>NC_067230.1:8527253-9127253 GCF_019924925.1 Ctenopharyngodon idella | reverse complement strand
AGTTACTCCCCAAAACTGCACAAATGCTTAAACATTTAGGCCTGGTTTCAGAGAAAGGGCTTAGATTAATCCAGGATTAGGCCGTAGTTAATTAGGACATTTGAGTAGCTTAGGTGTCTTAGAAAAAAAATGGTGAAAATGGGGAAAAAATGGTTGAGACAAAACAATGTCTAGGGGGCAGATGTGTTCCAATAATTCTCTATTCATATTAGGTGTCTTAGAAAAAAAATGGCGTGCATCTTGAGACAAAACAATGTCTAGCGGGCAGATGTGTTCCAATAATTCTCTATTCATTTATAGGCAGATTCTCAATGGCACAAGACTTTGACTGAAGCAGAGGAGAAGCAGAGGAGATGAATTAGCAAAGGTGTCATTTCCTGTCTGTGCCGCTGCCAAGGCTGCAAGATCACTCTCGCTGTTAAGAGAAGTACTGCTGTCTGTAAGTGCTGCCCCGTCGGCCTAACTGGGCCAAAATTCAATTTGCATCAACCAGAAAATCCAATGCTGGGCTTAGAGAGATTTCATCCCTCAAGGTGAAGGAGAGGTGAAGTGGGAAGAGAGAGTGGGAGGGTGGGGCAAGCAGAAAGAGATGGCAGGAAGCCATTGCTATCACCCACTGGGACATTCTGAGGTGTGTTTACAGCTCTGTGTAGACACAGGTCCTCGCTTTGTGAACTGCATTAAACGGTCTCCACATTCTCAGTCAGCTTTACTTTCAATACTATGACCTGATATTTATTCAGGTACCTAACATGTTCAGCTTTGATGCCGGTTGAGAAATATCTGTGGATATTGTGGATACAACTCAGGCTCTATATTCCAAGTCATAAGATCATTTTGTGTGAGGAACATACACCAAATTAATTAGCTCTACTAAAGCTTGTCCGCCTCAGTGTAAAGAATAATAAACATTATTGTAAGGTAAAGTTTAAAATAAGAAAAATGTCACACTGTGAGATATAGAGTCAAGATTGCAGTAACTAAAGTTGTGTTTGTGAAATATAAAGTCACATCACAATTGGGAAATGTGAAATATAAAGTCACATTGTGAGTTATAAAGTCGCAATTGTGAAAAATAAAGTTGAGTTTGTGAGATATAAAGTTAAACCACAAGATATAAAGTGACAATTGAGAAATGTGAAATATAAAACCATATTGTAAGTTATAAAGTCACAACTGTGACAAATAAAGTTACGTTTTGAGATATAGCCACATCACAATAAGTCAGATATTAAATTGTTAGTTCGCACAAAAATCTGTCATTAAGTACTAACCCTCATGTCGTTCTACACCCATAAGACCTTCGTTCGTCTTCGGAACACAAATTAAGATATTTTTGATAAAATCCGATGGCTCAGTGAGGCCTCTATTGATAGCAAGTTAATTTACACTTTCAAATGCCCAGAAAGGTACTAAAGACGTATTTAAAAGTTAATGTGACTACAGTGGTTCAACCTTAATGTTATGAAGCGATGAGAATACTTTTTGTGCGCCAAAAAACAATATAACGACTATTCAACAATATCTAGTGATGGGTGATTTCATTTTGATCATTTTTTGATCATGCTTTACAAATCTTTACGAAATGTTTTGAAATTTCAATGGTTCACGTGACGTTGGTAGTGAACATGCTCCGAACCACTGATTCGAAACAAAAGATTCAAAAGATTCGCAAAGCTTCGAAGCTTCATGAAGCAGTGTTTTGAAATCGCCCATCACTAGATATTGTTGAATAAAGTCGTTATTTAGTTTTTTTGGCGCACAAAAAGTATTCTCATCGCTTCATAACATTAAGGTTGAACCACTGTAGTCACATGAATGGTTTTAAATATGTCTTTAGTACCTTTCTGGGCATTTGAAAATGTAACACTTGCTGTCAATGAAGGCCTCACTGAGCCATCGGATTTTATCAAAAATATCTGAATTTGTGTTCTGAAGATGAATGGTCTTACGGGTGTGGAACGACATGAGGGTGAGTAATAAACGACAGAATTTTCATTTTTGGGTGAACTAAAGTCACAATTGCAAGAACTAAAATCATAACCGTGAGATATAAAGTTGCAATTATGAATTTTTAAAAAAAAAAAATGCAATTGTGAGTTATAAAGTCAAAATTACCTTTTTTAAACTGAAGAGGAAAAGGGTGTCGCTTTGTCTCTTATTTCCAATTTTGATAACACTTTAGTTTAGGGTCCAATTCTCACTATTAATGAGTTGCTTATTAGCATGCATATTACTAGGATACTGGCTGTTTGTTAGTATGTACAAAGCACATATGAATGCATTTTTCCACACAAAGCTATCATTTGGTTTCAGACGACTTATAATATAGTGCAAAAGTCATATGGACCACTTACTTTGTTTTGCCATTTTATTCTCCTGTTTTGAGCTCAACAGCCTGGATCCCCATTTTCTTTTGGGGTGAACTATCCCTTTAAGGCCAACATGTCACATTATACATGACTGAGTGGCACAAAGTGACCCTCAGTGCAATGCATCAAGACATGCTGTTTATAAGACCCAGAAACAGACAAATGAGGAAAGGAAAAGGGATGGCCTGAAGTTGAGAAGAGATTGCGAAGATGGGAGAGAAAGGCCTATAAATCAGACCCCCCCCACACACACACACACACACTCAGAAAATAAGAAAAAAACGAAGAGTGCAGCAGTAAAACCCACTGCTCAGCTGCAGTCATCTATCTACACAAGGACGAGGCTATTAGAGAGATGACAGAGCCGTGGACTTGGGTGTAACCAATCTCTCCCTCTCTCCAAGTCCCCAGAAGTCTCTTTTGCAATGTTTATTCTTACCAGTAAACACTGTATAGGCCTTATACATTGATTTAGGATATCATTCAATGAGAACAGATGGCAACCACAGAAAGCCAGCAAGCCTATTCATTACTGCCTTCCCATCAAAACGCATCTGCTTCATCAGAAACAAGATGTCTTTGCTTATCATGTAACATCCATTAATCAGAGCTGAAACGGCAAATGAGATGACTTGCACTCCCTATTGTAAGTATGACCTCGGCACGCACGACCACAAGACCGTGGCGCATCGTCATTTGGATCTCCTCTGACAAGCATGCAATAATCTGACATGCAGGCCAGCTATGACCGCATGGGCCAATTAAGCTTTGAGTCATGAGAAAATTAACAGAGCACAAGGACCCTCTGGCCTTGCCCCCAAAATGGTGACTGTAATTTTACAGAATATCGCAGAAGTCAGAGCTGACATGCATATATTACTTATGTAAAGACCAGCTGTGATTCAGGCACTTGTGCACTCACTCAGATGCGTTTCTGTAGAACGCATCGAATATATAAACCAGCATGCATCATAATTGCATTTAATGAGGTCTAAATTGGTCTGTGACATCTTCGAATAAGATGATCCTATTAGCGACCAACAGCTTCTTAGAAGATGGAATTGGATTTTCTTGCACAAAAAACAGCAAACCTTCGGAGAGTTCTCATTTCTTGGAGCTTGTAATATTGATAAGTTTCAGAGGAACGTTGGATAAGAAGCCTACAGCCAACAATTTATTAAACATATTTGAATTAATGACGATGATTGAATTAATCTTTGAGTAAAGTGCAGTAATTCACTTTCATGCAATGTAGTGAGGTTTGAGGGTTAGACTGCATGTTGATTGGTTCTGGGAAGAGGAGCAGATGTACTGCACTGCATCGAAGCTTGATTGTATGCTGTTGTCAGCTATGCTGTTGGCTAACTGTGGAGATAAAAGAGCGTAAGTGGTGATTAAAAGCCTTAATCCAGACTCAGCAGGCCTGGGCATGAATATGAAAGGCCAATGCTGACGTACGTTTTGTAATGCAGAACAAAAATATGTTCTATTGACTATAAAGATCGACCTATTTAAACCGTAAAATGACTGTGGTAGGCCTACTGTATGTAATTTAAGGTTGGATTATAGTGGGTAATTGACCGAAAGATGCATGAGAAGAGGTAGCTGGAGGTTTCTAAAATATTACATTTTTCATTTTTAATGTATATTTTGCTCAAATATTGCAATTGCTCTAAGCACTTTTTACAACAAAACACATAAAATGCTCCTGCTACCTAAAATACATTACTGAAATAGGTGGTTAAACAGAATAATGTTTTGTTAAACTTTTGTCATGAACAATTTAGTCTGTGAGTTCAGGCTGCCTAGGATCCCAGGAGGTTGCCATTTGCTATGCCTGCTTCAACAAAAGTGCATTTAATATGCATTTAAAAACATAAAACGGAACATTTTCACGAAAATAACACTTCAGAGAACAAATATCATAAAGCAGTTTTGCAGGGTTTCTAAGAAAGCATTAAAGGGTAAGTTCACCCCAAAATGAAAATTCTGTCATTTATTACTCACCCTCATGTCTTTCCACACCCATAAGACCTTTGTTCATCTTCGGAACACAAATTAAGATATTTTTGATAAAATCCAATGGCTCAGTGAGGCTTATATTGCCAGCAAGATAATTAACACTTTCAGATGCTCAGAAAGGTACTAAAGACGTATTTAAAACAGTTAATGTGACTACAGTGGTTCAACCTTAATGTTATGAAGCGACGAGAATACTTTTTGTGCGCCAAAAAAACAAAATAACGACTTTATTCAACAATATCTAGTGATGGGTGATTTCAAAACACTGCTTCATGAAGCTTCGAAGCTTTATGAATCTTTTGTTTCGAATCAGTGGTTCGGAGCGCGTATCAAACTGCCAAAGTCACGTGATTTCAGTAAACAAGGCTTTGTTACGTCATAATTGTTACAAAATTTCAATGGTTCACCACTGGGGGGCGTGACTTTGGCAGTTTGATACACGCTCCGAACCACTGATTCGAAACAAAAGATTCGTGAAGCTTCATGAAGCAGTGTTTTGAAATGGCCCATCACTAGATATTGATGAATAAAGTCGTTATTTTGTTTTTTTGGCGCACAAAAAGTATTCTCGTTGCTTCATAACATTAAGGTTGCACCTCTGTTGTCACATGAACTGTTTTAAGTCTTTAGTAGCTTTCTGGGCATCTGAAAGTGTTAATTATCTTGCTGGCAATGGAGGCCTCACTGAGCCTCCATCGCCAGCAATCCATTGTGTTCCGAAGATAAAGAAAGATAAAGAAGATAAAGGTCTTACGGGTGTAGGCATGAGGGTGAGTAATTAATGACAGAATTTTCATTTTTGGGTGAACTACTCCTTTTAAATAGAGTGTATTTCTTCCAAGAGAGTGCAACATTCCCCACTTTTTCAGTGACCTTGCTTCCAGAAGTATTTTCCTAATTAATTTCTCCCATAGAGATTTTAGTTGTAGAAAGTAAAAGTCTTTCAGAGCTACAATCCATGAAACAAACCAACCAGCTATGAGGTGAATCATAACGTTACAAACTTGGATTTGAAGCAAAACAGTATTTGAAAACTGGACAAAAAGATAAAGGTATGATTTAATGTACTTAAGAGATTTATTGAGGGAAAAAAAATACAATCCCATGAAGTATTGCGAGTGGCAATCATATATAGGCCTATCATATTATATATAAAACTATACTGACTTAAAGATATTGGTTATAAAATCAATATTTTTTATGTTTATTGCAAAGTTATGTATATTATTCATACAAATATTTAAGTAGTTTGAATAGTAAGTAGTAATTTGCAGTGCTTCATGGGAGTGGGCGGGTGCTGAAGAGTTCTTTCGCCATGATAGAGTACCTCAGGGATGACGTGTTTTTGTAGGCCAACCCGGAAGTTAGCGGCGCACGGGTTCCCTCGATCGAAAGCCTATGCATATTTCCCATAAACTTTTGGAAAATCACAAAAAATAAGCTCTGTGTTTAACAAAGGGTTAGGACACTTACACGTTTTGTCTATCAAGATAATCTTTACAAGTTAACACAACATTTATACATTTTGAAGCCTAAATAAAGTCGTCAGATATAAAAAGCTAACAGTAGGATATAAACGGACTACAGCACACCATGGTCGCGGATCAACGTCACCACCACCAAGCTTCCTCAAACTTTATTTAGAAAACAACTTTATTTAAAAAATGCTCGCTGATTCTGATCTGCGCTGTGTATGAATACTTAACCACTTTTTCATGAGAAATGCTGTCCAAATGTCCTGTTTGTCATGATGACATCTAAAGTCCCCGCCAAAGAAAGTAGTCCCTTTTAGCAATTTGTTAGCAACCGCCATTTTTAAGACACAATAAAGGTTTAAAAAATCACAAGCGGGTTATAACTGGTGTGTTTTATGTCATAGATCAAAACGTGAAAATATTTAGAGGCTTTGTTAACCACAGACCTTATTTCAGGCGATTTAGCAAAAACCCATTAAAAAAACCCATAGACTTTAGTGCGATGGAACCGGAAGTCCTAAAATGCTAACTCAATTCTGGGTTTTGCCTACAAAAACACGTCATCCCTGAGGTACTCTATTAGCTTGTTGCGATTCTCTGATTTGTGGAGATTTCTCTACAGAATCATGGATAATGTAGTTTTTCACCAGAAATTCCTCTGTTGAACATGATTATTTGAAAAAAAAAAATTGACATAATATTTTGATGGCTTCATCAGAAGCATATACCATCGATTAACAAGTAAGGGGCCATTTACATATTGCGTATAAAAACACGTAGAAAGCGCAGCCGCACCGCTTTCTCCTTTCCAAAACGCTTGCGCTCCCGTGACGTCTGTCGTTGCTATGCAATCATGAACTGCGCTCTCCAAAAGGAGTAGGAAGTTTCAGCAAAGGATAAATTGATTTCTAGCCCTTGCATTAGCTTTACTGCTAGATAAATTTATGGAGATGAGATATAAAAGCCACTCTGTACAGCTATGATCAGCTGCTCGGCTGAGATTTCGATGTTTTGTTACGGAAAGGCCGAAGCTGATCGGTTGGTTCTTGTCACATGACCTGCGGTGCGCTTGCAGCATTCTGAAAAGTTCAGTTTGTTTTCATCTCGATGCGCCTGGAAAACGTACTGCATGTGCGTCGCGACCGCATTATGAACCCTTTATTTACAATGCACGCTTCTGCGGCGCATTACGGCTGCGACGTGGCTACCGGAGCTGATCCGCGGCCACCCTAGTCAATGCTTGTGTTTACACCAGCCGCATCACGGTGCGTTTCAGAAGCGTCCCAGAAGCGTCTTGTGCGCCGCTTTGCTAAAGATAGGCACCTCGCCTATTATTGACGGTGCGTCCAAGAAGCGCATTCCTGCTCATATTTCACATCACTAGGAGGCCAGAAACTGTCGACGAGATTTAAAGTTGAAAAGCTTGAAATTTTTTTGTTCTTGTCATCCATAACTGGACTTTTAAGTGTATTAACTTCGTCTGTAGGCTACAGCAAAATAAAGTATGGCATAGCAAGAAACACAATTAAACCGGACAAAATATAACCATTTAGCCATTAAAAACACGAAAAAATCAAGGAAAAAAAGTCAGACAGGCAAATTTCATGGTCTCTCGAATCCAGCCGCTTTGCTTCTGAAATTCTTCTGGTGTGAGTTGACACCGCGTAGAGGACGGAACTAAGAGCCTCATTTATAAAATGTTGCACAGAAACCGTCCTAAATTTGATCTTACAATCATTTCTCCGATGTGCGTACGTGTGATTCGTAAAATGAACGTATACACAGAAAACGAGCATACGCCTCTCTTTCAGATGTGAAATCTATAAATCACAAATTATCTTGAACTTGCGCGCAGCTGAATGGTTTCAGTTCTCCGCGTTTTAAACAACACCTAATTAATGTCATTTACATATGAAACATCGTCCAAATCCTTGGCGAGCTGCATGAATAGCTTAGATTTCCAAAAACCTGCAGTAATCTGACTAGGAAAAGTGTGTGTAGATTTCACATCTGAAAGAGAGGCATACGCTCGTTTTCTGTGTGTACGTTCATTCTATGAATCACACGTACGCACATCGGAGAAATGATCGTAAGATCAAATTTAGGACGGTTTCTGCGCAACATTTTATAAATGAGGCCCCCTGACGTGGCTTTAAGCACTTTTCCACGTCAAAGACAGTTTTTATAAATATGAGCGTTGGCGTGGATTTAAGTGTACGCACACTCTAAGATCAAATCTGTGTGTACACACGCTTTATAAATGAGGCCCAAAACCTTGCCAGAGCCGTAATGTCCCACAGACACGTGCAGTGTAAACAAGGCTTAAACAAGGCTACATTTGAAATAACTAACTTGCGCGCGGAAAAGACGCGATATGTGAACGGCCCCTAAGTCTGTCTAAAGGTTTACAACTTATTGTTCAAAATCAATGTTGGACTTTATGGAATCGCTTTGCGGTCCTACATGGACTCAACTAAATGGGAGGACGGAATTGTTTAGGACAACTCTAACAGAAGTTAAAAATTGGCTAAAATCATTTACAGCACTGTTGCAAATCACATGAAATGTTGCAGTTATCTTCATTTACTACCATTTTTCATTTCGATTATATCTGTTTAAGGTGTTTGGAACCAGAGAATGGAAGCACAGAGGCCTTCTGGCATGGTTGGAGGCCACATAGGATGTCACAATGCTACTGTGAGTTTTGAAAATGTCATCCTTGTGAAACGTGGTTCATTTCAGGCGACAGGTCTGAGGTGAGAGAGGCAGGTCTGCAGGAGCTTTTGGCTGCTTTGTTGTAAAGATCAAACAGCCAAGGAACAGCCCTGAGATAGAGAAGTGCTTCACCTCGCTATGACACTGTTGAGGTAGTCTGCCACTGCAGCATGTCACATACACACATTTCCTGCATTTTGCAGACTCACCAGTCATCACCTGGCTCACACATGCTCTATGGAAGATTAATGAAGAAATCTGTCTGGGCTAGAGCAAGTTTATCAACTCACCAAGATATGAGGGCTAACGGTCGAAGGCTAATTAAACATAATTATTAATCATTAATTAGTGCGCGTCATTTTTTTTGCGGCAGGAAAAAGGTATTTTCAACCGAGGCTGCTCTTAACAGGATGAATCAAATCCTTCGCACATCGTGCCAGAATTATACAGAAGGCTGTTGGATTGCCGCACACGGCCGCTGTCTGCAGCCTCCAACATTTGACAGCACTACATTTTACCATGACTGCCCAGTAATGAGCTGACATTCTCTGGAAGAAAAGAGATTAGTCTTAACTGCCACCACACACAATGGTTTAAAGATAAAACTCTTTAAGCCTAATATAACTTTTTGCATTTGAGTGGCAACACATTTTAAAATGTGGAATGCAAAATGTGCACTGCATTTATTTATTTGTTTAAAAATACAGTAAAACAGTAATACATTATTACAATTTAAAATAACTGTTTTCTATTTTAATATATCTTAAAATGTAAAAATATATTTTGAAAATATAAATTTAATAATATATTTTAAAAATTAATTTATTCCTATGATGACAAAGCTGAATTTTTAGCATCATTACTCCAGTCTTCAGTGTCACATGATCCTTCAGAAATCATTCTAATATTCCGATTTGCTGTTCAAGAAATATTTATTATTATTATCAATGTTGAAAATAGGTTAATATTTTTTTTACAATATTTCAAAACATTGTAAAAGTCTTTACTGTAACTTTTGATCAATTTATTGTTTACTTTGTAAAAAAAAAAAAGAAAAATCTTACTGATCCCAAACTTTTGAACAGTAGTGTATTTTTGATTTAAAAAAGCCACATCTTGCAAAATAAATGTCATTTTTTAAGCATATTTAATGTTGTGTGATATATCGCAGCACAGAGCAGCAGTGAACCGTACAGTATAATATATATATATATATATATGTACACATACAGTATAATTTTATAATTATATTTGTATAATTATATAATTATATTTGTAAATATCAAGCGTTAGCATCAGTTCTGGCAGGTCATGTCAGTCAAGCTTGCATCAGCTGACTCCCAGGTGACTCACGTCTATCTATAGGAATATGACGCCTATCACAGCATCCATATATAAGCTCCTCAGTATTATCAGCAGCTGTTGCATTTCTCAGGAGCTAATTACCCTTCTCCATCCCCAGCTCCTCCTTTCTTCAGTCAGGATTGGCCTTATGATTCCCCTGAATCAAACTAATTCTTAAAATATGTGTACATGTTAAATTATTGACATTAATTATATCTGCATATGTTGGTTCTGTTCTGATTACCCTAGAGGGTTATTGCTGCTCTCCCTGCTCTTATTCATGCTAGGCTGCATGGATGCGCAGGGAGTTCTTGCCCAGAACAGAACCATACCGCTAATACAAACTCTATGCAATTATCAATCATATTTGACGATAGTGGTCCTGACAGAAATAATTTTATATTTAGAAAACAGACTTTTGTTTTTCTTTCTGTACATAAAACACAATGTTTTTGGTTGAAAATAACTCAAAATAATGACATCTATCTGAACTACTGGTCTCCCCATTCTCTCTTGTAAAGGTGTCAATTTATAGATCTGTGTAGATCTGTGGTCTTGGTGATTCATAATGAAGATTTGTGAGTGTATATTGACTCAAGACATTGATGTGTCACTGATCTTTCTGTAAAGGGTTCTCCCAAGGGTTATATTAGCCTGGAACGATCCGGAACAGCACTCACCTCTGACATGCTCTAGTAGTACATAAAGAAAGAAAATATACTCTGTCTTTATTCAGTGAGTGCATGTGCTTTAAAACATAAAAATTGATTACATTGAACATTATGCTTGCCTTTTTTCAATGGAAGACGTGACATTCTCGCCTATAGCAGCACAAGGCACAGCATATCCTTAACCCTGATGTATACTGATATCATTTCTCTTGTTTTTCTTGGAACAGAATCCAGTATTAAGAGGGGAAACTGGACTAGATCATGCTATGCGCAGTTGAGTGGTGCTGCAGATAATGATAATGAGGGCAGATCTAATTGCAGTGAGGCTGGTACACCACCCGCAGAAGTCTGACCTACGACTGACCCGCTGTCCACAGTCATGCTGGGATAGCTATCTCATTTTTTATGCCATAAAAGCTGTAGGAATATGGGTGTCTGTTTCCACACTTTTAGTTCTGCAGTAGGCCTTAGCCGACAGTGTGTAATGGCAGAGTTGATCAGACCTTGTAACAAGCCGGCCTCCAGTGAGTCAGCTTGCCTGTCCTCTCTCATCACCTTTAATCCCGTCTTTTGGAGAAAAGAAGGAAAACCCAGTGGAGAAAAATCCATACCCATCCAGAAGGTCCATCCTTATGGCTTATGCCTCAAAAGAACCACAGGGATCGATGGCATTTGTGTAATTGGCTGGCCAAGGGTCTGTGGGACTCCTCACAATGTAATTTCTGCTCTCTCCCTCTCTCTTTTTTTTATTAATCTTGGGCAAATTGATCACAATGTCAGAAGATTCACCAAACAGAGTGCAAGAGGTGACATTCTGCAGAGAGGGTGATTTTTGGAGGGTAGTGCACTATAATTTTAACCAGGCTCTACCTTCTGCAAATTTGTATCGATTAGAACAAGATTTCGGGCTCTCAAGAAAAACTAACATGTTTAACAGTAGCATCATAATGGTTGTGATGGCAAAAGTTTGTAGATCGTAGTTTACCAACCATTGGTTGTTCAAGTTGGTTTTACTGGTGTTCATGGCTGGACCTTTTTATATATATTTATTTATATACATTACCATTCATTAACACCATGTCTAGAACGGACGTAAGCGCCACGACACGACAAAAGCAGATAGAACTCATTATAATCAGCGATGCTGCTTGAAGCGACACGACAAACTCCTGACAGTAAACCGATCCCCCATTCCATTTCTGACGTACTTCAAACGCTTGTGAAAACTCTGAGATGAAGAATGGATTTGCAACGGTCATTTTGTTGCGTCTAGTGTAGACAGCTTCAAGCTGTAGCGATGTGACACGACAACTGTCATGTCCGGTGTAGACGTAGTGTACGATTTTTGTTGGTTTTTTGTTGTTGTTTTGAAAGAAATTGATACTTTTGGTTGCACTATATTTTAAGGTGCCTTTGTAACATAATTATACAATTAAATACTGAATAATGTTAATTAACAACATGTGCTTACTATATAATTAGGGTTAGGATTTGGTTATGGATTAGTTGCTTGTAATTATGCATGATTTACTGTTATTACTGTAGTAATTACATGTAATATGTGTAACAGGGACACTGTAAAAAAGTTGGCATACTTTTTTCAACAAGGATACATTAAATTGATTAAAAGTGACAGTTATGACATTTATGTTACAAAAGATTTCTATTTTTAAATGAATGTTATACTGTTGAACTTTCTATTCATCAAAGAATTCTGAAAAATGTACCACAATTTTCATAACAACAGGAAGCAGCACAACTGTTTTCAACACCGATAATAATAAGAAATGTTTCTTGATCACCAAATCAGCATATTAGAATGATTTCTGAAGGATCATGTGACACTGAAGACTGGAGTAATGATGCTGAAAACACTATATATATATATATATATATATATATATGTGTGTGTGTGTGTGTATATATATATATATATATATATGTGTGTGTGTGTGTGTGTATATATATATATATACACACATTTAATATATAGTTATATAGGCCTATAGTTTACAAACTATATATATATATATATATATATATATATATATTACATTTACTTCCATTTACTAGTCCATTATACTGTAAACTAAAAATAAATAAATAAATAACAATAAATACATTTTGATTCTGAGCTGAGTTTTTGTATTTGTTTGTTTCATACACCAAGCTAAAGTGATCTCAAACTAACCAGTAAAATCAGATTTGTTATATATCTACCAAACAAAATCAGCTTCTGAAACCTTCTTTTCCCTTAGTCACACTTTGGATTGCTGTCATTTGGCAATGAGAGCCAAACCATAGTCAGTGTTCATCTGTTATGCTAAGCAGCGCAAAGAGAAAAGCCAAGCCACAGTTCTACCTGACTCTAGTGCTTATAGCTCTCTATGCCACCTGCTAACGTTAACCAATGGAGATTTATGCAGTGCGATTTGAGTGGGACTCCACATGGAAATGGGAGATGGCAAAGAAAAAAGGGGAGGTGAATGTGGGTGAGGCCGCTGTATGTCCATAGCATTCAATTAAATGCAAATGGTCCTCTCTAGTGTTTGGTGAGAGGAGGCACCTGAGGGCTCTCTCACTCACTCTATCTGCATCTCTCTCTTTCTCTCGCAGCGCTCTCTAGAAATGTCAAAGCTGTCACTCAGATGCTTCTCCATCCTCTGATCAGCTATTATGCGAAGGGACACTTGACTACTTTCCATTGGCCGTAGTACAAAACATGCCAAAGGGAAGGTTTATAGAAATGTTAGCTCACAGAGGGGCTTCATGCGTGATGGGAGGAGGCTGAGCATTTAGAAGATCACTGACATAATAATGTTGCAAAGCAGAGTAATCTAATGGTAATATTTCCTATCTGAGCATCTCACAGCATCTGCCCTTTTTTTTCCGTTGTGCATATTGTAATATGCACAGGACTGTAATATATGTGATTTTTCTAATCTGTTTTCCCATTTGATTACCCTGCTGAATAACTGCTTGGCAGAAATGACAGTCGAACAATCTGCTGACCTATTTCTCTCTATATTTGAACCAATTCCATCAGCTCCTAGAAAACTTCAACTTTAAAAAATAGTTAAAACTTTCACGTAAAAGCCCATAGCTCATTTTCCGTGCCTACTGCTTCCTCATATATTATGGATGCAGTTCCTGCATTTAAAGAGGACACCAGCTTTAGTTCACCCTCCATATGTGTGTGTTACAGGCAAAGAAAAGCTCAGACACTGACCTAGCGCAAAATCTCACTGACCCTAGAGAACTGTTAATAATACTTATAACAGAATACTTATGGGAATTTTCCATTACATCAACTTTTAACTGTGGCCTTGAATTTTTGATGAGGTCTTAAGACAGAGATGCAAATGAGAATCTTAGATTTATATATGCGACCTGAAAAAATCCCAAAGAATGTATGTTCCTCGCATTTTACATGGATAGGTTAATTTTATTTATTTATTTATTTTTTTTAAATAGTCAGTGAAATTGGTTGCTTAGACATAGGGTTTTTAAAAAACACTTTTTGTTATACTGGTTGAAACTCTCTTCACATCCTGATAGCTATCAATAATAGAAGTTGTCTGAATATTAAAAAATGTACATATATTTTCTGTGGAAGTCTCAGGACCACAAATGTTCCGAATGCAATGATTGGATGTCCGACTCGCCTGTCAACATATGTATTTACCCAGCGGACTCTGCTCACGTAGACATCGCACGTAAGGTTGTAATGTACAGTTGTAGACAGTTGTAGACAGACAGTCGCAGAGCACCACAAACAAATAGCAGCCGACTTTTACAGTTCCTACACGGAGTTGTTCACGTCCTCAGACTCGGAATTATGTGGCAACACTATCAACACTGAAATTAATCTGCAGCAGTCAGGTGGTACAAAACAGAGCTCTAAGTTGTTTACGTTCATTATTATTGTAAAGTTATGTGCTTTGAGACATGAGGTAATTTAACGGTGTCTATCATAATGCTTTGCAGACTCCGCTTTGGCTGTGCGTGTTCATGTGTTTTGGAGAAGGCGTGGCTTTCTTATGCTTTTAAAGCTAGCTTGCTATCGCTAGCCTCTCAGAAGGCTAGCAATAGCAAGCTCCTACCTTTAACTTTTTTCTGAAAATGTTGATTATTTGTGTAAAAATTGAGAAAATATTAAGAAAAAGTTTTAAGATTATTTGTCCGAGACAGTTAAATATAATGCTTTGATAATTAAAATGAGTTAGTTATTAAAAATATTTTTTTACAATAGTACTTGTGAAGTATAATGTCAATTTAACGAATTTATTTAAAAAAAAGTTACATTTTAATTGCTGGATACAGTCAAAAGGGTCAAAGACCTCCTAGATGAGACAGGCCAGAATTGTGTGTATCAGTGTTGTTATTGTTAACTAAAACTACTAAAAATAGTTTTCATTAATTGGAATTAATATTAGATAGAAAAAAGAGAGAGAGAGAAATGTTGCATTGGCTTCTAACAGAATTAAATAAGTTTAAGTATAAAATTAATAAAATAATTAATAACTTAATAAATAAATAGTAAAAAAAAAACAGTGCCTCTAAGAAAAAAATAAAATATGATGGACAATACCATTGCATATGGATTTGCTGTCAACAGTGTTGATTCTACAGAGCCCCTGTGCCTCTTTCTAACAGGACTGTGGTGTTATAAATATGAATAGGAGTAGGAGTGTGTTTATTCTTTGAACCACTTCTGTAAATAAGAGCTTGACTACAGCAAGGATCACAGGAAGATGTTGGATTAGCACATGATAAAGAGGGAGAATGAAAAGCATGTGATTGGAGACAAGAGTTGCTTTCTTGTCATGGCTTACAGAGCTGCGTACGTGTCAGTGTGTGTGTCCTCCTCTCAGACTGCTGGTAAAGAAAGCAATAGCAGGCCTAAATAGCCATTAGTGTGCTAAGCTTGAAGGAGCTGCTTTTAAATATGCAGCGAGGAAAGCCTCACACAGTGCTAAAACATGAAGAAGGGAGACTGACACCATCACCATAAGCAGCCTGATTTTGAGACCCAATCTTTCCCGGCATATGGTCCTACATGAATGACAGGAGTGCACATTTTGTCAGTACTCCTAAAAGCTTTATTTTGAACAGACAAATTGGAATACATTTATGCCATTTTGTAATTTTAATGGATTTCAGTGTTGCCATATCCTCTTTTGTACTCGATTTTGGGCTTGTTTTCATAGACGCTAATAAATATGGGCATCCAGGGAAGAGGGAACATTGTCAGAATTCTGAAAACTTCCCTTATGTTCTGGCAAGATTCTCTCAAAGATATAAACAAGCATTTCTCCAGTAACATTAATAGAACTTTTGTTCAAAGTTATCTAGTCTTTAATAATGTTCTCAAAATGTTAGCACAAAAACTTTAGTTATGTTTTCATAGCGTTAGCAAAACCTTCATTTTTTGTTAGCTGGGCAGTTGTAGACTACATTGTTTTTGAGTTTTTTTTTTCTAGAATGCAGTCACATACAGTTTGTTTTTTACTTCATGGGCTGTATGTGCTAGTCAAACATGAATGGAAATGCTAATGCTAACTGTGTAGAAGTCTTTGATTGATATATGGTTTGTTTTTCTCCTTTTTCCATTTGTCCGTCACATTTCAACTGAGAAACCTGTGAGTATGTCTTTATTTATTTTACTTAACACTTGCTTTTTACACGATAGGCCATTAAAGTGTCCTGCTTCTCAATCCTTTTACATGTCTAACCATAAAGAGGGCAGTAAAATGCTCCAGCCTTGACCCTGCTTGTATTTGTCTATACATCAATAAAAGCTGGTTAGATCTCTGCCGACAGCCACATGGTACGAGCATTCAGTGAGATTTGTGGGTCTTGCCCCCTGCAAATAATACGTTAACTTGCACAGCATCAGCTTCTGTGTAGAGTCTTCTTTCTTTCTTTCTTCCTTCAGTCTGACAGTTTTGCATCTTCACTCTAATTGCAGAAAGGTGTTTGGGAAATTATCTTGGCACAATCCCCAAATGACAAATTAGTTTGCATTAGTGTGTGGATCCATCCAGATCCTTCCAATTACTTCCTGTATGTAATCAGACTTATTACAGCGCCCTGCTGTGTTTGAGGGTTTTTTCTATCATCGCAACTTTCAAGGAAAAAATAAAGGTTTTGCGAACTGTGGGAATATGCTGATCCAATTTTGGGCTTTTTATCGGCAATGAGTCTCCGTAAATCAGAGCAAGTTTAAGAAGGGAACTGTCTGCTTTTAATAAATGGCCTGGCCATAACTTTTCTTTGAGAAACAAGCGTATTGAAGAATATAATTTAATTTCTCGTTTAAATGGCTCAATGAATCAGATAAGAGTAGCGTGCTCGGAGGCAAAGGATGGCACATGAAATTAAATGGAAGCGGAGGAAGGTAGGAGTGTAAAATGGGGGACGTCAACATCAGGCATGTCATTTAAATCAATGTGCTACCTATCAACACCAGCATGCCTTGCAACCTCAGATGTGTGACAGTATCTCTCTTTATAGGTCTGCTCCGCTTTCCTCTGTGGAGAACTGTAAAATCAGCACACACTTTTTGATTAAAACTTTAGCTCCACAGAATTGGAAAAGTAACCATAAAATTCTAAAAGTGCCTTGGGACATTAATTTATTATTTGATTTATTAATTCTTTCAGCTACCAACAGGGTTCCATCCATCCATCCATCCATCCATCCAGTTTCAGAGTTCCAAACAAGCCCTGACTCTTAAAGTGAGTGAATAAGTTCACTTACTGTACACTACCATCCACAAATTTAGGGTTGGTATAGTTTTTTTTTTTTTTTTATGTTTTTGAATTATGTTTCTCACCAAGATTTAATCAAAACTACAGTAAAATAATATTGTAAAATATTATTATAATTTAAAGGAATTTTTTTCTATTTTAATGCATTTCAAAATGTAATTTATTCTTGTGATGGCAAAGCTGAATTTTCTTTACCAGTTTTTAGTGTCACATGATATTTCAGAAATAATTTTAAAGAGATAGTTCACCCAAAAATGAAAATTCTGTCATCATTTACTCATCCTCAAGTTGTTCCAAACCTGTATAAATTTCCTTGTTCTGCTGTACACAAAGGAAGATATTTGGAAGAATTTTTGTAACCAAGCAGATCTTGCCCCCCATTGACTACCATAGTATTTTTTTTTCCTACTATGGTAGTCAATGGGGGACGAGATCTGCTTGGTTACAAATATCTTCCTTTGTGTACAGCAATTTATACAGGTTTGGAACAACTTGAGTAAATGATGACAAAATTGATGACAAAATTTAAATTTTTGGGTGAACAATCCCTTTAATATGCTGATTTGGTGCTCAAGAAATTATTACTTATTACTATCACTGTTGAAAACAGTTGTGCTGCTTGATATTTTTTGTATACCGTGATACATTTTTTTCAGGATTATTTGATGAATAGAAAGTTTAAAAGAGCAGCATTTATTTGAAATTGAATTTATTGTATTGTAAAATACTGTCACTTTTGATCAATTCAGTTTGTCCTTGCTAAATAACTAACGAATTAAATATTGCAATATTGCCTATATAATATATAAATCTTTTCATATGTACAATTAATTGACATTACCTTCTGCTGCTGATCAGATAATAGTTATAGGTAAAGGAAAGATGGCCTTAGATCAGTGGCTACTGTGTCGTCTTATATGGCAGATGAGGATATTAAAGCTGGTACATTCACCTAAATATTTGATGAAAAATGAATTGCAGATGTTTGCTTCTACGTTCCCTTGTAAAGTACATATCTGCATTTGTTCAATCATGCACAAACAGAGTTACATAAGTTTGTTTACACTTTGGCCCAGAAGCTTAATGGACATGCATTTGATGGTCTGCGGGGACGTAAACACGCATTCGGATAACAAACAAGTGCTACTGCTCTTGCACGCAGAAGTCTCACTGAATGCGCAGCGACCCATCTTTTCCATTTTATCCATGCTCTTTGGCCACAAGAGGCCGAGGGGTTGTGCGAGTGCACAAGCACAAGCGTGCAATGACGCTGATGGTGGTGATTAAAGGCTTCCATTCCTTTGGGAGATGCAGGGATGAGTGCCACTTAGTCTCTCACTGGGCGCAGATGGCCCGTGGCAGGCTGGATCATGTCACATGGCGCCGGGCGAAACGGGGGCAAGGTGTCCCCTCCCTGCTCTCCTCCGCTCGCCGTGCGACCTGTCACCAGCCATCGATGTCAGGTGTCGCTGCAGGGAACGGACTGCTCATTAGGTTTGCCTCAATTTCCTCCACCTTCCTGAACTGAGAGGAACAACATTCAATTTGTGTCACTCATTAAGCGCTTTATTCCCACTGACACTCTGCAGAGGGTCACACTGTGCTCCTGCTCGCAATAATGGGAATTACTTATCTTTATAAGAAAGATTTGTATCATTCCCAGAAATATATGCCACCCTCAAAGTGAGAGGACAGCATGTGCATGAAGGTGAGAGCTTGTGGCCTCAAGATGTTAACATTTATTCATTCCGAGAGACCTAAGTATAACTGTCTGCTGTCTAGGGAGGCGTTTAGCACTGTCCACTTAGTTTTGATATTAGTGTGAACATTTTTACAGCAGATAAATTTAGCTGACTGGCTACCTTGGGGCCGTTGATGCAGTTAACATCCTGTCTCATGCTGTATTCGCATGTCTTAAGCATGTCTTCTGGCAAAACCTGTTTTATAATTACTATGTGGTTATGGTCTGATTGGTTACAGATGGTTATGGTTTCATTTAATAACATCTATGGCATAAGAGGCTGTGGTGGGATTTTTGGTGGGAATTTACATACATTTTAAGATCGTCTGGTGTACTTTACATACAGACAAACCAATATTATTTAGACATTTTTGATAGATTTTTACTAGTGGGTGCAGGACACTTTTATTTATGTAAGTGAGGATAGCAAAATAAAGTAAACTGCGACATATTATACCCAAAAATTCTTCATACAGTGGACTACCAGTAAAATTGATAAAAATTTGGAACCAAAAATTATTCAGACACTTTGACCTGATCATGTTTTTCTTAAGTGTTATCTGACATAATTAAGATTATTTTTTTCTGACACAGTTTAACTCTGAGATCTTGTCATATTTTATTACTATTTTTTAAACTATAGTCAATAAACTGTATTAATGAATGAAATGTTCAAGGTGTCTAAATAAATTTTGGTTTGACTAAGTAAATGTCACGTTCCATTTAAACATTTTATGAAAAATTAGTATTTTGCATTAATCATTTTCCCGCTAAATGCCGCCCACTAAATCTCTTATTATGGAGGAATACATATTAAATGTGACAATTATGTTTCTTATCAGGAAATTAAGAGACGCAATGGTTCACGAGGGGGGAAACCAGTCGAGTTCTGATATCATAATGCACATGCCAACCTTGAAACGTGACTAACGCAGTAATGGAAAACTCAGCCTGCCGACGTGAGACTGGCCATCCAATTTATGGATATCAGTGTGACCATTATGACTTAAATGGCCTTGGCTTGTGGGAATAATTGCATTTCTATGGTTGGGCAGGGGCACGTCTGAATGTGGTTATAAACATGCATGTTTTTCACTTTCTGTCTAAAATAGGAGGAGATGTGAACGTTACGCTTGAGTAAGACGTGGACTAAAATAGCAGCTCAGAAAATTCATGCACGTGGCAGGATGCCATGTAAAGAATACGGTCAACATTATGCACCCTGCAAATATAGGCAGATGTTTCCTTTAGGAAATGTCTGTACTGGTAAATTGTGTTTTATGCTTTTATTGCTGGATTTTGGAGTAGAATTATTTGCCATGAAGGGATGCAAATATATGCATGTCTGGTTTCCTGCGGATGTTAAGAAATATGCTCTCCATGGAGGCCGTCACTGCGTTTTGCTCAAGAATAAGGATGGCCTGATGGTGTTTGATGGTTTCAGGCCATTTACATGAGGTGTTGCTTGCTGGGTTGACACTTTGTTTTACTTTTGTTGCTTGTGTGTGTGCATGTTTTAATGTTGTGCAAACTTAAATATTTGCTTCTCTTTGATATATTAAATACTTTTTTGTGAATTCTGATGATGGCATATGATACTGAATGAAAAAATCTACAAATATTCACTTTGGTCCAGCTGTGCTATGCACGTCCATGAAATGGTTTAGTCTTTGGTTTAGTTCATGACCTCTCATGTGATTTATGCCCGTTGGAAAGGTTACATTTGACGTAGATGGCAAGAACCGCCCCATTGTTTACATTATTTAGTGTGGAGTTACAACTCTGTCCAAAAGTTGAATGGTCATTTCTGTATATTAGTATTTGTGTCAGTTTATTATTTAAAATGGTATGTTTGTGTGTGTATCCTGGATGCCTTACTTTGGAGCGGTTCTTGCAGCCTACGTCAAGCATGACTTTCTCAATGTGTGTATGTCACATGAGAGGTTGTGAACTAAGCCATCTCGTGGACACGCATCACAGAGCAGGACAGAGGTGAACATTTGTCGTAAACAATAAGTATACAAATAAGTATATACATTTTTTTATCGTTTTGCTAAAGAAGACTCTTGGGGGTCTGCTGGGGTCATGTGGATTACTTTGAAGCTGTCTAAATATAGATTTTGCACCATCAAAAATGAACTAAGCTGATCCTCGTTCACTTGCTTTAGATGGAGAAAAATCCTGGAATGCTTTCTGTCTTTGTCTGAAGAAATAAAGTCATAGCCTACATCTTGGAGGGCCTGGGGGCTGTAAATAATCAGTTTTTGGGTGAACTATTCCTTTTCTATTCATTTAAAGTACATTTTATTTGTTTGGCCAATAAAAATGCCATTCCTAAGCTCATTTTAGAAGGGCTTTAGCGAGACTGATTGTTATGATAACTGCATCTGTGTAGTTCTTTGTCATAAATGCAGTTTACATAATATAATGCGGGAGCAATTCAAGACGGTTTCCCATCCACTGTAAAATCTGGGATTATTTTTGAAATTCCTTTCATCTAAACGGCATAACACTTTGTGACTTTTTCTACTCTAGCTATACTTTATACTTCAGTGGAATAAAATTGCTAAAATTTGTTATAATATTACTTTTATAATAAATCCAAAAGTAAAACAGGAAAAGAACTAAGGGAGTGGAAATGGCAAATGAGCTAAATGGTCCTCTGGAAAATGGTCCTCTGCAGCCATCTACAGGTTATAGTGGTAATTTCATGTCATTTTCCTTTTAAAAGTGTGTTTGTTTTCCACCAGGTGACAGAAATCCTGCATATGGCACATTTTCCATGTTATCTCCATGAATGAAAAGGAGAAATGTGAATCTTCTTTAAAGTTAATTTTACTGTAATTTAATTTGTCTATATTCTTAATAAATATTAATGAATATTACCTGGTTATTTAAAATGATTAGAAATTAATTCAATATTCAGGGATTGACTTGATAGGTAGTGTAAAACCTACTGTATTGTTCATGCCTACCCTGGTATACAAACAATATATTAAATTATTTTTTAAATCATACCCTTATTGGGGGCTGAGCTCCCCTAATATTGTAATCTTAGAATTGCCTCTGGGTTAGTGAATATATTGGCATAGCAAGTAGTATACACCTTCATGTCTGACTTTGCCAGCAAAATGCATAATGAAGAAAAAAAAAAAAAATGTCTTGTGCTCTGCTTTGCAGAAGCCTTGATCTGCTATCATGTTGTCCTCTGTTTATGAGTTGCTTCCTTTTAATTTAATATACTGGGGTACCTTATAAATAATTCAGCTGCATACCTTCTGATATTTCACGAATGCCTCGAGCCGTCGGAGCAGACAGCAGCCAGTCTGTCTCCCTCTTCCATGTTAGGCCAATCTACAAGGCAAAGTCCATCTGCTCATTTAAGACCTGGTCTCTTTTCTGGAACTGGCACCTTAATGAATGTTAATGACAAATTGTCCAAACATTTTGAAAGCTGAAGGCCGAAAAATAAAATCTCAAAACAGATTGCCATATCATTAGAGTCTCACGTTTTTCTTTCTTTTGTTAATGAATTTCCAAGATGATCATTTGCTCTGACCGTGCAATCTTCTCGCTCAGCCAGTCTGATGCTGTGATTAGTATTAATTGGACTGAGTCAAAAATGCAGAGATGACCCTGGCTAAGCAGCTTGTGAGAGCAATTAATGAGAAGAGTTGCCTTAGTATTCACAACTGAGCTCGCTTGAGAAGACAGGAAGAGAGTTTACAGGACAAAGCAGACTGTTTTTGTTTTTCTTTTCCTTCCAACTTTAATGAACTGTTCTATTGCTATAGGCCTGCAAGGATATATTTAAGAATTTAGGGGAATGTATGCATAATGTGGTTATTGAAGCAAGTTCTTTTGACTTCCTCATTAAGAAAGACACTGATTTCTTTATCTAAAAAAGTTTTTCTCCTCTTTAGTTTTCTCTATTTTTCTGAACCACATTGTTAAAGTATGTTCTCAGAGTCAAAGGGATTTCATTACATTTTTTTCTCTTGTTTGTACAGGCAAATGCATTTTTTCTGTATGTCCAAATGAGTTCAGATGTAACACTCACAAATGACAGCGTGAATCAGACAGTAAGCATTGTGAGTTGGAACACTGAAGTCATAAAGGATTTGATTCAACCAACAGCGAGAGTAAACAATTTTCCTCAAAACAACTCAAAATCTTTGTAGCTTGCTGCAGTACAGGATAAGATTAAAAACTGATTGTCAAATCAGAGTGATGTGTCATTATTGTTTTATGTCTCTTCCTTTTTGTGCTTTTTCTAAAACATCACTCATGCCTTTTAAATCAGTGTGATGAGTGTGTTAAAATTACACACTGCAAAATGGCTTTTCAATTTGCCTAAAAAAAATTTACAGTCCTAATAAATGCTAATTACTTGCCTTTAATTTATTGACAATTGTTTGTTCACAAGACAAAAAAATTTATTAAAACTGTTTATTATCATTCAAATATCTAAGGGGCCATTTACACGACACCGTTTACAACTAAAAATTGAAAGCTTTTAATGCATTTTGGCCGTTCGTTTACATGACAACGGCGTTTTGGGGACAAACGTTTGAAAATGGGTTTCAAAGTGCAAGTTTTTGAAAACAACACCAGTATCATCTCTGTGTAAACCACGTAAATGAGAATTTGTGAAAATGGTGACATCATGTGCATGCAGATCGTTTTCTTAGATCCGTGTGAATGCAGATCATTTTGCAGGGTTTCTGCAGGTTTCAGCAAATCTAATTGAATGCTTTTTAATGCCAATTTTTTAATTTTTAATGCCATATATATATATATATATATATATATATATTCGTTAAAAGTCGATAGATTATGTCATATGGCAATTAGAATATTCATTAATATGTCATTAAGTTGCATTCACATTCTGCCAAGTGTCAGCCTTTTAGATTTGTTTGCTTCTCTGCTGCTACTCTTTGTGCTCACATAATGTATTTTAATGCAGCCAAAATCCCAATAAAACTATTTCATCTATTTATTTTTCTTTTTGTTATCAGACAATATGAAATAGAGACTGAAATGCGGCCCATTAAGTCTATATCCAGGGATCGACATTAAGCCTTGTTCATGTGCTTGTCTTATGGAGAAGTAAATCGGTCATTCACTTGTCAGAGTAAAAAAGTCCGGAAAAATTGGATTTTTGTGTGGTGTAAATATAAATTTATTCTGAAGCAATAATCTTTCATTCAGAATATTCTTTATTCTGAATATTCTTTCAGAATATTGTAGCTTTGACATATTTAAATCTGCATATTTGTGATATTTACCCCGAATTTATTTTACCTTTATAAGGTAAATGATAGTAAACCGCCAGTAGGTGGTGGCAAGTGAACGTCTTAATAAGTAAGTCATTCATTCAAATGATTTGTTCAAATGGCTGATTCATTCCAGAATGAGGCAGCTGTTTATGAATGGGTCACTGAATCATTGACTCAACCGATTCGTTAAAAACACCGAATGACTCAAAAACACGGTAAGATCTCGCGCTCCGAGAGTCTACTTGGGCCGCTGTCCAAAATAGCTTTATGGCAATTTTGCTCCGGCCGGAGGCAATTACCAAACTGGTTCCGCGTGTGTATCACACCAATGTTCATATTTTGCGACAGCAAATCAAAGTTATTAATTATGAAGGCTATATTCAAAGAATTATTTTTCTTCAAAGCTAACTAAAAAAATTAATGCCTGTAGGAATAAAATGCCTTTTAAGGCCTTATTTTTCGCAAAATCCATTTAATGACTTTTAATGCTTTTTAATGCCCCGCGGAAACCCTTTTGCGGGGCATTAAAAAGCACCTGTTTTGACAATGCTGTCGCCTACTTGAAAAACGCAAAGGAAAAACTTTTCCATTTTATCAAAAATAATTTAAACCAACCAAATATTTACTTTGAATATTTAATGACACAAAATAGTTTTTCTTTGCAGATTTCAGTGCCAACAATCCGAAAAAACGGTCCAATGAAGTAGCTGAACTAACCAGAGCTTTTTGCTCATTACAAAGTACACAAACATCGTTCTGTCGAGCTACAAAATGAAATGTTAATGGCCGACCGCTTGATAAATCTGTTCGAGTTGTTTCACTGTCACTGTTTGCGTTCATCATCGTGCTGCAAGATGGCAGACTGATGTGTTTGCTTATTCACAGATATGCCCTTGAGGCTTGTGAGCAGTGCTCTGTCTTCACCTCCTTCTTCAGACGGATCTGTACCACTCTCAGCACAAAACATATTCACTTCTGACAGCAGTGCATACTATATGCCTATGCAGATATGATGCACAATATACTCAGCCTTATTTGTCTTTATGTAGGATGCCTGTTAGGCGACTGAAGCCATGAGCTACACAGAGGAGACCTCACATCCCAGTCCTGTCTTTCACTTTCACTGATTCAATTTGATTTCTCAGCTCCTTCAGCTGATTTGTTTGTATGTATGCTTACAGAAATGCAGCGCACAGACAGAACAGTGCGTCAGTGTTGTGATGGGCTGTGTTGTGACAGTGCATTTTTTTTTCTTTCTCTTTCAGACAGATGTCTGTGATCTTTCCTGCCCTGAGTTCATCTGCCCTCGTCAGCGAGTACAAGAGGTGAAGTCCAGCAGCCCTTTTGACCCTATTACGCATATGCTCGCTCACATTTGTGCACATACACACGCGGCTCATTTGCCGTTTGTCGTCTGCTAGGAGTCGGCCCTTGCCCGTGGATGACCGAGCCGAGAAATAGAAAGAGGGGTGTGCGTAAAGTCGACTGTCCAGTCTGCTGTACATAATTGAGCCATGTGAGATTATACACATCAAAATAGAGCCACTGGGAATCGACTTGGATGTGGACAGATTTTGTGTGCATGTCATTAGGGTTGGGAATCACAGAAAAACTATTCTGGTTCCTTAATTATTCCATTAATGATTCTTTTAGTACTTTTCCCAAAAGTCCCCTCTCAAAAACTGGTCCAAACTAAGCTGAACAAAAATATGGAGGGGGGAAAAAACAGTACTATAATAATATATATTACACAACAGTTTAAAAGCTCTCTTATGCTCACCAAATTTGCATTTATTTTATCAAAAAAATACATTAAAAATGAATATATTTTAAACTCCACTCCAGTCCTAAGATTTCTTATTATTATCATCAGTATTAAAGACAGTTGTGCTGCTTAATATTTTTGTGGAAATAGTATTATTTGATGAATAGAACGTTCTATAGAAGTATCATTTTTTAACATTATAAATGTCTTTACTGTCACTTTTGGTCAATTTAATGTGTCCTTGCTGAATAAAAGTATGAATTTCTTTTAAAAAAATGTACTGTTATAATTTAAATTACATTATTTATATTATTCAATTTAACAGGACCAGTGAAAGGCTGCAAACTCAAGCTAAAATACATTATTTTTATTTCACCCACATCTGTGGAAAAATGCAAATGTTTAAGAACCATTAACATTCAGTTACAGTATTGTCTCAAAAATGGAACCAGTTCTGAAAAACAAACGGTTCTCTATTCCTAACCCTATATGTCATCATATTATGTTCCCCTGAACCACACATAAACTTTATATTTTATTTTAGGAGTTTTTCCCCTAAGTCTCTCCGCATCAAATCTTTTGTTGCTATAAATTTTTATTAAAGCCAGTTTATTAGGGATTATCTCGAATTGTTCACAAGCCAATCCATGATAATAAAAGAGGATTACAGCAGCTAGATGGCAGGGACGTTCATGGAATGAAGATAAGTTAAACAAGACATCACGCACACAAGTCTTAATTTGGTTTGAGGCTCTTGCATGTCATTGTCAACCATATGGAACGAGAGAGCAGTTTCCATGTGGTAAATAGCACAAGACTGTTTCCTTTGTGGCAGATCGATAAACATAATCGACCCTGCCGTTATAGTCAAATGGGCATGTCTTTGCAACAGCAGATATATCTGCTAAGCAGCACCTAGGCTGTCTGAACTTCTTAATCATGGAAACATCTGCCCTCACTGAAGACTCATCTGTAGGGGGACGAAGGGATGTGCTGCATAAATTTTCTCCCATCACTCACCCTTTCATTCTCTCCCTTTCTTCCACAGTCTCGCCTCTGTATCTCTTTTTCACACTCTGAGGCATCTGTTCTGTCACACCCTCCGCCTC
Organism: Ctenopharyngodon idella; assembly: GCF_019924925.1. Lineage (NCBI taxonomy): Eukaryota > Metazoa > Chordata > Actinopteri > Cypriniformes > Xenocyprididae > Ctenopharyngodon > Ctenopharyngodon idella. The sequence continues at coordinate 9,099,984 of NC_067230.1, read as the reverse complement.
ATTAGCGATGCTAACACGAGGAGGATTTAACAGATGTTTATAACAAACCAGCTCACACTTACCTGCATGATGAAGACATTAAAAGCCCTACAAGATAACAAAACTCCTTTTAACAGACCACACAAGCCTCAAAGCCAGCATGAAATGGTGGCATAGAGGGCCGAGTAGCTGGTTTGTTGTATTTGTATTTGCAAGGTAACCCTTAGTAATTGTTTGCAGCTGTACAGTCAGCCCCTAGTGTTTTTATTTTTAGAAAGCAGAGCCATGGCAGCGCTTCACCCTTCGGTGGGGGTTCTTGTCTTATGCTTAATGTGAAGTGGTTGTCGACAGTGCACCGTAGGCCTGGACACACGCCGCTGTCACCTTTTATAGAGCCCATTCCAATGTTTTTCAAAGGCAATTATGAGCGGACACCAGTGGTCAAGTGCATTATTCTATAGGGAAAACGATAGGAAACATGTCACATGTCACATAGTCACATGTTCGTGAAATCACCACCAGTTGGTGCAAAGGGATGGTTTGCAATATTGCTCAGTAAAGCTGCAATTGTGACATTTTTTTACGTATAAATGAAGATTAAAATAATGAAATAAATTACTGGTAATAACAATAATAATATAGTATTATAACATTTAATCTTTAATTATTTATCATATAAATGCTTAATGTTCCAGCTATTTGTCGACTGTTACAGTGAAATATTACAGTGATGGCAGTGCATGAAGTGTGCTTGCATTTTACTGTACAGTATTACCCAGTATTTACATGAGGTGTGCATTATGCCATAAAATAAATAAAACACCAGAAAAGGTGGATTACTCTGAATGGGAACACTGTGAGTGATATAGCCTACAGTATATAAAAATATAGTGTTGATCACTATTTATTAAATTGTTCCCTTGTATTATTTAAACCGTGAGAACATTGTATTACATTCATTCTCATGATCTGAAGACGAAGAAGCGAATTAGTAGCCTGAAAGTTATAGCCACAGTTTAGCTAAAACAATGGAATTAAAATGCAGGGACAAATTAGCCCTTATGTTTCAGCTAAAGTGAATGATTAATAAAATGAATAAAAAAGTTGATTGGCCTGCTTTTTGGTGCTCCATAAATTGGATTTTCAAGCTAGGCCTATAAAATCTGGGGACAGTAAAATTATTAATTATTGCAGGTTTGTATATATAGTTCCGTGTTTGTATTCCCTATGTGATTTGATGTAAAATTGTGTGTGTGTGTGTGTGTGTGTGTGTGTATATATATATATATATATATATATATATATATATTGAAATAGATATATAGTGACTGTCTGAACATTGAGTTGTTACATTAAACTGCATGATTTATTTGCTTATTTATGAAAGTACCATTTCTTTGATCCCAGTCAATGCTCAGTCATTTACCAATCTAATCAATTCAATAAATCAGTTTGATTTAAATCAGTAACTTATAAGTTTAAGACTAATGAGTCTTTTTGAATAAATCATAGCTCATATGAGTCATTAGTTTGATAGTTTAATGGGCAACTTACTTTTTTCTGCTGTTCTTAGACATGATTTAGCTTTTGAACCACCCTTTGGATACTTTTCTCATTGTGATGGAGACACTCAAAATAACTGAGCTGAACTCAAATAAATTGCCTCTCATTTAGATTGCCTTTAGATTAGATGCGAAGCATGATAAAAGTTGATTTAGAGAACAATAGCTGTGAGCATTATGGAATCAAGACATCTGAGGATTCAAAGTGGATTTGAGTTGAACAAATGAGTTTTCGGAACAGGCAAAATAATTTAAACCTAAAAGAGAACATTTATGGTTTATATCCACTACAGCATATTGGGACTGTCAATCCTGCTAAAGTCTTGATAAACCATTAATTAGGAGTAGGGTCATGGTATTTTTCATTGAATTAAATGAAACAAGCTATGCCACTAAATTTATTGTTGTACCGTAGGTAACAATAACCCATTGGGTTGGTTAAAGTTTGCCTCATAAAAAGGACATCTTGAGTACTTAGGAACTAATATAAGCCACTAAATGATGAGGAACTGTAAAGATAATAATGTTTACAGTGATGCACTGTCAGAGACCGTAGAGCTCCCTCATGCAAGAAGAAGTGTATATTTGCATTCAGTAATCATGCCCATACACAACACTGAAGGCTAATCAACATTGTGATAAACAAACTATGCAATTATCTTTCCAGTCTAGTTGTCAGGACAAGTCATGTGTTTAATTTCTTGGTATGACTTATTAAGAATTTATTCATTGATGTCTGGGTGCATTTTTATGAGCTGTCAGAATATTTTTCATTACAAATTGGAATGTGTGATTCACTGTCATCAACACATCATCATCACAATGCCCAAAACTCATTTCAGGGCTGATTTTTTTTTTTTTTTTTTTTTTTTTTTCAGGGAAGAAATTATTAAAATATTAACTGTTCCTGGCCTGCGTTTCCCAAAAAGCACTGTAAGCCTTTAAGTTGATCGTAGAACAATTGCCACCAATGGTCTCTATGATGAAATTAGGCTTACAATGCTTTTGAGAAGCGCAGCCCTGGTCTCATTTCGCATAATTCATTTTTGTTCCAATTTTTAAAATGTTTTAAAGCATTTAGAAAATTGTTTTGACTTGATCCCCCTCTGAAACGACTGACGTCACTAAGTCCCTCAGTGCTTTTATTTTTCAACACCTCCTTTCCAACTTTTGGCTACATTCTGATATGTAACAGCCCTTTTCACAATCCATTTTTGAATGATAAAATCAAGATTTTTTTTCTTACACTAAAATACTTAAGATTTGTGGAGTAAAATAGGTTGAGAACTGCTTTTTTACATTGACCACCTTAGCTTTAAAAATGTGTGCGGTCTTCTCAAGTGGCTAATCGGTTTAGTTGAACTCTATTTTTATGAACATACAAGAAACAACCGCACAGGCGTTGAATACTAAATATATATGAGCATCATCTAATGTATTTATCACACCCAATCTGTCCTCATTGCACACTCGCGCGCTCTCTCTCTCTCTCTCTCTCTCTCTCCGAGCCGCATAATGCACCGGACACCTGCCAACACTCTCACGTGTGTTGGTCCAATCTTCCAGGATGACACCCACACGCGCACGCTTCCTCCCCACACATGAAGAGGCTGAGAAGGATGATTAGCACCGTGAGCTGACACCCCTCAGCGGAGAGTGTGGAGGAGGACAACAACAATAGTCTCGCTGTGGAGAAGCACAGCGCGCAAGCTAGCTACTGCAAATTCAACTGCGACAGCGGCAGAGCCGCGCGACGCGGACAGATAGCAACAGCAGGGAGGAGGAAGAGGAGGATAGAGGAAGAGAGGGAGGGAGAGTTTCTGGACGCTAATCACTTCAATGAAATGACAGAAGCGTCCCCCACATCCACACAAACGCGCACGCACACTGCGTTTCCCTTATTTTCGCAAAGCTCTGGCTGTGGAATTTCAATGCGACATGAAGCGTTTTCCTCCCTCCCTCTCTCTCTCCTCGGCCAAGCTAATGTGTGAGTCAGTGCTACTCTATCCCGATGTGCTCTGCATGCTGACCATAACTGCCATGCAGCGTGAACGTGGAAAAGTCTCGACTTGTCAGTACATGGCACAACTTGAGCTCCGTTTCAAACTACCAACACTTTACCTCAAACGAGATTTTGTAACACAAACCCACTAAATTAATCCTTAAATGTCGAAGAATTACGTGTTTAGGATGATTTCTGACAGACTGCTTAAATCATTTTTGCCCTTTCTTGTGTCAACACTTCTATAATGCATCTGCAGTGCGCGTTCTAATGCGACGCGTAAATGTTTCGACCTCGAGAGAAAATGATAAACTTCCATACCGTGAAGAGATGGGTCATTTCAGCGTACATCTCGGTCTCTTCTTCTTCTTTGCTTTTTGTTGTCGTCACGTTTTTTTCTCTCGTTTTTCTTCTTGACGTTAGTCAATCAACCTGTATCCTCTCTCACGACTGTGTATTAAGTATTAGTGCATCGCCTAGGGTTTCATACAGACGCTTTGTACGCACCTGCCTTAAACTCAGCTCTATTTCTGACACTGTGTAGGCGATCTACAGAGAACAGATCTGTGTTCTCTCTCTCTCTCTCTCTCTCTTTCTCTCTCTCTCTCTCTCTCTCTCTCTCAGTGTGTGTGTGGCTGTTGCTGTCAGTGGCTTGCGTACTTGAGCAAGAGAGACGAAGTGGAGGCAGATCTCTCTCTCTCTCTCTCTCTCTCTCTCTCTCTCTCTCTGCCCTTACCGTGTAGCCCCACCTCCTCCTTTTAGAAGTCTCCCTTTCTTGCCCCCAACCCCTTTGCAGTCTGCTCTATTTTTCCTCCTCTCCTTCATTTCTTTCTCACAGTCAGAGCAGTATATGAAACCTGTTATTTCCTTTCCACTTGCCCCTTTGCGATGTAACTAGGCTGCTTTATAGTCATGTGCATCCTTAAAAGTGCAGCTACTATAAGATGGTCTCCTGCCTTCCAGCAGCTTTGGCAAATGAAAGACTGACTTTGGTTTTGTTTGGTTAATGGTATGCTTTCATAGACTTGCAGAGACATATCCATTGAGGTTCCCCTTTCCTGTGGATGAGGGATGACATATTTAATGGCTATATTGTGTTGAGTGCCACTCGGTTAGAACTTTTTAAAAATCATTAACCCAGGAGCAAAATTTGAGCTTTTGTACAATCCCATTTGTGTGATTTTGCACGATCTGCTCATGGCCCACTGAAGGTTAGGTTTAGGCAGGGCACATTCCTGTCCTGGAAGAACACTGTCCTGCAGAGTTCAGCTCCATTTTGCCTCAACACACCTGCCTAGAAGTCTCTAGTATGCCTAGTAAGACCTTGATTAGCTGGTTTATGTGTTTAATTGGGGTTGGAGCTAAACTTTGCAGGACAGTGGCCCTCCAGGAGCAGGATGGACACCCTTGAGTTTAGGGGCTCAGCAATACAATACAAATCACACAAATTTGTATGGAATAGCAAATTCGTATCTATCTATCTATCTATCGATCAATCAATGTAGATGTAGTTTGAGTAGGACAAACTTAAATTAAACAAATTAGTTCAGTTAAATTAACTGTTATGAGTATTTAGAACTTTCTTTTTCTTTTGAGTTCACAGCACTGACATATTTCAAGTAAACTGAACTGTTTTATTGTTTTGAGTTGTTCAAACTCATTTCTTTTAATTTAGACTAACTTAAGATTAACTGAAACTGGGCTGGGATTTCTATTTCCCAGCATGCTTTGGCCATGGCACTCGAAAGGGAGAGTAAATGCTAAAATTATGTGTGCAAGATTAATGATAAGGGAGATATAGTAGTGATTAATGTTTGGTTATGCTATTAGAAGAGTTTCTGTTAATGTGGATTTTTGGAGAGTTATACCATCATGGTGACAAGTGGCACGTGCTGCTTGGTTTGAGAACAGGTAAGTTACATGTTTTAAGTTGCAGTACTCATTCAGTAAGTGCTATATACCATGCTATTGTTAACATGTTATATTTTTATATTTTTTAATTATGTTAGCAAAATATTTACGTTGAGATAATTTTAAGTTAAATGTATAAATTAGAGTACTCAAATATTTCAGGTTAAGAACAATAAATATGTATGAGTACAATCTTACTCAAACTTTGAGTTTCTTAACTCAAAAAATTCTTATTCAACATTTTGAGTTCTGACAACCTTTTAGGGTTTACAGTGTAAGTAACTCATTCCTAATTCAATTCTCTATGATTCACAACCTTGACATCTACCAGACTGGGTAGAGACCTTCAGTTTGTTCTGACTTTATTGTGCTATACCTTTTCTGTTCAAACTTTTTCTCCCAGTGCAGAATTTCATAAAACACAAAAATCTAGACTTTCACTATTTTTATTTATTTATTTGTTTGTTTTACTTTTAGGCAAGACATTGCCTTTTCTACATTTATCATATAAAGATGTACCGACCAACTGTTTTAGATCCATGCACTGCGTTAGTCTATACGAGCCATACAGTACATAATCAGTGCTACACAATATTTTCACCAGGCATGCTATATTAAATTTCAATGAGATAGCTATAGAGCAGAGCTTTTCTCAATTTAGCAGCATTTCACAAGTTTTCTTGTGATAATGAATTTTTTATTGCCATCTCTGGCATGATGAATGGATGTGTCTGTGGCATGTCTACAGGAATATCCATTATGCACTGCCGTGACAAGACGCTCAGATCTGCGCTGTAGAAAATGCTCACACGACCAGCTTTGACATCAATTAAACAGCCTTACAGCTCAGGGGCATGTGGAGCAGCCAAACGCTCTTCTCCGCGAGGACACATCACCCGGGGGGGTTGGATCAGAGCGCGGGAGGGATCACAGTTCACTAAGTCCCTTTTCTACGACCAAAATGGCACGATGATTTGTCCTGCGCCAGTTTGAGCGTGAGTGTTTGATCGATAACCCGTGCCTTGCCATCATTATTCTGATGTCTATTTGAATGGATGAGAGGAGGCAGGCAAAGAAAAGAGAACGGGGCGGTGGAGGGTGTAATATGAAGCGTGAGTCTGAAGACTGAGGAGAGTGGAAATTGAATGGCAGTGGAGCCAGAGCCAGGCTCTTGAAGTGGCTGAGCTGTAACCCAAGGCTCTCCTATAACCATATGTCCGCTTGTTGCTCATATAGATGCTGTGAAAACCAGATTTTGACAAGCGCTACTGGCCAAAATTGACCAGACTGGCCTTTTCGCCATTACATTTTAGAAGTGGTCAAGCAGCTGATCATGACTCTGTACTGGAGAAAATGATTTCTGGGGGCCAGTGAGGCTAAGCTGCTGTCTGCGATCCTCAGTCTCCCATTTTCCATTGCCATCTTCTCAAGCATGTAATTTCAAAACTTGTAACAACACAGTGGGCTTAGTAATCAAAGCTGTTACAGACGTAGCACGAACGGCAGATGAGGTTCCAATCTGTGCCAATTTGAGCGCTTGGCTATATATCATATAAAAACAATCAACAGAGCGTCTTATATCACTGGCTGAGATGACAATGACAGGGCAGAAAGCCATGGCAGATATTAAATGTGAGAGAAATGTTGTCCTACGGAAGCAAAGCAGGCTGTTTTTTAGACAGACAATTAAAAAGAGGGATGGAGCACATCTTTGAAATGCTGTTTTTCTTAATAGTCAAGTTGACCTTTGATTCACATGGGCGCATTACAAAATAGCTGACATGACAGAGAAGAGAACATAGGTCGTTTGCACTACAATTGCTAACTCTCTTAGCTATGGGAGCATGAACCTTTTTTTGCAGCAGCGAACATTTTCAAAAATGTGATGCTTTTTACATACGGACAGGTCATAAAAATGTAGGACATAAAAACTACATAAAAAAGACAAACTATTGTATGCCTCCAGATGACTGTGAATATATGCTGTATTGAAAGTCATCTGAAGGCATGTTCGAAATTTATGTCATTTTTATGTAGGTTATATGGATTTTTTTTCATGATGCTTTTATGGTGCTTTTGCATCTATTTTAATGATTGAAAGCTTCAATACAATGTTCAGATTTTCTCCTTTTGGTAGATGAGGGTGAATAAATCATGACAGAAGTTTTATTTTTGAGTAGACTAACAGTAGTAAAACACAAGTTTAGTGAAGGGGGACCATTTGTTACATTATTAAATGTACATGTTTAAATTTGTGTTAAAACTTCCCCTCATTTTTCTCTGCCTTCAAAGGCATGACACTGTACTGATTGTTTCTGGTTTCAAATCTGCTCCCTCTGTCGACATCTGATTTGAAATTTTCTTCTAGGTTGGAAGGACAAGCGTGGTAGAGACAGAACTCATGCATCAGAGACTTTGGCGGCTGGAGAGCCCAAAACTTTTGCATGATGGATAAAGCTGCTTTTTCTTCCATCATCCTCCTTGACTTAGTGCTGGGTTGAGTGATGCTGGGTTGGGGTATCGGTTTGGTTCTGTGACTAAGATAAAAGAGCCGTCTCATCTTACTCATGGCCCAGTTCAGATTGCATTTCCTTCTCACTCTGAAGATGAATCCTGGGTTATGGCTGCTGAGGCTGATCGTACAGTGAGGAAGATGCTTTCTGTTCTATAAAAAGACTTCTTTCATTCAAATGAATGCTGCAACATTTCTGTTACATTGCAAAGATGACATTTTGATCATGGCAAAGTTAAAGCAATACACTCGTTACGGCCTTGTTTTTTTTGTGTTTGTGTTTAAGTGTCTGCAACAAAAAAACATTCAAATTCTTTTCACACTTTGAATTTTTGGGTGTTTTATTATGTCCTTAAAGATTCTTATTTATCCGAGTAAACACAGAATGTCAAGTAGAGTTATTTTTAGCAGCCATTACTCCAGTCATTGCTCCAGAAATCTTTCTGATATATGCTGATTTGGTGCTCAAGAAACAGTGGAAACTGTGATATAAGTTTGCTTCAGGATTCTTTGATGAATAGAAAATTGTAAAGAACAGCATTTATTTGAAATTTAAATCCTTTGTAACATTATAAATGAATTTACTGTCATTTTTGATCATTTTAATAGTAATAGACAATCATTCTTGCTAAATAAAGTATTCATTTCTTTGAAAAAAATCTAGATCCTAACTTTTGAACAATAGTGTGTATATAGTGGGAGACCGGGTATATAACACTTTTTGCTTCAGCATCTGTAACTCACTGAATTTTTGAGCTAGAGTGCTCAAACTTTTATACAAAACATCCACATTTGTTTACTACAAAAGGCAACAATTCAAACCTCTGCAAGAATATCACAGTCCTTATAAGATGATGTCAAATACATGGTGTGCCTTTGTTTCGATCTACCCCACTACCGGGTGACTAGTGACTGACCACAGCTCAAATCTGTTTGAGTCAGGAGTATGTGCAAATGTATGTGGCTACTAAACTTCTTTAACGTTATTTATGCTTAATAAAAACTCACCTTCAGTGTACCTGAGTAAAGAACATGTAGGTCTAACAAAAAACACTGTCAATGTGTGTGTGAGTTTGTGTGTCAATGTGTGAATATTCTCAATGCGAGTCACAATGGTGACAAATTAATGTTGTTAACCCTGTAGTTCAGGCTTGGTGTTCCCAAAAACTGCATAGGGCACATTTGACCCACACTTCATTTGGCTTTGAGTTGCCAAATGGCTCCATACTGGTCTCCGAATCCTCACCGATGGCTTTCAACATTTTCTTCGCAACTGATCTGACTGTCTAGGCCAGGGGTGGGGAACGCTGATCCTGGAGGGCCATTGTCCTACAGACTTTAGCTCCAACCCTGAAAAAAACACTCACCTCCCTGTAACTTTAGTAATCCTGAAGACCTTGATTCGATAATTAGGGCTGGAGCTAAACTCTGCAGGACAATGTTTAGCTAGCCATATTATCATAATGGTATGAAATTAGCAGGTTAAAAAAACCTGCTAATGAGAAACTACACTTTAATCTAATATAAATTGAATAATCTTATCTGAAAAAGTTTAAGGACTAAATAAAATATAGTTTTGGTCAAAAATATGTACATTCTTACCTCAAAATCATTTTTTTCTTTATATTTCTTTATAAAATCTTCATGTGCCTATTTTCAGCCTTTACAACCATTCATATATGATCTGGGAGGAAGGGAATAAAAACATAGGATCATAGGACTAGCTAATCCCTGATTGGTGGAATTGGTGGTGTTACAACTCTCCCCATGTTACAATCATACCCGCTCTCCCCTATATCTCTTTCTAAGGCAGTCGAAATTTTTAGTAGCTTTTTTGTTGTCCAGTCTTTAATATACAGTATCTCACAGAAGTGAGTACACCCCTCACATTTTTGTAAATATTTTATTATATCTTTTCATGTGACAACACTGAAGAAATGACACTTTGCTACAATGTAAAGTAGTGAGTGTACAGCTTGTATAACAGTGTAAATTTGCTGTCCCCTCAAAATAACTCAACACACAGCCATTAATGTCTAAACCGCTGGCCACAAAAGTGAGTACACCCTTAAGTGAAAATGTCCAAATTGGGCCCATTTTCTCTCCCTGGTGTCATGTGACTTGTTAGTGTTACAAGGTCTCAGGTGTGAATGAGGAGCAGGTGTGTTAAATTTGGTGTTATCGCTCTCACTCTCTCATACTGGTCACTGGAAGTTCAACATGGCACCTCATGGCAAAGAACTCTCTGAGGATCTGAAAAAAAGAATTGTTGCACTACATAAAGATGGCGTAGGCTATAAGAAGATTGCCAAGACCCTGAAACTGAGCTGCAGCACGGTAGCCAAGACCATATAGCCGTTTAACAGGACAGGTTCCTCTCAGAACAGGCCTCGCCATGGTCGACCAAAGAAGTTGAGTGCACGTGCTCAGCGTCATATCCAGAGGTTGTGTTTGGGAAATAGACGTATGAGTGCTGCAAGCATTGCTGCAGAGGTCGAAGGGGTGGGGGGTCAGCCTGTCAGTGCTCAGACCATACGCCGCACACTGCATCAAATTGGTCTGCATGGCTGTCATCCCAGAAGGAAGCCTCTTATAAAGATGATGCACAAGAAAGCCTGCAAACAGTTTGCTGAAGACAAGCAGACTAAGGACATGGATTACTGGAACCATGTCCTGTGGTCTGATGAGACCAAGATAAACTTATTTGGTTCAGATGGTGTCAAGTGTGTGTGGCAGCAACCAGGTGAAGAGTACAAAGACAAGTTTGTCTTGCCTACAGTCAAGCATGGTGGTGGGAGTGTCATGGTCTGGGGCTGCATGAGTGCTGCCGGCACTGCGGAGCTACAGTTCACTGAGGGAACCATGAATGGCAACTTATACTGTGACATACTGAAGCAAGAGCATGAACCCCTCCCTTCGGAGACTGGGCTGCAGGGCAATATTCCAACATGATCACGACCCCAAACACACCTCCAAATGACCACTGCCTTGCTAAAGAAGCTGAGGGTACCTAAACCCTATTGAGCATCTGTGGGGCATCCTCAAACGGAAGGTGGAGGAGCGCAAGGTCTCTAACATCCAGTGGCAACCTGTGAAGCTCTGGTGAACTCCATGCCCAAGAGGGTTAAGTCAGTGCTAGAAAATAATGGTGGCCACACAAAATATTGACACTTTGGGCCCAATTTGGACATTTTCACTTAGAGATGTACTCACTTTTGTGGCCATCGGTTTAGACATTAATGGCTGTGTGTTGAGTTATTTTAAGGGGACAGCAAATTTACACTCTTATACAAGCTGTACACTCACTACTATACATTGTAGCAAAGTATCATTTCTTCAGTGTTGTCACATTAAAAGTATATGCCTATATACAAAGTCGTTTTCAAAACATAAAACTACCCTGAGAAAAACTCACTGGAGTAAAAAGTGTGACTAAAAGCTCCTCTACCCCAGACTGCTCTGTTTGTCTGATTCGGCCCACAGCTCCACTGATCTTGCCACAGTCTCATGCACTATCATTTTGAGGGCTCATCCGCTGCTCCAAGGCATGTCAGCAGGCCATGTACTCGATCACAGCCAGCACTTTAGCATCCTTCCAAAAGTAGCTTCCACCATGTATTGCATGCAAAAATACATGCATTTTATAAGCTCTGACAAGTGAAACTGTGAAAAAAAAAAACACATTTATGGTCAGCTAATGGTGGCTTTGACTCAGTTGTGAAAATGAGGATACTGATACTGTTAAAATCCTTCTCACTACCTTTTTAAACCTGTCTTTTTCACTTTTGACAACACATTTTTTCACATATCTGGTCAGAATATGCATGCCGTGCAGTCAGCATATGTATTATAACATTCTTAGTCGGCTCAGGACTTCACACATAATCGTGCTGTGCAGATCAAGGGTTAGATTTTGTCAGCCGTTTGTAAAAACTGTGAATCTAGGTGTTATCTAGCCTCACATACAAAGAGCATTACACAAAAGAGGCTGAGAGTGATAAGTAAACATTGACATTTTTCATGTTAAAGCTGCAGAAACACTATATTGCCAAAAGTTTTGGGACGCCTGCCTTTACGTGCACATGAACTTTAATGACATCCCATTCTTAATCCATAGGGTTTAATATGGAGTTGGCCCACCCTTTGCACCTATTACAGCTTCAATTTTTCTGGGAAGGCTTTCCACAAGGTTTAGGAGTGTGTTTATGGGAATTTTTGACCATTCTTCTAGAAACGCATTTGTGAGGTCAGGCAGTAATTCATCCCAAAGGTGTTGTTCTATCGGGTTGAGGTCAGGACTCTGTGCAGGCCAGTCAAGTTCCTCCACACCAAACTCGCTCATCCATGTCTTTATGGACCTTGCTTTGTGCACTGGTGCGCAGTCATGTTGGAACAGGAAGGGGCCATCCCCAAACTGTTCCCACAAAGTTGGGAGCATGAAATTGTCCAAAATGTCTTGGTATGCTGAAGCATTAAGAGTTCCTTTCACTGGAACTAAGGGGCCGAGCCCAACCCCTGAAAAACAACCCCACACCATAATCCCCCCTTCACCAAATATTACATTTGGCACAATGCAGTCAGACAAGTACCGTTCTCCTGGCAACTGCGAAACCCAGAGTCGTCCATCGGATTGCCAGACAGAGAAGCGTGATTCGTCACTCCAGAGAACACATCTTAACTGCTCTAGAGTCCAGTGGTGGCATGCTTTACACCACTGCATCCGATGCTTTCCATTGCACTTGGTGATGTAAGGCTTGGATGCAGCTGCTCGGCCATGGAAACCCATTCGATGAAGCTCTCTACGCACTGTTCTTGAGCTAATCTGAAGGCCACAAGAAGTTTGGAGGTCTGTAGCTATTGACTCTGCAGAAAGTTGGCGACTTCTATGCACTGTGCGCCTCAGCATGCGCTGACCCCGCTCTGTGATTTTACGTGGCCTACCACTTCGTGGCTGAGTTGCTGTTGTTCCCAATTGCTTCCACTTTATGATACCACTAACAGTTGACCGTGGAATATTTAGTAGTGAGGACATTTCACGAATGGACTTATTGCACAAGTGGCATATCACGGTACCACGCTTGAATTCACTGAGCCCCTCTTGATTTTATACACCTGTGGCCATGGAAGTAATTGGAACACCTGAATTCAGTGATTTGGAAGGGTGTCCCAATACTTTTGGCAATATAGTGTATGACACGATTGTGTAATAATCAACAGAAATGTCAGAATTCATCCAAAAATATTCCTTTAATGTTCTCCAATTATGTTCACATGAGCATCTCAAAGAGATCTATACATAAGTGGATGTTATATAATATGACAGAACCTGTCTATTGTATAATTTCTGTTAATGCACTATTTTTGATAGCATCAGAAGTTAGTTTATAATTGCTAAAACATACTGCTTTAATTCTGATTGCATTTACATCTGGTTTTATTTAATTAATCTACAAGAAGATTTTATAGCCCCTTATAGCTAGATTGTGTAAGTTTATTTGTTGACACTGCCTGTAAATTTATGTTTAAAGAGCTGATTGTTTCACTTATGACTTTTCACTCAGTTCTTCCTTGCTGCCATTACCTGCGTGGGAACGCTTTATGTTTTCTAGCCTGAACTTTTACAATTATTGTTTTTTTCTCTCTCAATTAGAAGAGTTCATCAGTATTTCATCACTTTTCCATTGTATTGCCGATCTTTTTGAAATGTGGTGATGTGAGTAAGATGGATAATATTTACTGTGAATATGCTATTTTGTTTGTATTATGCAAAATATTTGTGCCATGCTAAATTTGTTCAAGCCAGTGCAAGGTTCTTTAGTGTTTACACAGAAGAACAAAGCCTATCATGAATCCCATAGGCACAAAATGTAATTGTCTCTACATCCATATCAGTAAATGTGAGCCATTATGCTTAAATTATTGACATGTTTACAATCGCTTGAGTGCAGCAACTACAAAGAGGTCGATCTATATAGTATACTCAGAGAGAGAACATTTTGCCTCCCTTGAGGCATGCTGCTTTCTTGATGTCAAACTAATGCCTCTTTTAAATGCTTATGGGTTAGTTAAGGTCGAAAGATGTCAAGAGGACCCTTGAGTACATGGGTCTTTGGCACATAAGGAGATAATCTTCATAGAAGGGCAACAGCAAATTTCTAGCTGTAGGCCTATTATGAATTAATATATTATTAATAGCAGGTTTAGCAAGGACATTATATAACGGTTGTCAAAAGGATATATCATCACATCATTACATGCAAATTACGTCATTACTGTCTTATGAGTGAGTCATTTGAATCATTAACTCAAGCGAATGTTTCACAAATGCAGATTCATTCAGGAACGAAACAAGTACGCTGTTGAAATAAAATGAAATGATTTGCTGAATTCAGAACCGCATACTACTATTTCTGCCATAAAAAGATATGGTAAAAATAGTAAGACTAATATGCAAGTATGTGGTTCTGAATTCAGCCATTGATTCATTAAAACGTGATTCATTCAGGATTCATTCAGGAACATGACCTGCTGCATTCGGAAGAATGTACTACTTTTACTATTTTACCATATCAGATATGGCATATCTTCATTTGGAAGAAATAATAGCCTAAGCCAGTATGCTATTACAAATATAGCCACTGGCTGCATTCAAAATCTCATACTCTTGAGTCGGTACTTATTTTGAATAAGTACTTAGTTTGTGACCGCTAAAAAGTACGTTCTATAGGCTATAGTATGAATGTGTGTAGTATGAATGTAATCCGGGCTGCGTTCCACTTTATATTTTTATGCCCTTCACTCGCTAACTTCCCTCCATTGTGGACTCAGATGTGCGTCATTGCTTATGTTGCATGAGTGCCCACTACTGGCGGAACTCGTGCATAAGGTTTAAATGATCACTTGGAATTCACTATGGAGCTGATTTATTATTTAAACCCTTTTTTTACTTATAAATTTGTTTTATGCATCATTCTATATGCATATAAGTTGTTGGAGAAAATATATAAAATTCTATAGGTGTATGAGCTGTTGTAGAAAAATAAAATTACACAAACAAAAAAAAATACAAATAGTATAAACTTTGACTGTGAACATAAGGTAGCTACAAGTATTATGCGATTAATTCTCAAAACAATTAATATATCATACACTTCAGTTAAGCGCGATCTGCTGTGACGTCACTATCAAGTTGAATTGTGTGATACAGAGCTGCTTGAAGTGTACATCGGAGTAGACTCGCTCCCTCGGTCAAAATCGAGGAGACGAAGGTCTGTCCATATAAACTTCCCTCGTCCACTTCACGAAATGGAACGCACTTCAAAATGGTGGCAGGGATTCCCCCAAGGGGAAGTGCTTAGGGAAGTTTGCAAGTGTGTGTCTAAAAGTGGAGTGGAACGCAGTTCCAGACACACTACATTTGCCATGTTGTAATCATGTGACCTTCCAGCATCAGTTACATTGTTTCACTGCCATCCACAAATCCTCTCCCATGGCTTTATGGGATACTTCAGAATCTTGCAGAAAGTAGTAGGTCATCTGGGTACTTTTTGCCTACTTTTTTATGAGTACTGTGAATTCAGACATCCTTTTTTTCACCTTTTATATAGTAGAGAGAGAAGTACGTGATTTTGTATGCAGTCATCTTTCGGGCATGTCATTGATTCATTAACTTCCAATTCCTTCAAAAATGCCCATTATTCAGGAACGAAACAAGTGGCTGTCTTAATAAGTGAGTCATTGATCTTAACATTCGCTCAAGAAAACCTTTTCATTCAGGAATGAACACTACTCTGTGTTGCTCTGAGACCTAAGGTGCGACGGTTCTGCTTTTGTCTTATCTTTGTTTGGGACTATTTTCATTGGCGGAGCAGAAAACACATTAACCCCTTAGCATTCCTGTAAAATTTGCCTAAAACGCCTAAAAAGGCATACTCAAAGTAAATTGTTCTGTTCTTGAATCATTTGGAGTGGTATGCATGGTTTTGTTCTCTTTTGAAAGAAATGTGTACCGAGGGTGGTACAGTGGAACAGGTTAACTGGCCATTTTGTGTCTAAAATGTAAGTTACTCACTGTTAACTTCTTGTTTAAAGAAGTTTAAAATCTACATCACAAGTTGTTGGTATTAAATATAAAAATGGCTGTGATAATTGTTTTCTCAGGCATGTTGTATGTATTTTACAGAGTGAAAATAGCATTTATTTGACTGAAACTCCAGAATTGTCTAAATATCTTAAATAAATTTGGCTTTAATAAAACATAGGCAAGAATGAACCTGCTGTCCTTCTTGATTCCGATTCTTTTCAACAACAAAGCACTTGAACGCGACAAATTCATAATTACTACTTCAGAAGAGCAATTTCCCTTGAAAAAAAATTATTTGGTTGTTGGTTGAGGGAGTTTGTTTTTATATGCACCTTTATGCCTGCCACCACTATTTCAGTAAACACCTGTTGTGTTTACTGAAGATTTGACTAATGGTGCGAATAGAAGGTGAATATAAACAAGAATAACAACAGTTAAATAAATATTTATATAATATATATATCTGTTATTGTTATATAGTAGTATTGTTTTTGAGACAATGTAAAACATATTTAAAAATGTAACTTGATGAGGCTTTGATGTGACTTGGCTTTAATAAATGATACTGCTTTCTTGTTGACAATAATCAATAAGGTAAATGATGTTACAGTATATAAGTCATTTACCTGGAAAAGCATCAAATAAAATATGTATTTACATTGGACTAAAAACTCAGAAGAGAAGTCTGCCACATGCTGCTGCTTTAAAACTGTACAAAAACAATAACTTATTGTCTATTTATCCTTTATTTAAATGATATTTCCCTGGTCTGACCTCTAGATTAAAAACTAGCCCTGACATTAAAGACTTTGAAATGTCCTACACAGCAGGTTAACAGCGTATGAACTTTCTGAGGCCTTAGGTGAGCAACTTTCCAAGGCTTTTTCAGTCTTTATTGCCAGCTAAGGCCCAGATCCTGGTCCCCTGACCTTTTGCAATTTTTGGGAGGCCCTGTCAAGTGAATTAATTGCCCGGTGACACACATTGCAGCTGGATCAGTCCCACGCCAGCCTAGCCCAGCAAGCTCCATTAATTACATTAGTCCTCTCCGAACTGTAGGTCTGCCGCTTACCCACACTTCAACCTCCTTCTTCCAAACAGAATTTGTGTCAGTGGACAATTTTTCTTTTCTGCAATATTGTGTGTGAATGAAAGAGAGATAAGAGAAAGAAAACTCTCAGTAAAGCCATTTCCATGTGTATTTCAGAATCTGGAAGGGACCCGAAGGATTCACTCTTTCAACACAACATCAGACAGAGCAGCTCAATATCAAGCCCATTCAGAAACCAAATACAGCCTTGGGACTCAAATTAAGGTAACTAAGAGAAATATTATCATCAAAACGCATCAGGAGTTTGGCTGCAATTAGCAGCATGTTGGATGTTGAGGATGTGTGAGTTGCTTCCCGTCCTTCAGTTCTTCCTCTGCTGTTTAAAATCCCTTTGAAGTGGACCTTTCCCTGTTGACCCATTCACTAGACTAATGAGGGTAATTTCGTAGCCTTGACATCCCCAAACCCACCCCTTCCATCATCCTCTACTCCCACACAGTCCCACCGCCTACTGTTTATTTGGCTAAGATCTGCCTACAACAGCTTTCATGTTATCTGCACTTGGCTTATATCTATTGTTTCACTACCAAGTCCCGATGTTTAAAACATTTTGTATCAATGCCGCAACTATATGATTCGTAATTCTATAGTTCAAAGAAATTTATGCAGGTTTGGAACAAACTGAGGGTGAGTAAATGATGACAAAATGTTCATTTTTGGGTAAACTATCCCTTTAATGTTACTGGATTGTATTTTTTTTTTTTTTTTTTTTTTTTTTTTAAAGGAAACTACTGGATTGAGTGCTCTTGCATTAAAGTTTTCTGTCCTTCCACTTATGTGCAGTAGCACAGATACTCCTCAAAATGTATAATGCAGATTCAGTACAAAAAAGATAAATTGTCAAGGTCATCTCTCTGTAATTTTACAAATGCTGTGGTACGCCTTTGCTTGAAGAAAAGAAAGCATTTTATTTCTGATATGGGATGTATGACAAAGCAGATTTTGAGGTTTTGAGGTTGTTGCAGCTGTTTGTTATAGTCCTTAAACAGAGAATTATTTAAAAGAAAATATCTCCCTTTGTATTGAACTTGAACTTTGCAGACGTTTATGCTCAGACAGCAACATTACACACTAACTAAAGTCAAAAAAGTGAAATCATAATCAACCACCACTTTTAGTCTGGATAAGTCATCTCCTACATACAGTCAAACCAAAAATTATTCAGACATTTTTTATATTTTTGATATATTTTTACTAGTGGGTGCAGGACACTATAGTTCATTTATGTAAGTGAGGATAGCACAATAAAGTAAACTGTGACATACCATACCCAAAAATTCTTCATACAGTGGACTACCAGCAAAATTGATAAAAATTTGGAACTAAAAATTATTCAGACACTTTGACCTGACCATGTTTTGCTCAAGTGTTATCTGACATGATTAAGATTTTTTTTTTCTGACACAGTTTAGCTTGGAGATCTTGTCATATTATATTACGATTTTTTTAAACTATAGTGAATAAACTGTATTAATGAATGAAATGTTCAAGTTGTCTGAATAAATTTTGGTTTGACTGTATGCCTGTGTTTTGAGTGATTTTGAATGATTAATTAAAGCCTATCTCCTTCATTGTGCTATTTGAATAACATAACGTGACAGGCTATGAGTTTATTAATACTTTTAATTGAATTAATTACATGATGAATTAATCATATTAACCGTTTTGTATGGCATGTTGTGCATATATCAATATTTGCTGAGAAAAAGCCCTCAAATGGGGTTCATTTTAGAGGTGTTTTTAATGAAGATTTGGGAGTTATTATAATGTTTGTTTCAATTCTGTTTATTTTTATATTATAAAGATATCACTTCTCTGTTCAAGTCTTACGCTACAAGTAAGGGCGGAGTTGACTTCGTTGCTATAGATCAGTGGTTCTCAACCGGTGGGGCGCGCCCCCTCGGGGGGGCGCGGACACTCTCCCGGGGGGGGGGCGCGAGTAAGCTACAGGATGGGAGGGAAAAAAAACCTGAAAAAAAAAAAAAAAATTGCACAACTACTGTCATAAAAAGTTATAGTTTTGTATATACATAACTCCTGAATAAAATTAAAATGTGTTTGGACTGATTTTAAAAAAAAAAGTTTTGAACAAATTTGATTGGTTTGTCGATAGTGAGCGCAAATGCAGGTGATAAGCGGTTTTATTAAGCGAGTCATTGAGTCGTTCATTCACGATTCGTTCAAACGGCCGATTCATCAAGAATGAGACAGATGTTTGTGAATGGGTCATTGAATCTTTGACTCAAACGATTTGTTCAAACACTGAATTATTCAAAACACGATTGAGTGTTGCTGTGAGATGCGCTATGTTGTGATCTTTGTTTGGATTCATCGGATCTATTTTCGCTGCTAAAATAGACCAAAACAGTCATTATTTCGTCTAAAATGTAAGTGACTTTTAAATGTAAGTGAATATTATTAACTTGTTTGTTGAACTGTCATAGTGTCACATTTTCAATCGCGAGGTGATGGTAAATTAAGTGATGGTCAATTGTCAGCTCTCTTGGTCGTCAGGTCGTGTGATGTATGTTGCTGAACTGTATTCAAATGTTATAAATATAAAAACACCACATTTTGAAATTTAACTGCAGTATGTCATTTTAGTTTATTTGTGTGTGCTGCGCTCATAGACTTTAGAAAACGGCACTGGGGCCCCAACTGCAATGAACCAGCTTTAGGGGGGCCCAGCTTGCAAAAGGTTGAGAACCCCTGATGTAAAGTAATGTTCATTTAACAAGGAAGATGTGTCAAAGTTAAGAGTAATGCATGAATTTACATTTATTCATAAATAAATAAAAAATGTGCCTCCTCATTTCAGAACACCACTGCACGCCACTGATATATACACAGGCAAGAGCCGACTCACCTATAGTTACCTCGACAGTTTTCTGCATCCCTCCGCCACCCCGCTCCTCAAACTCGGCTGATACAGCAATGGGGGAAACTGTGCTAAATAAATTCCAAGCTCGGAGCCCATCCCCTTGGACAGCACACCAAATACACTTAAAATAGTTTTTTTTTTTACTCTATTCGATCATTTGTAAGAACTGCCACATTATTTATTTATTTATTAAATATTTATTTTTGGCGTCTTATCGTAGATTCAAATCTACAAATCAAAATATGTATTGCATTTATGAAGAAAAGGTTCAGTACCTTATGGTGTTCAGTGTCTTTAGGTGGATTAGGATTGTTTGTGATTTGGTCTTAGTGACTTATGATCCCTCTTGACTACTCGTAACGTTTCACAGATTTAGGAGCTAGTTTTAGCACTAAAATTCTTTATGAAATACTCTTAGAGCAAACATTTAGGAGTCCTAAAATTAGGACTGACACGCCCATTATTTTTAAGAGTTTCTCCTAAATCGGCAAGTTAAGACCTACTTTTAGCCTTAAGATGTTTTATGAATACGGTCCCTGATCTTTAATGGGGAGTGTTGCTCAACTCGTCTCTACAGAATCCCCCACAGGTGTTCAATGGTGTTAAGACATGTGCAATACATGTCCACAGAAGGTTTTTCACCTTGGGAGAATGCATATCCTCATTGTCATGTTGAAAAAATGCCCAACAATGCAGGGAATGAGAAAAGGGTAACATCTTCTGTTTCAAGTTTGCTTATTAAATTACACAGTGTTGTGGGAATTCATGACAGCATTGATAAAGCACAACTCCCTCACACCTCATAGGCACTCATACGGCCCTATATAAGAGCTTTACTACCACTGAACTTTACTGTGGGAACCAAGCACTTCTCACTATACTCCTCCTCTAGCAACACCATTACATTTTGGATGCTGTTAGATCCAAAATGATTGATTTGGTCTCATGAGACCAGAGTATTGATTCCCAGAATCTGTATATTTTGTAAATATGGGCTTTGGAAATGGTTAACTGACTTTATTGTGCTTTGGCTACAGTAGGTAGTTCCAGTGAGAACAACAACCATGCATGTCATTTCTGCAGGCTGCATCTTGCTCTGTGAGATAAACAGTCACTCTTTTCATAGCTTTTGGTGGCTCTGAGACACTCGCTTGGTATTTCTCCTGCTCTTTGTCTAGCAAAAAAATCCCTCTAAAAAAATCACTAAATGAAAGCTTAAAATGAAGGCCTGATTATTTCAGGGGCCTTGTCACAAGTCCATTGTTTTTGAATTTCTGTGTTACTTTTGCTATATTTTCACACTTAAAACAATGATTTGGTAATCCTTTTGTACCACTGTCCTCTTTTGTGCTAAGAAATAAGTCTCCTGACAGTTCTCTCTCAAGTGCTTCCATTGTTGTCAGCATGAGAATGATTCAGTGGGTACTTTATAACACTTTTAATTGTCAAGAAATTACTTCTCTTTAAATGTTTTTGTTCAACATACTTACCTGTTGATCAAACATTGCCTTAAACTTACACCAGAAAATTTTTATTTCATTTTATTTAGTAACTTTTAGGAGGGTGTACTTATTTTTGCTACACAACATTTTATCACCTTGATAAGAAAATCTTATTTTCCTGAGTAATTTTGACATGCTTCTTTGGTAATTGATTAAGCAGACTTGCTGGAACATTATATCTCTAAAGAACCCTAACATAACACCCTTCTAAGTAATTGAATTGCTGACTTTCAGTTTCAGAGGGGCTGTACTCATTTATGCTGTGCACTGTAGGCCTGCCCTGCACTCATGCTGATTGGGTAGATATGTTGATTACTGATTGTTGACAGCTGGTTGAGATGACGTGATGATTGGATAGATTATTTGACCTTGTTCCTCCCAAACTTTGTTAATAAAACATCATATGTGCAACTCCACTATTTATTGATTGTGTTTTTGTTAGATTAAAATCCAGCTCTCAAGGCAGAATGAGAAGGTAAGAACAGCTGAGAAGAAATGACATTTTGGACAAACTCCAGAGCTGAGATGAGCATGCATTGCATCATGGATTAATGGCAGAACTTATGGCAATGCCATGGAAGCTCAGCCTTCAGGGAGCCAGATGTATAAAGGGACAAAAAAGACTGAACAGCTGAATCTGCCATGATTTGGCGCTCATCACAGTCCTGCCTAAAAATAGAACCCAAATCAGAATTTCAAATGAATCTCAGTGTTTGAAGATCAGTTATGTCCACAGGATACATTCTCCTGTTAATTCTCTCACTCTCTCATCCACTTTCTCATTTAAATCAGGCAAGTGACAAATGATTGCAGTATTTTTTTTTTGTCCCTGATATGTAGTGCCTCTTTCAATTTAAAAAAATTTGCACCTCCAAATATACTGCACAATAAATACTGAAGACCAACTTCTCTTGGGGAGGAAAAATACTACAAGTGGGTCATGCAAAGTTTTAGCCTCATCTGAAGCAAAATTTCCTCTTGAAAGTTATACATATAAATATAAATGATATGTAAATATAAAGTATAAACATTATGAATTTATATCTTTTTGGTTTTTAGTATTGTGAATACTGTTTGCCACATTACAATTGACATGTTGGACAGGAACCTGTATACGATTCCCCTTGTAGCGGCATTGAACTGATGCTATGACTAGATGCGGTTAGCAGTCTCCTTGGGAGATCTCCAGCTTTACAATGCCAGATTGTCAGGAAATGTCATGGGAACACAAGAAAGGATAATACACAAAAGTGCTGACACCAACTGTCTAATTATTTAGAAGCAAAATGGATGTGATAAGCAAGATACTGGCAAGATGCTGGACAGGTTGCCTCATATTATCCTTGTTTATGGTAAACATAAAGGTTCCATTTAAAAGAGAATGATTTTACTATTATTATACTATTATTATTTTACTATTTTATGTATATATAAAATATGCCCTCTAATCATCATATATATATGTACACACATACATACAGTACTCACATACATACAGTACTCTGCAATATGTAAGATTTTTGCAGTAAAATATCCAAAAACCACTAGGCCAGTGTTATATATTTTGTTCACTTGAGTACTTACAATATCCCAAATGTTTCCAACTACAGTAGTCAACATTTGAAGTGGATCAAAACCTTTTATCAAAGTTGTCCTAAAACCTTCTTTTCAGGACAACTTAGTTCTTAGGACAACTTTGATGAACTTTTTTGATCCACTTCAAATGTTGACTACTATATTTGTAAATCGTAAGAAAATTCTATTTTAACCAAGTGAGGAGTCACCTGTCAATTGCGTCATACCCGCGTTACCCTCGGTTTCTGGTTTTATTTTGTAGAAACCATGGAAACACCAAATATGCTTTAATATTTACATGTTTTAATAGGCAAGGGAACAACTGTTTTGATTTATTTATAGACAGAAAACTAATTGTTATATAGCTCAACACGTTTAGTCTTGATTGTTTAAATCTAATTTTCTTGATTTTTTGTGAGTACCATGCTTTACCATGCCTCAGAGAAAAACACTATTTTGTCAAGTAGCTAACATAGCATAATCAGATGCAGCTTTATTTTTAGTGACAGTAATACAGAATTTTCTCCATCATACAATACGTTTTAAAATTAATTGCATGCCATTTATCAACACAAGCCATCTAGCATTTAATATGATATTCTAAAATCGTTTACTGCAGTGTGCAACAAGTGTCTCACAGCAGCCACCAAGCGAACGCACAGAGTAATGTTATAACATCATTTTCAACACTCTCAAATGTATCTAATATGATAAACAGAGCTGTGTTACCTCATACACATGACCGGAAAAGCGGAAGTGGCGCCGGCGACTGGCATAATAAAAGTTCTGCTGTTTGCGGCATGTGCTGTGCAAACGCTCCAGCAGCCTCGTTCAGCTCCCACAACACTCGGTCCTGCTCTGCTTCATACTACAGTAACATTAATTATCTCATCCATGATGATGATTTTTTCCTGAGTCCTATCCCGATTGTTTCCACCGGCTGTGATGTGAAGACCACACGTCCCAAGATTCTGCGCTCAAACTTGCCACCATAAAGCTATGCCTTTGTTTTGAATAGGTCTCTAGCGACCTCTGGCGAACAGAAATCTTACATATTGCACCTTTAATGATGGGTAGTAAAAAAATTAATTAAATATTATATTATTTCAAGTGAATAATTATTTTTCAGATATATTTTATCAAAAAGTTATCAAAAAGTTTGATATATAGAGGAATTTAGTGGACCCCCTAACAGGCCAACAATTCTCAATTTTCCCTCTGCATTTCCTTAAGAAACAAGTAAACATTTGATGTTGCAACATTTTCATCTATGATGATTTGTGATATACATCAAACCTCCTGCTTTGATCTTTACAGGAAAGTTAAAATAAAAAATGCTATAAAAATATTTTGCAGAATCAAGAAGCTGGAGGAGTTAAGCAAGAATTATGAAGTTTGTAGAAGTTTGAAGATATGAGCTGATGGGCAGTAGGGGGAATTCAGGCTCAGCAGACATTAAAATGTTCCTTGCAGACAAGCAGATAAAGCAGCCTTCTTTAACACTTGGGGAAAGTGGGAAAATCACCAGTCCAGAAGGATTGGAAGAACAGAATGAGAGATGATATAGAAGAAATGAGGAGGAAGCCACTACATTCACTGAGGATTCCAGACCACATGAATTATGCATCCCTCCATGAGAAGGTGAAATAATCCTCAGTCTCACTTTTTAAAGGTCTTACAATGATAATCCCTCCTTTTACTTCAGAAAGCCTGTCTTACTCTCTTTTTTTTCGCTACACCTCTCTTCTGCTACTACCTTTGCCCTCTAATCATCATTGAATTTGTGGGGTTAAAATGAATCCCTGGAACTAGCTTAGGTATTTCTAGATGTGCTTTGGTATAATGAGTGTGGTGGTTGGACACGTGACAAAGCTCAGACAGTTCCAAACTTTCTTGCTTTGTTCTGTTTCTGTCATCAAAGCACAAGTTAAAGACCCCACAAAATCAAAATTAGATTTTTGTGGCCTTTGAACCCATCTGCTAATTAACAAAATTCACTTTTAGCAGATACATGTTTAACATTTAAACTCTTTCTTCCTGGACAATTGATTCATCCTCCACTATACAGATTTGTGTCAGAATCTCTCTAGAATGACAGTGTCCCTCTTCCGAATACCACCTGTAACTGACTAGTGAGTAGCAAATAATCATGGCTGTGATAAAATTTTTCCCTCAAAAATGACCCATTCATAAAAATTGCCCACTCCGAAAGCAATATGTTTATATGTATTTATATGCAAGTAAGAAGAGATTAATGTTTAGAAATTTTGCTTCAGTTTTCTGAGAAACACTTAGCCTCTTTCATCACACTTATTTCATTTCATGGGACATGGTTTGATGTACTTTTGGCGGGTTTGGGCATCATTTGACAGGCACCCCAGGGCTTCAAAGTACAAAGTTTATTTTTCACATTTTCATTTGTTATGACAGTGCAATACTTGTTGCCAGAAGCTAAAATGCATGTGTTAAAGGGATAGTTCACCCAAAAATGAAAATTCTGTCATCATTTACTTAAGTTGTTCCAAACCTGTATGAGTTTCTTTCTTTTGCTTAACACAAAAAAAGATATTTTGAAGAATGTGGGTAGCCAAACAGTTGATGGACCCCATTGATTTCCATAGGATGGGAAAAAAAATACTATAGAAGTAAATGGGGCCCATCAACTGTTTGGCTACCCATATTCTTCAAAATATCTTCTTTTGTGTTCGGCAGAAGAAAGAAATTCATACAGGTTTGCAATACCTTAAAGGGGTCCTATTATGTGTTTTCACTTTTTCAACTTTAGTCAGTGTGTGATGTTGCTGTTTGAGCATAAAAAGATCTGCAAGGTTACAAAGCTCAAAGTCCAAAGCGAGATATTTTATTTAATAGAATCCACTTTCCAAGAAATACAACGAATGGCTCATTTGGGCTACAACGTGTTTTTACTGTTTTTTTTTTTGTGAAGTCACAGTACTACTCAATTTAATAATCCACGCCCACGGAATACGCAAAAAAGGCCTGGTTGTGTTGCATTAGAGAAGACAGTGTTGTCACTGTCAAAGAGAGGCTGTTTTTTCCACTCGGTTTCCAAAATAATAAAATTTATTTTAAACACCAGCATTTATTTGTGTGCTGGAGAACAGCTTCCAGAAGCTAAGAGAGTACAATGCAGGGCAGGCTACACACAAAAGCTTTTCCCACTTTGAGCAGTTCCCACTTTGTCGGGACAATCTAGCTACGTTCACAGTGTCAGCCCAAATTTGATTATCTGTGTATCCGACTGGAATCTGATCTAAAATTCTTGACATACACATTGTGTTTCGCAACTCTTCCGATCCGATTTGTGTATCGTTCTTTCATTTTCTGGAATATCTGCATTGGTTTGGCAATGACATTTTGCCTACATCAAAAACAGCAACTGGACCATTTGGGTTTGCAATACAGATGTTGTTTTATTTACAACATGACAATGTGTAGCCGCCGTCTCCGCCGGTTTCTTCCGCATGTCTCCGTAAGCCCAAAGTATACTTCAGCCGTCCGCATTCGTGCACCGTCCGTATGACGTAATTTTCGTCATGCGGAGGGCTCACGGCTGGCTGCACACCCCGTCCGCGTGCAACAGCGCATGCGCAAGCAGGACAGAAGAGTCCACTAGGTGGCAATATGCACAGTACTGAGCACAATGTGCAGAGTGTGTAAAGAGCGATTCAAAAACAAGACGAGTAAACTCAGAAGCATGCCTTCTCCATCGTTTTTGATTACTGTTCTCTTGGTGTATCTACTGAACTATGTTGCAATGGTGGATGCACTTTTTTCTTCTCCGATCCTGCCCAGCGAATATCCCATCAATGACATGATGTCTGGTAAAGAGTATAGAAAAAATTGTACTGCGCATGTGTCGAACTCGGTCATACACGCGAGATGCGTCCGGGTGCGGAAAGTGAAGTATACCCGGGGCTTTACACTCATTTTCTGCTCGTCCGGCACTTTGCAACAACAACACAACTTTGTTTCTGAGGGACTTTCAGCATGTTTCCTATAACAACATCTGACGTTTACGATTTACGCGGCGTGAGAAAGTCACATAAACAATGCGGAATCCAGTCAGAGGCCCTGTCCCCAATGGCACAATTCTATGTACCTTCAGTCTTGTGGACTGACAATGGCTGCCGCGTGCGCGTGTCGGTTAAGTCCACGAGACCACAGGGTGTCCCATTTGTCAATTTTAGGCTTTAGAAGGGTGCTCGCGAGCGCCCCCTTTGCGGCCGATATGCGCCCTCGATACGCACTTCTGCTGAGCCCGCACTGGCGCGAGCTCCCCGGCAGGCTTTTTCCCGACAGTCAAAGCGACGTTACGTCACGAAAGTGCGGACTTGTAGGAAGGCCGTGAGTGTTTAGGGTGCCATTTGGGACAGGGCCAGAGTGGTCAGACTGAAACAGATTTCCAGAAATGCGATTTGAATAGGATTTCAAAAAACATGTAAATGTAGCTCGAAAGGGATTTGTACAAGTCGCAATTCATGTGACAAAACATACCACTCTGAAACGTCCTGTGAAATCCGTGCTTGCAAAGTCCATGCGTAAAATCCGTTCTGCACAATCCTCTTGATTGTTAACATTCTTAAGTCTGAACCAGGCTTGAATTGATTTGAAATTGGGACCATCCTTAATATTTACTTCTGTGTAGAGCTCGCTGTAAAAGGTGTGACATTTCCTGAACATGCACTAAGTAGTGTCAATCCAACACACTGGGCCAGCTAACCAATTACAGCACATTTCGTAGTTCAGAAGGAGGGGTTTCATCGAAACAGGAACTAAATGGCGCGGTTGAGCCAAACTGGGGAGAGAGGTGCTGTAATGTAAAATATGTGAAAAATAATATGTTTGAACCATCAAGCATGAAAGCAAACTCTAGTACACCCCAAAAACAATATCAAGACTTCGTAAAAGGGCATAAGAGGACCCACTTTAAGGGTGAGTAAATGATTACAGAATTTTCATTTTTGGGTGAACTATCCCTTTAATAGTACAAAGACAAGACAAATGCAGATAAAGACTTTAAATGCACAATAAATAAATACAAAAAAGGGAAAAGTTTAGAATGTCAATGTTCCCTTAAAAACATCAACCAGTGTGTGTAGACATTTCCATAATCCACTGCAATGTTGCACTATGTTTCCACATATTAGCAAATGATGACATTTAAATATTGCATTTTGAAAAAATGAAATAAAAAACAAACATTCTTTGGTATTTATCAAAATCCAGAAGCATGTAATATTGGGAGGATTAGCCGAAAATTGGAGAATGTTGCAAAATGAACAGCGGAAAAGATTAGGAGTTGATACTTTTAACAGACGCATCTGACACATTTGCAAATCCACATTCTTGCTTTCTATTGTTATCATGAGCAGTGGAGCTGAGCTCAGTGCAGATTGCAGTCATACAGCTCTCTGATGCTGCCCTTTTTGATCCAACAGGAAGATATTACAAAGCTTCCCTAGGAAAGAATGACTGACACAATGACAGCATAAACCAAAAGAGTTTTGAAACAGAAAGGGCTTCGGATTCACTTCAAGGTTTGGAAAGTGCAAGGATGTTTTTGACGAACACATTTCCCTTCTCATCCTTCAGTTGGTGTGGCTGTGTGAAGACTTCTCTCACTATTCACACTCTGTTTGCTAAAGAAAGTGATGTAAATATGTGTTGACACTTGAAGCTCAGCTAGAATTGGTGAGGGTGGCTTCACAAATGTGTCTGCAGAAAAATCGTCATCTTTTGATGATACTATATCTGGACAGAGAATATTTTTGTTTGTTTGTCTTTTCACCAGTTAGAAACCATGAGGAAACTGCCTGACTAGCAAGCAATGGTGAGCGGTTTGGAAATGATAAGAACAATTTTTCTTACCCACAACAAATTGCAGCGGAAGACCTATTTTGTTGAAAACCTTTGCCGACCCCCAACAGAGGTGTGCATCAATAAAAGAGTTTTCTTCCTCAATCTCACATCCTGTTCCTCCTCAAGTCATTTGTAATAAACCAGCAGTCATTAACTGCAGCAATATCGAGCCAAGCACATCTCATGTTTCAAATATTTCACAGTTTTGATGGATCATTCAGGCTTACATCCCCAGACAATCTTTGCTAACGCTTTCCATGTTTAAAAAGCTGTTCTTTGTTTGTTTTCATCTTTTAAGAAGTTATCTCTCAGATGCAGAACGTTTCTGCTCCTTCTGTTGTTGCAGGATCTGGCAAACCTGAGAGAACTCTTTGCCTTTTTTTTTTTTTTTTTTTTGCGCATCCAAGGGATTTTGCGTTGGTGTGAATTACGAGGTGTCCCAGTGTGCATCACTGCCTAATTAAGATGCTTTGAGGACACTGTCAGCACATACATGTGCTTTGATCTCCGATACGTACAAATGACACGCCCACGTCTGGAACCAAACGGCATTCCGAACGCCAACCCTTGACTACTAGTGCCAACCTCATTAGAGAGATCTACCTCTCCTGCACCACACAAATTGTAAACTTCAAGGAATTAGAGGAGAATTAAGCCCACGAATCATCTCTAGAGGTTTAATCTAATCCTTCCCATTTTAGCCACCATTCCTTTCAGTTCTTGCCTGGAGTCAGACTGTCTTACACTTTTCCATTTCAAATAATCTGAAAGCTGGCAGCAAGACTCCAACTGACCCCTGAGTGCCTTTAAACACAGTTATTTCTAAACTCATGGACTGCTTTTAAATTTTGTTCTCTGTAATATTCCCTATTGTTCACACTAATTATTTAATTTGACCATTAAGAGAACTAATTAGCCTCTTGGAAAAGTTTCTTATTTTGCTGCTTAACATTAATTAATTTCAAATCAAGCCACAACTTTAACAGCTCTTTTGGTTTTAATTGGGGTTATACGGATACTCAAGGTGAAGTTAAAATACCCCTGTGATTTGGAAGGAAATATTGAGAAAGTCTTGAGAACAATATCAAAGTATTGCAAAATTTCAGCCTTATGAATCATACTAAGATTTAATGATTGCATTACTGTTATATGTGACTGATTTAACTAGATTTTGCACAGCAAGTGATGATTTGCCACGTGAAACTACTACTGTTAACTAATATGGAAATAAGATCAATCAAAACTAATCAATCAGTAAGTAATATCAAATTTAGGACTGAGATAGTTCCTTATTAGGTAATTAACAATTACTCAATGAGATTGGCATCATTAAGAACTAATAACTATGACAAATTATAAAGAATTGCTAATTAATTACTAATCACAACATTAACGTGTCTGAGATGAGAGCAATTGTCTTTTTTTTTTACTCTCAATAAGGTCATAAAATGCATCACTAATTACACGTGTTACTCAGTCACTCTTCAAAGAACTACTAGTGATTTAGTAGCTGAAAGGGTTATTGTAGTATATGCATTTGTCCTGCATAGTTACCTATTAAAGCTGCTGTCTGTAAGTTTTGCCTCTTTGTCGCCATCTCTGTTTGAAACCTGCAGTTGCAGTTATTTGCGTAATTATCATCCTTACTCCTCAGTGCGGATGAATCTAATGTTTGCTGTCAGTCACCACATTGGTGTTGATACTGTGCTTCGGAACCACAGATTCTACATCTTGGAAGTATGACCAAAATAAGAATTTTCACCGGAAAATGTTATCTGAACAATTGAGTAACATGTCTGGCACTTTTGTTCTGACCAAATGAAACAAAATCATTACAATAAATCGCGCTGCCAATGGTGATTAAATCTAATGATCGGTTAGCTCAGATCACATCAAATCTTGCAAATTATTATTATTGTTATACTTTGTTCTCAAATTGTTAATGTTAACAACATCAGCATTGCATGACTATATGTATTTAGTAGTAACCTGTAGATTTCAATTTCTGTAGCCACTCCGCAGTCCGAAGTCTTTTGCTTTTGACTACGGGTGAATCTCCAGTTGTCACTGATGATTGTCATTTGGACCTTTAGGGCTGTACGATATGATGATACATATCGTTACCATGAAATAAAATGTCTATCGTTAGAGATTTTGCTATATCGTATATTTCGTAGTATGTAAATACATTGCACTATTGACACTTTAGAGTGATGAAATACATGACTGAGAATATAAAGAGCGGGACGTTCTTAATGTTAAAAGAGCTATAAGCGCAATATATCCTGAAAAGGAACTCTGTGCAGCACTCATGCTGACTGGCACACTGCCAAAGTGCGCGCATGAAACCTGCCTCTCTCAGAAGGCGATTGCGAATAGGTTGTTCGCAATCACATGGTTCCCTTTCGAAGGGAACTCAACTCTGCGTTGACCACATATGGGGAACGTCACACGTGAACCGATGTCTGAAAGCCAAGGAATCAAACCACTCCAATCCTATTGGCCGGCGACAGCCTATGACATCATCATAGCGCGACCCGGAAGTATAAAAGGAGCGCCTAGAGAATCAGTCAGTATCTTTTCGTCTTTCGGGACTGTTGTGTCTTTGCCATTGTTTTCAAATCCGGTAAGGAATTTTTTCTAATATGTCTGACAAACGTTTTAGGAAGTGTGCTTACCCGCGTCCGAGGTTTCTGACACCGGAAGATACACACAACCTATGCGTTTTCTGTCTGGGCGAGGAGCACGCATGGACAGTGCTTGAGGGTGCTGTCTGTGTTAATTGTGAGCGTTTTCCCATGGAGACGCTCCGTTCTCATCTGGCCCTCTTCTCGAGGGGAGAGGCGTCAACATCTGTGCCCGGTGGTTCTGGCCCCGCTCGTGCTGAGGCTGAGCGGCAGCTGAAATCATGGGGCTTGCAGGTGGAGCTCGCCACGGAGTTTGAGAGAGGTATAAATCTTTCTCAGCCCTCGGCGGCTGACGAGGATGAGCTTTTGGATGACGATGATGTCCTGTCTTTGACATCATCGGAACCGGGAGCGAGTGCTCTTCTGGCGGCCAGCCCCAGAGAGCAGGAGATGGCGGTGGAGGAAGAAGCAGGCGAGCCTGCGGCTTCCTCTAGGCCTCCCTGCCCAGTGTGGCACGCTGGGCAGGGAGACGTTCGCAAACTATCTCGTCACGGGGAGTGCACCGACACTAAAAGCTCCGGTCCTGCCGTCTAAGCCCCTTAAAGTTACATCATGCTTGAACGGCAGGGCATACACGGCAGCAGGTCAGGCTGGTGCAGTGATGGTGCACATGATGGCAGTGCTGCAAGCGTACCAGGCTGATTTGCTGAAGGATCTGGATCAGGGGCAAGGTTTGTCCCCTGAAGCGGTGGATGAGCTGCACCGCACCACAGATCTCGCTCTCCGGGCCACTAAACAAACTGCTGCTTCGATCGGTAGATCGATGGCGGCAATGGTGGCCATGGAAAGACATCTGTGGCTGAACCTGGCGGACATCAGGGAGAAAGAGAAGGGCTTTCTTCTCGATGCCCCGGTTTCGCCCGCTGAACTTTTCGGTACCTCCGTCGAGGGGGTGGTTGGAAAGTTCAGGGAGGCGAAGGCGCGCTCAGAAGTGTTTAGAACCTGCATCCCGCTCAGATCCGAATCTGGGCCCAGACAGCCGGGAGGTCCTGGCCCGTCTGGAGCCGAGGCTCAGAGGCAGGGCCAGAGGTCCAGTGTCGCCGCTTGAGCGCCTCCTCCTCCTAGGAGCAAGTCGCAGAAGTGGCGGGATGCGAGTAGGAAGAAGCAGGGTCTGAGGGAGGTGATCCAACACAGGCGCCAGCAGCGCTCTTCTCGCCCCTTCTTCCTCCGTCTCCCGGGGATTTTCTTTTTGGATACTGTTAACATGCTCAGGCGCTTCAGTTAGGCTGATGGTTGGGCCCATGATTTTTTCTGAAGGCCCGCCTTCTGGCTTGATAGTTAAGAAGTTCTTTTAGGCTTTAAAGAACCTTAGATTCCATCCTTCTTTATAGAAAGAGTGAGAAGGAGGAGTCTTCGGTCTTCAAGCCGCAGGAAGGTAAGCTGGGTCTATATTTATGTTCTAAATATGTTGACATTGTTTTTCCTGTATAGTTTTTCCTGAGCATGTAGCCGTAAAAATTTAGGGGTTTTTGGGCAGACTGAAGTTGATAGGCTGGCTAGTACGATTTCTGTGCAGGCCACAAAATGGCCGCCGTTTAGCCACCTGTGTATAGAGTAGCTTCTCAGCTAGTGTCTGCTAGAATAGTTTGAGTTAGCTCTCGTCACTTCAGTTTTTTATGTCCAGGACGGCCCTAATCGGCCGCCTGGCATTATTGGCTTGTTGAGCTTCGCTTTATTTCCTCTTTTCTGTGAAGATTTAGAGTGAAGCCCAGGCTTTGCTAGGTGTGTGGCTCTGTAGGCCCACAGCTTAGCGGCCCAGGCTAGAGCTAGGTTAGGTGTTTATTGTTATAAATCACCCTCTGTAATTACTATCCCTTGTTAGGTTGTATAGTTCCTAGTTCTGGCCTCCTCCTGAGGGAGTTGTTAGGCCATATGCCCATTTCCCCTTACTTTATGTAGGTGCAATTACTGAGGTTAACAGCTAAGGTAGCAGGCTGTTACTAGCCTCCCTGGTGCTGTTTCTCAGGTGGTAGGCCCTTATCTTTGCGTAGATAAGTTTATGCAGTGTATGCTAGGCCCCACTCTCTTGAACTTCATTCATGCTATGATTTGTCTTTCCCCTGAGCCCCCTGAATTAACATTAAAGTTTGAGTTACGGTGCTAGCTTTTTAGCTTCTGTCCTCTAGGGTTCAGTACAGATCTGTAGTTCTGTTTGGTGAGAGCATTTATCCCCTTTAGGATGGCATGCATTTACAAAGCTTTTGTCTGCTTTGAGTTCTAGTTTTGCCCTACATGTATGTGAGCATTACTCTAGTGTTGCCACAGGTTAGCACCTGTTCTCAGAATAGTAGGCTTGTGTTAGCCTCTATTTAAGACCGTGGTGGCTTTTTGCTCTCCCCGGTTAGGGTTTGGTGCTTTACTAAGTGCATCACCTGTTGGATTGCACACTCAGGTTGAGTGTAGAGAGCCTCTATTTCAGTTTGGTTTCTGTTAGCTCCCGCTAGGTGATCATTGCCACAACAGCTATATTGCATATAACTGTAGGAGTTGTAGGCCCTAATGTATTTAGCCTCCTTCTAGTTTGCAGCTTGTGTTTACAAGTGTTGTTGGTATATGGTCATGAGTTTTGCTCACTTAGTTTAGCACTGCCACAGGTTTATGCTTGTGTCTGTTTGAGGTAGTAGGCCTTGTAGGCCTCCCTTAGACCGTGATAGCATTTCATTGTACCCCTATTATGGTACATTGCCTGTTGGAATGTGTAGACTTAGCTTTAACCACTGGCTGGCGCCACGTGTGGCTGGAGTCGTAGGCCCTGTTTAGGCCTCCTTTCAGATTACATGTTGGCACAGTTCTGTTTGGGTTTTGGTTGACCCATCACCATTGATGTGGTCATGATTGCCACTAGCTGATGCCACGTGTTTACAAGTTGTAGGCCTTCTAGGCCTCCTGTGTAGCATGTTGGAGTTTGGTTGTGTACTCCTCTCACTCTGAGAGTAAAAAGTGTTTTTACTGAGTACGTTTCTGAGTGGCTGACCTCTCAGGGTGTGTTTTTGTAATTAACCTTACTGTGGTTCGGTTTTCTACATTTACTTCCTTGAGCATGGTTTATGTTTATCCTTTAGCTGTAGTTGAGTTAAGTAGCTACCTCGTAAATATGTTGGTTCTATTTTGCTCCTAGAACTTTAGTGGCCACTAGACTAACGCCGCGTGTTTACAAGTAGTAGGCCCTCGGGGCCTCCTTTTTAGAACATGCTGGTGTATGTAATAGTGTACTCCTCTCGCTGAGAGAGTTAGAGGTGTTTTGCTGAGTACACTGCTGGTTGGCCAGGGCCCCAGGTGACTTATTAACCTCCTTGTAGTTTGGTTGTTTGTCCTTCCTGGAGCTTGAAACACTGCCACGAGCTAACGCCACGTGTCTGACTGAAGTTGTAGGACCGGTTTTTGGGCCTCCTTTAGATCATGATGGCGTATGTTGTACTCCTCTTGCTTTAAAGAGTAAAAAGGTTCTTTTACCGAGTACACTGCTTGTTGGATTGTGTTAGGTGGACTGTTATGTGGGCACTTTACAGTCTTATCTGCTAATTGTGTAGTTTCTACTTCACATAGAACTTTGTCACGTTGTAGGCCCCTCATTGGCCTCCATGATTATGTGCCTACAGTATGGTCTATCTGTTAGGTTGAGCTTTGTACTCCCCTGTTAGGGTTGTTTTGTAATAGTGCTTAGCTCCCTAAGCTGATCATTGGTAAGGCTTCCATGAGGCCTCCCAGTTAGGATCAGCCCCAGGCTGGTTTGTGCTCCCCTTGTCAGGGTCTCTTAGCGCACAGCCTCCTCAGTGCAATTTTAGGCGCTGAGTAGGTCCTAGGATTGAGCGGATTGTACTCCCCTCGATATGAGGGTTCATAGCATTCAGCTGAGTTCTGCTCTCCAGGATGCCCGTCTCTACGCGTGGGTTTGAGTTGCCTACTGCCTTTTTCACAGTCGCTCTTACTTGCTGTCTTCTCTGAAGAATGCGTTGTTGAGACTTTGTATTCAGACAGGGTTGGCCAAGACTGAGTTTGTCCTATGTCAGATTAGGTCGGCCTCCCTGGTGGCATTGGGGTGACTACGTCCCTCTTCTAGTGACCGGCCGGGGTTCCCTTCAGTTCCTTGGCCACATTCCTTTGAGCAGCCTTTGAGCAGCCTTGGTAGGCTTTCTACGGAAGGCCTCTTTGAGGTTCAGTTTGGGCTGTTGGCCGTAGGGAATGCTGTCACTGACAGCCTTTGTGTGACCCGAGGGTGAGTTGCTATCTGGCGTTTCTCTCGAAACTGCTGGACGTTTGTCTAGCCATTTTGGCATGCACTCTCCTCAAGCATGGTGGTGTGGGTATATCGTTCCCCATATGCGGTCAACGCAGAGATGAGTTTCCTTCGAAAGGGAACGACTCAGGTTACTCATGTAACCATGGTTCCCTGAGAGCAAGGAACGAGACTCTGCGTTGCTTTGCCATGCTTCGGGGCTGCCTGCTAAACAGTCCCTCAAGATGATAAGATACCGACTGATTCTCTAGGCGCTCCTTTTATACTTCCAGGTTGTGCTATGATGATTTCATAGGCTGTCGCCGGCCAATAGGATTAGAGTGGTTTGATTCCTTGGCTTTCAGACATCGGTTCACGTGTGACGTTCCCCATATGTGGTCAACGCGGAGTCTCATGAGTAACCTGAGACGTTCTGGTGACGCGCGAAATTCTGGTGGAGGGCAAGCAGTGAAAATTAGAATGGAAGAGATGGAGAAAAGTCCATACTGTGCTGGTTTAGAAAGGTATAAACAGAAAATCACAACATATGTTGGACATTATCCTTATGTTATGAAGAGGAGCGACTTTTCTACTGAATTGAAAGACTTGCCTGCCATCGAGGCGGTACATATAGAGAATGTGAAGCTGCTGTCATGCTGTGTTCAGTTCTAGTTTGGTTTGTTTATATCACGCTGCCTTTCTGCTAGTGATGTTAAGGGCAGTATTTTAATTTTCTGTCGTGATTGTGAAAAATGTCGCCATTATAGGTCATTTATGCTGAATCGAGAATTGCAACAGGAGCTCACATCATTCAGGGAAAAAACTGGACGGTCTAATACAATTTTCGCCTTGGTTGAGGAGGTGAGGGAAGACAATGTTTAGCAAATGTAATAATGTCACTGAATAAACCCACTGCCTTTCACTCAAAATAATCATATACTTAGCTGAGTTTTGTATTTGGTTTTTGCGTAATAATTAACATTACATTTGCGAGTATGACTCACTTGCTTGTGAATGATTATAATTGGCAAGCAGCCACTTCAAAACTGTTCACGAGCTTCTATGGGTTTGACATTGACAATGGGTTGTCATTTGTTGAAATAAATACAAAAATATAGTGTGTCGTGTCTGTCCCCTGAATGTGACCCTCCGATTCTCCTTCGTGGCCATATGGGAAGTGAATATCAAAGACAACATTAAAACTACAGTTACATTTACACGCTTCCAACAAATAAATGGTTCGACTTCTGTCAGCTTGTTGAACACATTTATTTTATTTTGGACATATGATGGCTGAAGCAGCAGCGCGTGACACTCAAGGTAACCACATCAACATTGTGAACGGAATTCTTACAAAACTGAATTGAAAACACCAAATTATCATTCAGTAGGATAAAATAGCTTCTCTTCCCTGCAAACGATAGCATGAAGAATGTGAATATTTAACCAAATCAAAAACAAAAGGTAAGCAGGTATCCATATTCATTTCAGTATCAGCAGATGCAAAACGCTATAAAAGGCGACAACTTTTAAAGTTAAAAAATGAAATAAGTTATAAAAAACGGTTATGTAAACAATATAAACACCTTCTGGGTTCTCGATTTTAACGATTTGAGCGACCATAAACGATGCAAAACATATGAATTTTGAGTTTTTGATAGGATTCCTATATAAAAAAATCACTCCCTGCCCTCCAGACTCATTCGCGCTGCTGCAATGACGTCATGTGCAAACAACCTATTAGAGACGTGCTCGATGTTAAAGTGTATTAAGCACAATAAGTAGGGGTGGGCGATATAAGTTTATTTGCATTAGTTTTTAAGCATTGCGGTTTAAAAACAAGTGGTTGTAAACCGTTTAACTGCAATTAGCAGTGAAAGACAACTCATTTCAGCATATGCATGCGCTCTCTGAGAGACTGTTTCTCAGCGCCGTCTGAGAAACGCGCGACATGAAGCCGCTGCTCATAGAGCGCGTGAGGACTGAACTGAGTGCTTTTTGACACCTAATTGGGCTTAAACGGTTAAATACACATACCTATGTGCCAAAGTGACCACGTATTTGCAAGTAAACAGAGCCATTTATGTCTTAACGGAAGGTACAGTTGAGAAAGACAAGGCTCGAGTTAATGGATCAGTGCAGTCAGTCTTAAAGTAACAGCATCCAAATTTACCTGCTGTCATTATTAATGCTAATCAAACAACAAAAAAGAGAGAAAATCTCTCACTGCTTGCTTTTGTAACTTTAATAAGAATAAATGTATATTTACACAGTAAAGTTTTGCATTGTTTTTTATACCTTTGATTACTTTATAAATTTTCTAGTGCTTGAAGTTTTTCCATATAGGTCTATTTCGTCCGTCTTTGTTCTATTGTAGTTTGTTTTCTTTGCTCTTTCTTTATCATAGTTTATTTGCCTTCAGTAAGCTTGAGAGTTTTTTAGGCTAGTATTCATTTTTTTAATTATATTGAAATTGATGATAATTATGAAGTTTCAATTTCAATTTAAAGCAAAAATAACTATATCGTGATATATATATCGTTATCGTGATATAAAATTACTCATATCGTGATATAAGATTTTGGTCATATCGCCCAGCCCTATGGACCTTTCTGGATTACTATCTGCCATCAAAATGATAAGTTTAATTATTCCAGCTGCTGTGAGAAAAGGCTATAAATGATCCACTACCAGCAGCATCCTCACATGTCATATAGCCTACTAGCTGTGACTCTTTCTTTATGTAAACAGGCATGACGTAATGATGCAAAGACGAATGGCTGCATGCTCGAATTTCCCACTGAAACCCACCAGTACCAATTTTATTATAAAACATTATTACAAACTTACCGTTGTGAATCGGGCTAAGGTAAGGAGTTTTGAATACTTACTGGTTATGTACTCAAAATTGATTTTGGATCATTTTTAACCAAAACAGTTACGGACTGCAGCTTTATTGACTGACCATTATTCTAAAGTATTCCCAAATTCAGCATGTGGCTGTTTTCACAAACATAAACGGCTCATCCAAGAGCAAGGCTGTTGAAGATTTCTGGGATTTTTTTTTTTTTTTTTTTCCTCAGGCGATGTGAATCACCAGACAGGTCTTGGAAGCATAAATTACACGTGTATGTATAATTCTGTCACTAATTAATTGTGCCTAACTCTAGGCGATATCTTGCTTTCTGCTTCTAGCACCTGCTATAGTCGGCATGACAAACTTGCTTAACTACAGCATTGGCTTGACAAGAAAAAAGAAAAAAAAGCTCAGTTTTAGCAATTCTATTTTTATGTCGTTGACAGTTTATAGTGGAACGTTACTCAGAAAGCTCCTTAAGGAGGCTGCTGTCATTTACCCGCTTGCCATCTTCACAAAAGACATGAATTATACTCTGTCTGATTTTAAGACATTAGGCATTTGTTAGCTCAACTCAGATCACCTCAATTTGCATGAATCAAACCAATTAGTGGACGGCTGCTCTGTCCTGTGCATGTCTATAATTGTGTGTAGTGTTTAGGAAGGAGCAGATTCAGGAACTAGAGATAGCACGCTCAATCAATGTTCTCTGGGACAAAGATGGGTCTTTCATCAGATGGAACATGTCTTGCAGGACTCCAACCTGTGGCTCAAGGGAAAAGAGGCTGCCATGCACTTACTCTAGTACAAAGCTGTTGTCAGTATAGTGTGGCTGGCTGCTGCTTCCATTTTGATGATTTCATTCTTCACCTCTTTGACACAAGTCATTCCCTCAGCTTTCAGAGCTTTTGATTTCCAGATGAGCACAGCAGAGCGCAGCAGAGAAATCAGCCTATATACCACGACTATCTTTGCCACCCAGTTTAGCTCTTTAAGAACAGGAGAAAGAAAAAAAATACATGTCTTAAGTATGGTATATTAATGTAATATCAAGGTCTGGATAAGTATGGAAAAAAGAAAACAGAGTATAGGAAATTATTTATAGGAAATGATTTGTGTTTCCAGACTGATGCCCCTATTCTGTTTTCTAAAATACAAAACTGAGAATTTCTATTTTAATTTCTATGGCTTTTTTGCTCACCAGCCACTGTGGCTAGTGGTTTTCCAAAGTTACTAGCCACTCAGCATTTACACTGGCCACAATTTTGACATTGCTACCATGGGGAAAAACTGCCATATAAATATTTTTAATATTATCTCTTAATTTGGCAGCAGGTATATTAGGCTGCTGTCACTTTAAGACCTGACGCACTGATCCATTATGCATTTTCTTTCTCTGTTTACGTTCACTTAAAACCTATGCTTAAATCTTACTTTGTTTATGAAAAGGCAGCTAGTATTGCGTATCTGTTCTGTGGAAAATTAGTATTGGAAGCTTTTTAGATATTTCAGTATCGATATGTATCAAAAAAATGATATTATTGACAACACTGCTTAGTTTATTATTTCAGATTCATTTTTGAAAGACTACAATCTGAGAGAATCTAGAAATAGTGGAGAATATTCAATATTCCTTATTTTTTATGTCATAATATTTATTTTTCCCAAACAATTTTTTATTTCTAGGTTTAATATGACATTTTGAATCCCAGATGTGGTCTCAGACTTTTGGACCCCACTGTAAATACCACGGTTCAGTTATATTTTCATTAAAATTCTTTAGAGCGTGCATACTTTTACAGAGCATATTAAAAATCTGTAAAGCCTCAGTGCTGAACATTTTAGTGTTTTCAAGCTGTTTTGCCCTGTTGTGTTACCTGTACAGACATGGCAGGTGAAGAAGTACAGTGACTTCCCCCCGAGCTCCTCTTCAGGATTGGCATCCCCAGAGGCTCTGAATTATTCACACAGTCTCCAAGATTGCAGTACCAAATCTCAACCATTTGAGCGGTTCATGTCTGCAACCACTGCAAACATTTCTCTGTCACTTTACCTTGAATGACAGTATACCCGAACCTTCTCCACATGGAGGCTGTAGCATTCACTTTGTTCCCAGAGATTCTTACTTTCCGTCGTTCGCCTTTTTGAAGTCAAACTATGACAACCCCTGGGATCTCCACTGTGTGCTGTATGTTTATGCTCTCAGCCATTCGCATGCCATTGTTGACAGTCTTTTGAACTACAGAATTGCACAAACTTTCTTTCTCCTATTTGTCTCACATTCAGAAGTCAAGCAGTGAGCTAGAAATTAACTGGAGCGCAATTTGAATACAGCCAAAAATCACCAGGAAAGATGCGCCTCTACTTAAGTACTCCACTTCTTGACAGATTGCAAAATGTTGCATGATGCTGAGTGAATATTAACATCATTATTATAATCAAATGAATAATTATGTTGTCTCTTCACTGGACACTCTAATATTTTTCGTTTGTGATTACACATTACTTTATTTTGACTGCAAATAATGTTCTGACTCAAGTCATAAATCAGTCCATTTTTCACTCCCAAGTCTTTAATGGACCATTTAATAATACTGTAAGATTTAATCTCTCTTGTATCATAGTCTTTGGTTAGATCATTTTCATGTTTTGTGTTATTTAAATGCATGATTGCTAAATAAATCAGTAATACTGACAAAAGCCAGATAAATGTCATGATATGGTGCTGGAACTAATTCAACCTGTATGACTTTCTTTCTTTTTCTTTTTCTTTTTTTCTGAAGAATGTTTGAACTGCTTGTGTCCATATGATGAAAGTCATTTGGATCCAAAACAACCCCACTGTATTTGATTGTAGAATTTAAGTGTGGTTATCCTGGTAGTTTCAGTTAATATTTCTGATTTTCATAAGGCAGTAAAACACCAGAAAGACATACAGAATCACTTGTAATGTATGTATCACATGTAATGATGTGTGAATTCCTAATGTGAGTTTAGGTAAAAGTAAATAAAGGGGTGCATTTTATTCCCAGGATGGAGCGTAGGTACAGGGGAGATACAAGGCTATTTATTTAATGCTAGCGAAGCTGCAAGCCTTCCATTTCCCTCATGTTTTTTGTCTTCTTCTCCTCCTTTTTTTTTTTTGTAACTACAGGGAAAGCACATCAAGTGTGTCAAGAAGGAAAACAGAAGGGGAGAGAAACAGCACCAGAGGAGATAGCTTCAGTGGCATGACAAGAAAGCATATTGATTTCTCTTTAGGGTCACTGAACTCGGTGGGACATTGCAGAGCAGGAGAAAGAGGGTAAGACAAAAAGAATGGGCAAAGCAATACATTAGCAAAGGCAGCGGAGACGCTGTCTATTCAGAGTGGTTTTACCCCCAGTCTCTCTCAATGCATGAGTTCACAGAGGGGAAAAAAAGTGCTGGGCGTTATTTGATGTGTCTTGAAGTGACAGGTTGCTTTTATGTGGCCTGTGACCTAATAAACAACAAGGAGGAAATGGATTTGTAGCCATTTCTAAGCTATGCAGAGTTATTCAGTTTCCTTGATTATTCAGTACGGCAGCTCCATGACTCCTACACAGCCTCAAGCTTTTGAATAAGAAAAATGACTTTGAGTTTTTAAACGATGAGACCGGCCCTCTGAGATTCTTTGTGGTCCTATTTCACAGGTCCCTCTCTGTTTCACAGCGGATTGCCATGGTGACGATGCACAGGCTATGCTTGGCCTTGGTTTGTATGGTGTGCCCTCATTTCCATCTGAAAGGTTTTTTCGCTTTCACTATCTCGCCGCTGAATCCACTTCAGCCAGCGATACATATCTCGCACAGCTCTTTCTCACTTTCTCCTGCTGTTTTCACCCTCCATTTGTATTTTATGCTCCCTTTGATGAACCATGGGGAGGTAGTGATTCCCATTTTGGAGGTGTCTGACCCCTATTGAAAGGTCTGCGGG
The DNA here is from genome assembly GCF_019924925.1 of Ctenopharyngodon idella. Taxonomy (NCBI): domain Eukaryota; kingdom Metazoa; phylum Chordata; class Actinopteri; order Cypriniformes; family Xenocyprididae; genus Ctenopharyngodon; species Ctenopharyngodon idella. The sequence goes on along the minus strand of NC_067230.1, from coordinate 9,057,266 downwards.
GCCAGTCATTCAATTTGCCCTGTAGGAAATACAGGACTAGAAGCGCTCAAAAAGAGAGAGAGAGAACAGTTCGCTTAAAAAATGAATAAAACAAAAATCCAGCCTGTTTTACCGTGGTCTTCCATGTCATTGAGCATGTTAAAAGCATGTTGACATTTAGTCAGGCAAAATAATTTCTTTCTATTGTCTGCTCTTTTCAACTGTTTTCATCCTTGACATGAAAGAGATATAAACATCTGAAATATAATTATGTCTGTGGCTCTTTATAAGGAGTTAATGAGCCATGCTGTTTTTGTTTAATTTCTCTTGCTCTTAAGCGTTGCAGTAGTCGTGTTCCTTCCATCCAGCCCTAATCATGTAGCAGTCTGTTAAGACCTCTTTTTGAATTTTGTACATTTCTCATTCTTTGGTCGCACGTTATGTTCTCTTAATTGCAGTGAATGGCTTTCTCTAAACTCCAGTGTTTGCACTAATATCAGCAAACTAAAGGTGACTGGTGCTTTTGAAGAGTGGGGAAGCACAGATGTCACTTATCGGTGGCATAATGTATAGCCTATTCAAATTATTTTTTTTCCCTTTTTTCATTTTTTGCAATATTTACATTTGCCAAAAGGCAAAAGTATAAGATTTTCTAATATTTTTAAAATAAGTCTCTTACAGCGTGTCCTAACTACGACACGCGATAAAAGGTATCTTTTCCATGTTAATCAGAGTTTTTGTCCTAACCAGCCACGACAGCGACACGCGACAATTCTATTTTAGAAACGGTTTCTATTTCTCCGCGACGTCGCGGCTGGAACAGCAACACAAAGAATCAGGCACTGTTTATGTGCTTTATTTAATGTTAAAAGTGTCTAATGTGAGTTTGAATATCATTCTATGTTCCCAGCTTTTTAGCTGTAATGAAAACAACACTGGCTAATTCACCTCAGAACGTGAAAATTAATAAATGGGCACAAGAACGTTCGTCAACTCAATGTGAACAAAGCGTATGTATTTTAAATAATGTTTAAATGGTGTAATATTTATGAATTTTACTATCTACTTATCCATTTCATTGTGTCTGCTGTGCTCATGCCAACAGTGCACGCCCACACTCTCTTCTGTTTGGCTGTGGTTTTTGATTGATTTTATCGCTTCTCATTGGCTACATGCACCCAAATAAAACGTTCATGTAAACACCTTAATCGATCCGATTGAGCTCGATCCAAATGAAATTTTGATCGGATTGGAAGGGGTGGTTTATTCCTTTTCTAATCCGATCCAACAGCAAAAAATGACCATGTAAACGCTTGAATCTGACTACTTTCTCAATGTTGACACACATTAGGCAGTGCGCAAGTTCACGTTCACGTCTTTAGTTGTAAAACCGTTGCTGATTTATAAATGTGTATGCCAATGGCAAAAATAAGGATGAGCTCTATTGGTGTCATGTCCATGGTTGTCTCCGCAAGTGTGATTGATATGACGTCACACGCAGAGCGCATGCGCAAAAGTTTTAATCGGAATGTATATAAAACACACATAAACTGATATTTGAATCAGCTTACAATGTTTAGAGTACACATAAACAGATCTGCAATCGGATTCAGTTAATTTGGATTGACGAAAATTGGTGCATGTAAACATAGCCATTTGTCGTGTCGCATCTAGTGTGGACAGTCCAATTGCTTGTAGCTGGAATCTTATCGCATCGCGTGTGGTTAGGACACGGTGTTAAGGCAGGAACACACCAAGCCGACGGTCGGCCGATGGGCAGTTTTTGTTTGTCGGCCGACATTCTGATTGGATGTTCAGCTACTGCCACCTGCTGGTACAGAAAGGCATTTCATCTTACGCAGGCGCAGAACGGACTTGCTACTTGGCCGTCGGCTGTCGAGCGTGTCAGGCCAACTTTGGACCCAGATGCTGCTGACGTGAGCCAACCCCGCAGTCTGCTTTCGTCGCCACTAGTTCGTTGGTGTCGGTTTGGTGTGTTCCTGCCTTTATGCTCATGGTTGCATTTATTTGATTAAAAATACAGTAAAACAGTACTGTAAAATATTATTACAATTTAAAGTAACTGATTTCTTCTGTGGTATATTTTAAAATGTAATTTATTGCTGTGATGGCTGCTGATGATCCTTCAGAAATCCTTCAGAAATCATTCTAATATGCTGATTTGATGCTCAAGAAATGTTGTTGTGAAAACTATATGAAGTTCAAAAGAACAGCATTTGAAAGATTCTGGGTCAGAGTATCTCTGAAACAACAAAGCTTCTGGGTTTCTCCCGGTCAGCAGTATTGAGAATTTACAGTGGTCCGACAAGGGACAAACCACAAACCAGGATGTTGGGCGCCCAAGGCTCACATGCACAAGAGCAACGAAGGCTATTCTGTCTGGTCTGAGCAACCAGAAGGTCTAATGTGGCACAAGTCACACAAAATTTTAATGATGGTTATGGGATGAGTGTGTCACAAAACACAGTGCATCGCACTCTGCTGCGTATGGGGTTGTGTAGCCGCAGACCAATCAGAGTGCCTAAATGACCCCTGTCCACCGTCAAAAGCACCTACAATGGTCAAGCGTGCATCAGAACTGGACCTTGGAGCAGTGGAAGAAGGTCATCTGGTTCGATGAGTCCCATTTTATTTTACATCACATGGACGGCCGTGTACATATGCGCTGTTTACCTGGGGAATTGATAGCACCAGGATACATTATGGGATGATGACAAACCAGTGGAGGGATTGTGATGCTCTGGGCAATATTCTGCTGGGAAACATGGGTCCGGCCATTCATGTGGATGTCAATTTGACATGTGCCACCTACCTAAACATTGTTGCACACTAGGTACACCCCTTCATGACAATGGTGTTCCCTGATGGCAGTGGCCTCTTTCAGCAGGATAAAACACCCTCCCACACTGCTCACATTGTTCAGGAATGTTGTGAGGAATGTGATGAAGAGTTCAAGGTGTTGCCCTGGCCTCCAAATTCCCTAGATCTCAATCCATCTGTGGGATGTGTTGGACCAATAAGTTTGATCCATGGCGGCTCCACCTCGCAACCTACAGGACTTGAAGGATCTGAACACAGGACACAGGATGCAGAGGACCAACATCATATAGACAGGTGGTCATAATGTTTTGGCTCATCTGTGTATAAATATCAGCATAAAAACTTATTTTGTGATGACTGGAAAATGTAATAAATTCTTTTAAAAATAAATACTAGAGCTTTTGATAATCCCTCTCTAAACTGTGTGCTAATTGGTCAGTTGTGTACTAACCTTAATTGGCAATCAATCTATTCTCTAAAGCTATAAAGATGTGCTGACCCAATAATATTCAAAAAGGGATTATGATTTAATCCAATAATCAGGCACCACAGCTGCAAAAGGAGCATGTCTGATTGTGACTTGTTTATTTTTCCATCATTATGTAATAATAAAAAAAAAACAAAAAAAACAATTACACTTCATCAGTAGTACTTGCTTGTTGCTTAAATGCATTTACACCATGCTAACATTGCCGAAAACCTGAATGGATGGATGGATAGATGTACTGTAGTCTTAAAGCAATCTTCAAACATCTAAACCAGGTCATCTGCTGTACACCCTTGCTTCAACTGTAGATCTGAGGATGTTTGAACCACCTGGCTCCTGATCAAGCATATACCGTGAACTCTTTCCTTGTGTCAATGTCAATGTCTGTTGTTCCTGAGGCAACAAGAGCCAGTATACTGACTTCTGTTGTGCATTCTGTGTCTCTAATGACTTTCTCCTTCATTAGCCTGATTCATTCAGGATGGCAGTGCCCCCGCCCCCACCAACACCGATCCTGGAGGCTAGAAAGCACCGAGGCCGAGAACTAGCATGTCGACGAGGATCTGAGAGGACATGTCGCCATGGCAACACTAGGGGAGCGTTCCTTTTTCAAATGAGAGAATGAGTTATCTCCATTTCCCCTTCGTTTCCCTTCGGCTGTGCTTTTTCTTTCTTTTCCCCCCCGTCTCTCTCTCTCTCTGCCGACTTTAAGCACTTTGTGTTCTAGACACAGCTAATTGCATTTTGTCCCTTCACTGGAAGTTCTTGAAATAGATTTCTGCTCTTCATAATTGCACATTTCTTGATTGTGACTCTAAAGAATGTTTAAGTCATCAATTTGAGTCATAAATCAACAAGTGTCCGGTTTCTACTTCCAAAGCTTTAATGGCCCTTTTAATAATGCTGTAAGATTCAGTTTCTCTCATATCATTGTCTTTGATCAGTCCAGTTGCATAGTACATTTGCATCTAATATTCAGCATCTCTGGGCCATGTACTTTGTTTCTGGCAAGTTGTCATGGTTTTGCACTCTGGTTTTAATTGAATCCCTGATCATATTTCAAAGAAAACCCCTTGTGGGACAGGGTATTGCAGAGAAAATTGGATCTTTATCTTTGTTTTTGTGAGGTGAGAGGAATTCATTTATAAGGCCTGCTGTAGCCTCATTGAGTTGACAGGGTCAAAACATTTGCCGTGACCTGAGCGGAGAAAACGAGTGGGGATTGAAGACCCAGTGTCACTGTTCTAAAACTTGTCATTTGGTCTCCCTGCAGTTGACTTACCTGGGGTTTTTCACTGACCGAAAGTGCTTTCTTGGACCTCTCTCCCAAACAGTCACTTTGCCTCTAATTTGACACATAATGGATCATTTACTTCTAAACTGACAGTCTGTCCAGTGAGAATCTACACAGGAGCATATCCTACAGCTATAGTGTCACTTTAGGCAGAGCATCCCATCACCTTTCCAGCCTTACAGGTTCGAACTCTCGAGCTTTGAGGAATTAGGACTAGTCATCATTCTATAGCTGTCAAAGAAGTTACATTTGAGGGGAAAGTGATGAGACACCTTTGACGAAAGCTACCTATCTAACTTTTTGACTGAAATAGCAAAGAGAGAGTAGAAAAGAAGGCAGGCAACAGGAGATGCTGGCAGACTGCACCGCAGGAAGCCTGAATGGGGAAAGATCTGAGGCTCTGCCATCTTTTCAGGTAACATGATACCACTATACTTCATTCCCATTATCCCATAGGCTCAGAGCACTTTCACTCCAAAGGAAATGGGGAAGGGGGGGGGGCGAAGGGATCTAATGTGAAGCCAACATCCTCGGTGGACCATTACTGGAAGCTTTTACCCAACAACATTTCTTAAGAGTATGTAAAAACGGTAACAATATGACTGAAATATGTTTCATCTTTGCGTCGTGTCACGTGGGAATGCCTGCTGCTGCTATAGACTCCCAAATGCATTTAATGGAGATGAAGAAGCTTTGTTCATCCTAAACCAGTCGTGATGTTTTCTAGTTTACAAGTTGGCCTACCTTCTATAGTGCAAGCAAGCGGTTCTCTAAGACGTGACTTTGGTTCCATTTACCAGTGCTACTGGGATTGTTGTCCACAGTCAGGTAAACAGAGCGTCAGCTTAATCCGTTTCTGATATGATTTCAGGCAGATGAAGGCTAACACTCTCAGTCAGCCAGAGATGAGACTATGTTTTTGGAAAAGCAACTAGATGTATCTGCCAACCTTGTTTTTACAACTGGGAAGAGATTCCTCATGAATTATTTGTTTTCTTGACAGACATGACAAGCAGACAACACATGTAGCTGCATTTATAAGCTAGAAAGTATCCTTTTAAAAATGCATACTTCAAAGCTATTGCACCTTTTATTATTTATTTTATATTCATTATTTTAGTTTTATTATTACTCATTGCTGATAACAACTTTAAAGATTGTATACACTGTAGATTATAAAGATTGTAAAAAAAAAAAATTCTTTTAGCTTGTGTATTAATTTAGCTTATCCTTTAAACTTGGCATTGTTGGCTCTTATGACCAATTGCTTGTGATGTTTCCTCCTTTTAAGTTGCTTTGGATAAAAGCATATTCTAAATGAATAAATGTACTTTATTATTATTTACTTTATTATTATACTTTATTATTTATAATGTACTATATTATTATTTTTAGTGTTGTTTGCTAAGGCAGAATAGGGATTTGACCAAACGTCTTACCCTAATTTATCATATTTCAGCGTGTAATTGCACTGTTATGGGAATGAATGATACCTCAACATGCAGGTTGAAGTGCGATATTTCTCTTTTAAGCGATTGAAATGTATAGCTAGCAGACAATAAAACTGGGGGGAAATTGCAAAAATTGCTTAGAATAGAAAGAGGGACCCAAGTCATATTTAGGTATTTTGATTTTGGCAATCATGCACTATACCCAAGCATTATGGCAACGTATTTTACGTGGACAAACGCCATTCAGGCCTAATTTTTCTTCTGCACTTTTGTTATTTACTTGTTTTCTTTCCTTTACCATAAAAAGTGATTTTCAGAACTCAAGCTGAAAAGGAAAAATACGAGAAAAAGTAGCATGAAAAAAATGTTTTCGTAAAAAGGGCGAAAAGGACACAATGTCTCTGTAATGCCTCGTTTAGATTTGGAAAGTCTCCAAGCACAACAAACAACAGCAATCAAACACTGTGGGCTACAAAAGTGTCTGAAAGAGGGTCCAGTGCTGTGTAATTCTTAGCTGGAAGAAAAGAAAAAGAAACAAGCAACAAACTGCTCATCAGGGAATGTTAGCAGACTGATAGATGAGTGTACCATTGCTTAATTGTGTTCCTGTTAGGAGAAGCCCAGATGTGCATTTGAGATGTAGTCAAAGGTTTGATGAGAGTGGCTAGGTGCCAGAGGAGTTGATTTCCAACACAGCACAGAGAACCAATCCAATTAGGGTGAAATTAGAGAGAAGATATGTTGAGTTTCAATCCTCCCCTGTGTCTTTCTCCGCAGTGAAAGTGCAAGAAAGATCAGCTTCCTCAGTTGCTACACACAGGGTTTAACTTCTAACTAATCTTCTCTCATTTAAAATCTAGATACAGCAGATGCTGTTGCCTTTGTTTGGGAGAAGTTTACATAAAGGACGAAAAATAACCAAGACTTTTAACCTATCTGTGAACCCTGTCAATCATGTTGGGAGTGCGCTGAACCCTCACCTGGGGCAGCATTCCAGTGCTGTGTTTCTGACCTTGATGCTGTGAGTGGCAGTCAAATCTGTCAGCAGCTGTCACTGCAGGGGACTATATTCCCAAACTGTGAGGTAATAGGGAGGACAGAGATTATTGCTGGCCAGCACTAGGTTAGGGACAGAAGAAGACTTTTGGCTGAGAAGTTGTTGTTAAGCCTTTAGGGTTCCATTCAAAATCGTTAAAGCTTGAATTTGGATGAAGCTGACTCTATATATGTCCTACAGGGGTATGCCAGAGGAGAAAAACAACAGACCTCTATCCATTTGCCCATCTGTGCTTTAGTGACCTGCCAGCCAGTGGAAAAAAGGGCCAGGATAGGATCCACACACCTGTTTAGTGTGCACTGCTGATTGTGCCAAATATAGGTAATTAGGTAAATAAATCAGCGCCTGCAAATTTAAAGGGATTGTGAAAACAAAAAAGGCATCATTTACTGTACTCATTGTCATGTTCCAAATCTGTATGACTTTTTTCCTTCCATAGGGAAAAAAAGATATTTAAGCAGAATATCCAGGCTGCCCATTTCCATAAAACAAATGTGGCTGTCAACCATGAGAATCACAAATTTAAAAAAAAAAAAAAAAATACATGACACATGAGGACAAAATGTTTTTTTATTTCCTCATTCTTAAGGGGGATCTGGTTTCTTAAACAAGACTATTGTTCTTCATTTCATGCCAAATATTAGCTTACATGTTATTTACAATTCAGAAGAAATGAAGGATATTGTTCTGTTTTCATAAACATCAAAATCAGCTGTCCTTTCGCTAATAGCATTAGAAATTATTTTTGTGTATTCATGTTTATGCACATAATGGGCATAAAAATGTGTTTTTCTTTATCATCATGACAAGGTCATTATATTATGTTATTAATTAAACCGCATTAGAAATTGTAATTGTGCCGCAGTGACTCATTGCATTTTGATGTGTGGTCATCTTTTTTTTGTCTGTTGTGGTACATATAAAATTGTCTGATTGTTCACTGCAGCTTATAGGTTCACACCAAAATGAGAATTCTGTCATCATTTACTCACCATGTCATTCCAAACTGCTGTGACTTACTTTCCTCAGTGAAACACAAAAGAAAGATTTTGAAGAATTGCACTGGTCGCTCTTTTAATCAACACAGGCTCTTTGGAAAAAAGTGACTGTGGCGACATTTCTGCTAAATGATATTATGTTGCTTGCATGTTTCACGACAATTTCAAAGTGAAATGTCTAGTGTGTGGCGTCAAAAACAGATTCATGCAAATCTGGTAATGTTTTATTATATTTGTTGTTCTACGTATCGTGGCAGTTTGGAAATGAAATGTCCAGTCAGTGCTGCTAAAAGGTTAATGCTTTATCGCTTTTGTAAATAACACACCACCAGTGTTGGGTAAGTTACTCTAAAAAAGTAATTAATTAACTAGCTACTAATGGCATCTTCAACGGTGTAATTAGATTACACTGTACTAATTACTCTCTCTAAAAAGTATTGGATTACTTATACTAATTACTTTCTTAATCCCATATCAGCCTTGACCAGTTGAATAATAAAAGGATAGACACACGAAACTGCACTTTTGATTCTTTCAAATAAACAATATACAATTGCATAAATATTTTTGGTCACCTTTTGACCATATCTTTGGTCAAAGTGTGTAAAGGGAGAAGTTTACATTAAAAACATATATTTTAATATTATATTTTTTTGTTAAATCCACTATTGTTTTGTATAGAATTGTTCTATAGTCTATACAATTACATCAGAAGTAACTGTAATAAAAAATACATACATTTTTCAAGGGAAAAGTAATTAAATTACAGAAATTAGTTACTTAGCACCTACAATTCTTAACACCTTAACACTGCGTAGCACCTACACTATACCCTACCCTAAACCTAACAGATAGTGGCAATAAAAGCAAGCGTGAGATAAAAACACTTTGTAGCTTGCTTCTACAAGTCTTTAAACTCTTTTATCATGACTTGTGTTTCTGAATCCCAAATTGTTTCATAGGATTTTCAGAACATATTAATTTACAAATCAATTTACAAATAATGCACTATGGTAAAAGTATAGTAAAGTATGGTAAAGTATAGTATAGTCATAACATAGTATTGTGCAAGGAACCACATGAGAAGTCTTTATTAATTTATAATCTGCCCGTGTAATCATAATATGAGAAAAGGGATAAATGTTGTTAGTGTTTTACTGCCATAGTAATTTCAATTGAAAACTTCAGTGGATTGTATGTATACAGTAGGTATGTTTTTAGAGATGATATTATATTATTCATGTCATTTGTATTATTGAACGAATTAGTATATATATTTATATCATTATCTTATATCTGTGTTACTGCCTCAAAGGAATTCCTTCCTGGAATTCAGCTGCCGTATACAGTAAGTGCAGGATGTTTTCTCAAAGCTTTTAGTGTTTCTTGTGTATGATCACTTATACACTGAAAAAAAAAAGGCTTTTTTATTTATCTTCATTTTAAATTCTTCATTTTGGAACAGTCGTGGCCTAATGGTTAGCGATTCAGACTGGTAACCCGAAGGTTGTGGATTCAATTCTCAATACCGACAGGAAATGACTGAGGTGCCCTTAAGCAAGGCACCTAACCCCCAATTGCTCTGGGTGCCACAGCAAAATGGCTGCCCACTGCTCCAGGTGTCTGTGTCTATGGTTTGCAGTGTGTGTGTTCACTACTCACTACTTCTAATGTGTGTAGTTTACAGAAACATCTTCTGATGCACGACCTTGGACACATCATCAGTGTTGTTTCCAGGAGTCACTGGGTGTCCTGGTGACCCGACCGAGGCTGATCAGACCCCGGCCTCTGTCCAAGTGGCATTCTACTGCCCCCACGGCTCTCCCCTCTTCACCCAGAGCCATCTGGATGCTTTTTCTGCTGCCTCCACGTTGTTGCCTATGGCTCTTCTTCGGTTAGCACCTGTTATGCCCAGCGTACCGTAGGCCTTGCTCAGGGAGTGGCTGGCAAATCCCCTGCTGCCCACCTCTCCTCTCATGCACCTGGTCCTCCATCCATTCCTCCGACAGTCCTCCACCAGCTATTGATATTTCTCCCTCTTTCTCTCTTGAGCCTCCTCCATCCTCTCTTCCCAGGGCACTGTCAGCTCCAACAAAATCAGTTGTTTCGTGGCCTCAGAGACCAAGATGATGTCAGGTCTCAACTTGGACTGTGTGATGTGTGTTGGAATTTTCAGCTGCCTTTCCAGGTCAACTGTCATTGCCCAGTCCCGAGCTGTGGAGAGCAAACCTACAGAGCAGTTTTTCGATGCTTTCTCTGGCTTTTGTCCTTCCATGAAGTGAATGGCCTTGGCTGTAGCTTGGGTATGTCAGCTGTCCTTGATCCCCTTGCTGATTGCCTCAGCGATGGATTTGGGGACCTGGTCGTGCCTCCATCGATACCGGCCCTCATCCAGCGCCTTGGAGCAGCTGCTCAGGATGTGTTCTAATGTCCCTATTTTGGAACAAAGGGGGCATGCAGGTGTTTCTATTTTGCCCCATCTGCACAGGTTGGATGGACTTGGGAGGACATCATAGACCCCCCAAATCAAGAACTTGATCCTCTGGGGGTTCCACTTCCAGATGTCCTTCCAGGTGACAATCCACTACATCGCCTGCTCCCACTTCATCCAGGCACCTTGCTGCCGCATGGCCACTGCTCTGCTGGTTCGCTCTTCCTCGACTGAAGCTCGCACTTCCTCCTGTACCAGCCTCTGCCTCTCCTTTCCGCTGGCAGAGTCGTAGCGAGTCGCTCTTAGGCTCCCAAGTCCGGCTCTGCCTTGCGCCACTGTTCCAAGGACGGCCTTGTGCTTCAGCCGAGACTCCACTTGCTGGACTGCCTCAGCTGCCCTCCACTTCCTCCCTGTCCTCACAACAATCCCTGCACCAGACACTTTGGCATCTCTGGGTCCAGAGTACTACAGGTGTTCCCGTGCCCTTGCAACAATAAACTCCTCCCTGACTGAGCTAAAAGGGAGCCTAAGCTTGTTGGTGTTCCCATATAGCCCGATGTTACTTAGGCTGCACGGTAGACCCACTAACTTGGATGGGTTAAATGCAGAGGACAAATTCTGAGTATGGGTTACCATACTTGACTTTCACTAAACATACATTTTTAGTGGTTACACTTTTTTTTACAGTACATGCACTTACAGTGTACTTACATGGGTTAAGTTTAGGTTTTAAGTTGAACTTAATCAATGTCTTTTAGTTATCTGAATTCAAATATATTGAGTACATTCCAATATATTCAAGTCTGTGATATTGAGTAAATGGAAAAGACCTGTTTATACTTGACATTCAGTTAAGTTGTACAATTAAAAGACTGTCTGCAGGTAGAGCAGCACAAGTAGAAAGATACTTGTTACTGCACTGGCATTTGCAAAGCTATATTGCTCATTGAAAGCAGCATCGTGCATCATAGTCTTTGTACATCCCATCCACAACCTAACCAGGGTGTTATGCTTGTTGCTAACATTGGAATTACAGTTGTAAGTGTCATTTTGGAAAGGAACAGAGGTTCCATACTCACACTGCAGTATTGCTTTAGTTTGTGTGGGTGTGTGGAGCATCAGGGCTTCATTATACTCATGCTGAATGTCAGTATTTTAACACCGAATGCCCACATGATTTCACAGAATATCCCCATTTCACACACACGCACTGTTCGTTTTTCATGTCATAGAAGAGAGAGCAAGGGTTTACAGTGCAAAGGGAAAGAAAATGAGTGAGAATCTGCTGCCATGGTGACTAGCCCAGCAGTATCTAATAGCAACGGGTTGCTAGGTAGCCGCTGCAGTTTCGTGAGACTGAGTAGAATAGAGCATAATGCATGTGCTCATGGAAAATGACACAGGGGAGGATGTAGTGGTATTGACATATGACCACAGAGTCACTCACTCACAAACTGACGCATCATTTCCTTTCATTTGATTGGCATGTTCGATTGCAATGTGTTTGAACATTGTGTTCATGAGAGGAAGGTTGGACAAACTTACAAAGAGGGAGGTTTGTTAAGGACTGAGCCTTGGTCTGTGCTGATGGTAAAGTGCAGCCCACACATGCAAAATATTGTTTGTGCACCAAATGTTAACACCGTTAACACCAGTGATTGCTTATGTTATAAAGCTTGAATTTTCAATTCTCAAATAAGAGAAAGGGCAAAGAATCAGTTGCATTAGTTCATGTTATCATTATACATTTAATCTTATTTGGATAATATGAAAGGTAAGATTAAACTACTGTTTGTAAATGTAACAAGCAATGAGCTGTAATTAGATCCAAAGAGCAGAGAAACTAAAGAACCGTTTTGTTCCTGGTGTCAACCCAGCTTACTTTGCTTTCTGTGACACCATAGTTGATTCATTTGACAGCTCATGAATGTGGGGAATGGGAATGCCTAATTAATGCAGACAAATTGATTAGTAACAGGTGAGAGAGAGGGAGTGCGAGGCAATTCTTCTTACCTGAATGGAACAGACATGTTGTCTGCCTGTCTGTACAGTATGGCAGTCTTCCTTTGACATGCCAAGTTGAAGGGAAGGTCATACAGTTTGCACACTGGCAGGAGAAGCCTGTTTGCTGTGTTATGTACTGTATATTTAATTGTATTTATTGCGCATCTCTGTAAAATACTAAATTCTGAGTGGTCAGTCGTGGCATTCGGCAGTTTGATATTCTAATATTCAACATATTCTGTCCATGTCAATGCTACAGGACATCGCTTGTCAGAGTTAGGGGCCGTGCACACAAAGTATTTTTTTTTAATGTAAACTGGACCTCGCATCTTTTGCAGCGTCTCGCGCATGACACAGGATTCTAAAAACTGAATGCTCAAGTTAAAAGAAGTTCAACTTTTAAGTTCAAGAGCTAATTTTTAGTAAACTAATGTCCCGTTTTATTTCTGACGTAATCCATTCGGTTGCGCTACTTCTGACAAGTAATTAATTTGTGGCATTTTTTCATTTTTTTTTTTTCATTCTACTGCGTGGTACGACTCGGCTCGCTTTTCCACTGCGTGGTATTTTCAATTCTCAAATAAGAGAAAGGGCAAAGAATCAGTTGCTCGGCTCGCTTTGGCTCGGTTTGCTTTTGCACTGCAGTTAGTACTGACTCAAAGTGGGTGGGATTATAGATTGATAGTTATTAGCCGCATTTCTATTACTCTTTAAATCGCGCAAATTGAAATTTGTATTTTTTTATTTTTTTTATTGAAAATACGCCCAATGGAAACAAAACTCAATTTTTCAAAAACTCTCATATATCGCAAAAAAGTTTTTGCGCTCACATGAGGTGGTTTTTCAGGCAATTTGAAAAAGGAATATTTCGCAAAACTGCAATGGAAACAGTTTTTTCGCATTTACAGGTCACTTGCCGTATGTAGAAGTCGATCATTCTTTAAAGAGGGCACGGTATGTTTGGACAGAAGACGAGAGTTCTTCATTGAACTCAAAAAGTAAGACAAAAGTAGACAAAAGTATTACGGGACTACTGGGTTCTAAACAACAAAGAAATGCCACAATCTGAATTTATCAAGACCTCAAAGCAGATAGGAGTATGAAACACCCAGAAACACCTCATACGTGGCCGCTCCCAAGTATAAGGGGCTTTCCTTGCCATAAATGCTTGGATAACATGCTTACATCTCCTTTAATTAGAAATAATGGCTAGTGCAGTGGCTGGGATATACGTAAACCTACCAACATCCATTGCCATGATTTTTGGAATGAATTATCGCGAGAGGAAAAAAAGACATTTTAGTCGCATAACATCAATTAATGGAAACGGCGTCTTTTTTCGATATTTTGAAAATATCGCAAAAGTTTTGCACAAATCTGTATTGGAAAGTGACTATAGTTGCACCGCCTTTACTGCCAGTGATGCTGGTGATGATTCTCTCTGACCAATCAGTGATCTGCAGTGTTTACATGTCACATTTTAGTATTGGTATGGCTCGCTTGAAACCTCAAACAAGGTGGTACTATTTAAGCGAGCCGTACCAAGCCATACCATGCAGTGGAAAAGTGCCAAAGCGAGCCACACCGAGTCATACCATGCAGTGGAAAGCGCCATATGTAAACATAGATTTTCATGGTTGCTCTTGTGTCTTTTGCAGAGTGTCGCGCATGACATGGAGTTATAAAAAAACGCAAGTTCAACTTGCATCAAAAACACATTCTGTGTGAATGGCCCCTCAAGCTGTCGTAACGAAATGCGACAACTGTTTCGCCCAGGGTATCACACTGCGGATGCACTCTCTTGTTTCATATGCAACTGGCAATCTAGCATCTCAGTTAGCGATTGCCGTGAAAATCACCTCAGAGGAAATCATGTTTACATACGCTATTCTTGATTGCACTGTCAGCAGTGTTGTTTATTTTGCAATAGTGACCGTAAAGGTTCTGTACATAATCCCCTGTGCTACATGAATTATTTAGTGGTAATTGGATTTTAGGTCACAAATGCTTTGTAGACATATAATTTTTTTTGTCAGTAATATAAAACTTTTGTCATACTTGGTGATACTGGTTGGTATATGAACCCGTTAAACATGATTTCACCAAGTACAACCTGTTCCTGGATCAACATCTTTGTTGATCCTGGAACAACATTCCAATCAACCAATCAGATTTGAGGGACAAGTTCATAGTGCATGTCAAGTTTAGACTTACAACCAGGGTTAGGTGCTTCTAAATCAGTGTTATTCACCAATTATTTCCCTCTGATTTTAAGGATAAGTTCTGGGTGGGGTTAGGTTTAGGGGTAGGACAAAATTTTCAAACAGGAATGTTGTTCCAGGATCAACAAAATATGCTGATCCAGGAGCATGACTTACTTGACAAAAGCACGATGACGGTACATGTTCAATGTAAAATAAGTGTTGAGAAATGTTTTATCATCATATTTTGTATAGAGCTCTGTTACCTTCATGCCTTTAGACTTGACCTGAATACTGGTTATTAATATACATTTTAAATGGAAAGCTTATCTATAGCTATAGGATCTTGTTGCTAGGACAATTAGAAATATTTTATTACAAGCAAAAGAACTCACTTTTTAGGAAACTGTTTTAATCATTTGTGGGGCTATTTTTACATTATACTAGGACGGGGTGTGCCTACGGGTGACCTGACTAAGCTAAATTTTCATTTTAAATAACTAGCTCTTTTGTAACAAAAATGCACTTTTTCTATGGATCATGCTCAATCTCTTCTTCATTTTTTTTCCATGGGCTGTTGTAAATTAGTTCTTGCATACAATTTAATGGAGTTTCTTCTGGTTGAGGAGTGAAAGTTGGCATAGCCAGTCACTATAAATCAAGGAAAGAGGTGCAATGTATATATTCATGCATCATGCTTGTCTCTGATGGTACATTATTCATCAGCATTCCATGTCTGGCAGGCATGTTTCCACATTGCATGTATATTGCAGAAGACATGCTTGCGGTTGATGTGTTTGAGCAAATGGCACATATTTTAAATATATCTGTGTGCCAGAAAGATACCTCCCATGTCTAAATGAGCATTCATTCAGTATCCATCATGCTTCTTCTCTGTAATTGTTGACATGCCCTTTGGGTACTTAACACCCAGGAATAAGTGCTGGTAAATTGCCATATAATTAAGAGCAGACATATTGTGCTAATGACTGGACCGATCTTCTGATCTACTTGCTACCATCTTTACCCATTTTTGTCCTTGTGGACACCTCCTGTGTGGTATAATTGTCAATTTTTTTTTTTTATATTTCAGTCCATACCTTAATAAAAAGAATCTGTTGCTTGCTGAATTTGATAGTGCCCAATAGTGATTTAAGCATCATGTTAGTGATGTCTATACAATTTGTGTTTGTCCTAAAACTCTACCCTTCAGAACCTAATTTTGTAAGCACCTAAGAACCTAACCTTTGTAAGCACGAGTAGAGGTTTAAGGTGTGGTCAGATTTGTATGCAAAGTTACAGTTTTCAAAGTTCTGCTTTATTACTATTGTGCCCTTGAGCAAGCCACATTAAATGTTTACATGGTTGCTCCCACAGGTCTGTCCCTGTTATAACTGAGTCAACTCAGCACTCCTATGAGACAAGAAAACTTGATTATGGTTTTGTTTTGAAAATACACTACCAGTCACCAGTAGACTTCCAAGTTTGAATAAAACAGAATCATGATCTTACTTTTTGAGCTAAAGGCTAATGCTTAAACTCATTATACTGTAAGTTTGTAGACAAATATTATGCTTGTAAGTATCTTTTTAAAAAAAACTATGTTATTACAATATTACAGGATGCACTTTGTGAAACTTTCAAGAAGCTAAAATATGTTGTATTTTTTTTTACTTCATTATTCCCATACTTTCATTGTATTATTTTAATTTTTATTTTTTATTTTCTAAAACATTGCAAATAATAATAATAATAATAATTAAAAAAATTGTCTGATGTTTTGATTAATATGCTTGCTGAATTCATCCTATGAAATTAGCTATAGCTCTGAAATGTATTGGTTTAATTTCATCATAACATGCAGTAGGCGAAAAGTTTTTATACATGTATTAATAAGATGCTTTTGAAGAATTTACCTTTCAGTTTAAAGGGAATTTTAATGGCATTTCAAAATAAACCTTTGAAAGACAAAGTCCACCAATAGCTGAAGTGGAATTCATATGGGTAAAGTAATGCAGCTAAAGTACAAAAGGTAGAGTAAAACAGTTATTTGCCTAAATAATTGTGAAAGTGACGTGACGTGTGGCCAAGTATGGTGTCCCATACTCGGAATTTGTGCCCTGCATTTCCCCCATCTAAGTGCACACACACAGCAGTGAGTATTGAACACACACCCAGAGCAGTGGGTAACCGTTTTTACTGCGGCATCTGGGGAGTGATTGGGGGTTAGGTGCCTTGAAAGTTAGGCTAATTAAAGTTGAAGAGAGCGCTGTTCATTCACTCCCTCCACCTACATTTCCTGCCGGTACTGAGACTCAAACTTACGACCTTCAGGTTAGAAGTCCGATTCTCTAACCATTAGGCCACAACTGATCCATTATTAATTGTATAATTAATAATGTATACTTAACTGTATCTCTTCTCTGTCTAATTCTATCAAAGAACTCAGATTTTAAAACACTGAAGCAGAAAACAGAAGTCTGTCACTGTCTTATAAAAATAGCAGAGTTTAGAACTCTCTAAGAAAGTTTAGAGAAAGAGAGAGAGAGAGAGAGAGAGAGAGAGAGAGTTTAACAGAAGAGTTTATAAACTTTGATGCTAACTTTTGCTTAGACTTGAATGGAAGCAAATTCTTATTTACCTTAGAAGATGAGCTTGGATCTAACCTCCTTTAGCTTTTAGACGGGACAAGGACAGTTGGGTTCTTTTAAAGACATATATGCCCACAGGCTCCATGATCTGAGTTCAATTACAATTTCTATTTGGGTTATGATGGGAAGCCAGCAGGGATTAAGGAGACAGACACAAAGCAGCTTTATTGGTGACGGCTTATGTAACATCAATTAATGGAATAGCTGCACTAAAAGAGATTTTCACCTTAGAATACCTCAAAAAACAAGACACCCTACTGTGCTCGAATACCTGAGCTGAGACTGAACTTTATAGGAGCTTTATAATGCAGGTTTAAGAACAGCGAATTATCATTGATCGGATCCTTAATACAGACAAAATGGATTAGCAAGGTCCATTCCGTGATTTACTAACCTTGATAGCTACAAGTGCAGTTATTTGGATTTTGATATAAAGCACTGAAATACAATACTACTGACCTTCACTTCTGTACATACGGTAGATTAATAAAGACAGATGGCAACTCTTCTGGGTCACATAGTTGTCAAGTATGTTGACCGTAAAAGTATTTCCTATGACTCTTGCATTTTCCATACTGAGTGATAAAACACCCTTGACCTTGTTTCCATGCATGATCCATGCTGATCTGAAAAGTGCAAATTTGGTTGAATGTGAGTGGTTCAGACATGGGATCACTGACCTTACAAGCTTGATTGATTGTTTCTCTCTGCATTAAGCTGGATAGATGGTTATATTGTGGAGTGGTGGACGACTGGTCAATAATTCCTTTTCATTTTTGTCTTCTTAAAGTGAAATGACAGAGAATCAGAACAGAAATTAAACTCTTTGAGGGAACAGTAGCAACATACACAGCTAGAACCACTTCATATTGTTGAGTTTATGAGGGGCATGAGGTTACTGTCTGAAGATAGGAAAGATTTCAAGGTACAGATGCACACAAGAGACATTGTCAGGGGCAATGGCTATGAGTGACAGATTGCTGAGAGAATACCAAGAAGCTGAGATTACATTTTGGAAGTGGAGGTTGCTCTGACATTTCCTGAACTTGGTTAGATGAGCTATCTGACATGTTTTGGTCTCTCTGACAGAGACAGCTGTTTGAGAGATCTCACAGGTGTTTATCTGTTTTGTAGATTCTTCTGTGTAGTGGAAGAACTTGCTTTGGCCAACAAATATTGTACTTAAAATGTATAAGTTTATAAAACAAAACATGACACATTAATATATGACAAACTGACCAGACATTTATGGAATACACATTTGTCCTTATAACACAGTTTAGCTTTTCAGTTAAAATCTACCTTAAAGGGATAGTTCAACCAAAAATGAAAATTCTGTCATCATTTACTCACCCTCAAGTTGTTCCAAACCTGTATGAATTTCTTTGTTCTGCTGAACACAAAGGAAGATATTTGGAAGAATGTTTTGGCACTTTTCCACTGCATGGTACGGTTAGGTACGGCTCACTTTTTGGTGCTTTTTCCAGAGCATGGGACAACTCAGTACGGCTCACTTAAATAGTACCACACTGGTGAAGGTTCCAAGCAAGCTGAACCGATACTAAATGTGACGTGTAAACACTGCAGATCACTGATTGTTCAGAGAGAATCGTCACTACCAGCGTCATTGGATTTGAAACACAAGACACCAAACCCGCTAGAATGAAATAGTCAGTAACAGCGACCACAGTATCATTGTTTTTTTCCTGCTATGGTAGTCAATGGGGGGGTGATATCTGCTTGGTTACAAACATTCTTCTAAATATCTTCCTTTGTGTAGGGCAGAACAAAGAATTTTTTTACTGGTTTGAAACAACTTGAGGGGGAGTAAATGATGACAGAATTTTCATTTTTGGGTGAACTATCCCTTTAATATAGTTCACCCTTCACACAAAATAATATTCTAATTAAAAAGATATTTGTACTAGATATCTGAGCTTAGTTTAGTTTCTTGTAAAACAAATTTCTTTTTTTTTTACGCAAAAAAAAAAAAAAAAAGGAAAAAAGAAAAGTCATTGGAAACAGTATAAGAAAAACCTTAAAGCAAGTTCACATTGTTCTGTGCTCTGTTCAATTATAAATTCACTTGTCTGTGGAAGCCAGTCCAGCACTGAATACAATTTGCTAATAAAAAAATCTCTGCCAAATCTCTGTTGAATTGCCAAGAAGAATGGTTGTGTCTTAGTGGTTTTGTTGTGTTGTTTTATGTGTTTTGAGCAAAATGAGTTATTCATGTATTATTAGATTATTTATTATGTTGGAGTTTTTGGGGTTATGATTGTGGTAAAGAGTGAAACTTGTCCATAGGTTGAGGGTGGGCTACTATACATGCAGATTATGTTGATTTAATTATAGTGCAATTATAGTAAACTATAGTGCAAATGCTTCCCAGCAACACCATACATTATGTATATTACTTATTTCTTTTTCCATGTGATGAAAAGTTACATTTAGCATGCTTATTGAATTTTTCTAGTTAGTAGATAACTGTTACAGTTCACGCATGTCCCAGACTCCGTTTCCCATGATCTTCCCTGTTCCACACCTGAACTCACTTCCTCATCATTTCTCCTGCTCTTCCCGGATTCCCTGCACCTGTTCATCATCGTTAGCACATCCTTTATATTGGACTCACTTCCCTGCACTCCTTGTCCATTCTATTGTTTGTATAGTTCATTAATGTGTTTGATTGTTGTTTTGGATCCTATGTTGAGTAAACCTGTCTCTTGTAGAAGTCTGATTCTGCCTCTTCGCTGCTGCAACCCACATTTGTAACAATAACTGCATAAGATTCAGTAGTGCTTCTTTGACATGTCTAATTCCAATTCTGTATGGTTTCCACTAGGGTGTGTTTAAGTATAGGTCACAGTTTAATTCAGTGTTAAAAAAAACTATTGGCCTGGTTTCACAGACAGGGCTTAGATTAAGCCAGCATTAATTAGGGCATTTAAGTAGCTTTTATAAACGTGCCTTGAAAAAAAAAAAAAAAAAAAAAAAAAACATTATTGGTGTACATCTTGAGACAAAACAATGACACTGACATTGTGTCAGTGCAAGTTGCTTTCAGTTAAAACAGCTCAAGCATGCATTTTAGTATGGGACTAGGCTTAAGCCTTGTGAAATGGGGGGTAATGCGTGTAACCACTGTCCACAGTGACATTTAAAGCAGTATTTTTTAGTGAGTATTTATATGAATTTTGTTTTTGAGAAGCAAAAAGCCAAGTTATTCATGGACATTAGCATATAGCTTTCTGGGGTTTTTTTTGTTGTTGTTGTTGTTCACATCACTTTCAGCTCATGTAACCGTTCAGTTTTGAGTGATCTGTTATCAATAATAGCCTGATCGTGATGCTGCACATTACCTGTGGGACACAGACTGCAAAGCCCTTGTGAAACCCCTACAATTATGGCTGTGACTGGGTTTCATTGGTTAATGCTTTTTTTGATTGCAGAAGAATGAGGGCAAATGGGAAAGAGCATCCCTACAGGTTTCTAGTTCTTTAATGAGGGCACATTCAGTGACTTGTTCTTTTAAGGATTATATAGAAATTCAAATCTCTTAATTCATATATGGATTTACTTTTATATTATTTATTGCAATTTTACATAATAATAAAATTATATATATTAATACAATTTGTAATGAATACATTTGTGTTAAAGGATTGTGTTAATATTTATTACATATATATATTTCATATAATAAACAATAATATGGGCTAATAAAATCAAATTAAGGGTCTGTTTACACAACACCGCTTTCAACTAAAAATGGAAAACTTTTTATGCATTTTGGCCACTCATTTACATGACAATGGCGTTTTGGTGGCCTGAAAATGCAAACTTTTGAAAAGTGGTTTCAAAGTGCACGTTTTTGAAAATGGTCTCCATGTAAACAACAAAAACATGAAACTGTGAAAACGATGACGTCATGCACATGCGCATTAAATGTTTAGTCTATAGTGTTTCACCGCCACCTAATGGCCTGCCAGCAGAATACAGCGTTTTTAGTCATTGTCACGGATTCGTATGCATGGGGATCATTTTGACAATGGTGTGGTCTGTACGCGGAAAACTCAAAGTAAAAACTTCTCCGTTTTAACCATATCGTTGTCGTGTAAAAGTACCCTTAGACATCTGGACTCTGAATAATATGTTTAAATATTTAACAGTTATAAAATCATTTAAAATAAATTTTATTTAAATAGTTAAATAGCTGCTGGTGCTGCAGAGCAAGTACGGGACATACACGACACGCTGCTGTGAGCAAGTAAAAGATGTTGCTGCTGGACAATGAATTACACATAGCAGATCTATACAGGTGGAGCTGTGTAGGAGGGTGGAGGGTTTCTGAAAGCGTGCTGCACTGCTAAGGCAAATGCTACTCATGTATTTGAAGATTGAGCACACAAGCTTATTGGCTACTAATACAGCAGGAACCAATCATCTGTGTCCTATAGATAATGATGTGATCACAAGCAGGCTGAGTCAAGGACCTATTAGCCTGCGCATCTAGAGTTTCATGGCAGAACTTTGCATTTACATTTAACACAATTTGTAATGAATATTCTATTAAATGTTATACAATAGTGTATATCAGCAAACATTTACACTGATTTCACAATTCTGTTTTGCTTGCTTGTTTAGTTAGTGAACTGAAAATAATGCAGGATCTTAAATATTTTATATTCTATTTCCATCATAACTTTTCATTTAAAAAAAAACTTTCTGTATATTTACAGATACATTTCCTCTTGGAACTTTAGATTAAATGTGTTCATGTGCATGCACGCATGCATATTGTTTGATTTAATGCTGTAAAGCCCATTTCAGTATGTTGAATCTACATGCAAATTTGTCCTTATTTGCACACCCGCTGTCACCGGTGCTGCATTTTCCATTCACGCTGGTGCTCCATTATGCCAGAGTCAGTGTGTCACCTTTCTGCAGGCTATGTGCAAAGAGAACCCTAGCTCTGTTAGGTGGCCTTCCCCTCTTCACACTTTAGCGTGTTTAACCCAGTGCCTCCTGTGCAGGTATGTGCTCTCCTCACTGCCTGTGCTGCAGCAGAGCCGCCTCTGCCAGCACACTGTTCTCCTGGTGCCAGCCGGCCCACGGTTGCCAGGATACGCCATCATAAACAGACAGTCACGGAATACAAATGTACATGCCAGAGGAATAACTATACATTGCGGGGGATGTGAAAGCAGAGCTGACGAACATAGATGAGTGCAACCTGGAGAAGAAAGTGTTAAACCATCCCACATAGTTCAATACTAATTCATCTGAGCCTTTAGTTTGACCTTCCTTGAGGGGAAAATCCTCTCTTTTATGGGCATAACACGAATGAGTTTAAACTAAGTTTGGATCGGTTATTACTAGGCGCTTTCTTAGCTTGTTTCCAGTACTACTGTACAATATGTATCTAGAGACACGGAAGAATGCATCTTAGCAATATAAAGCACGTATTACCTCTATAAATTATAGAAAATTGATTAAAAGTGCAAATGAAAGCTCCAGGCAAGGATGTACACGTGACGATCCATGGGTAGCTAATTTCTTTCTGCGTGCCAAATCTAAAGGGAACCTGCATGTTACCACTGTGCTGGTCTGAGTTTGGACTGCAGTTTGCATCCATTTTGGCAGCATGGCTCCAAAGGTGATCCAGAGAAGCTAATTATCTTGTTTCCAGTTTGTGTAGTCATATCTCTGGAATAGTGAATTATCTCACACTGTTTTCCGATTAATTCACTTTATCCTACACCAAAGCGTCCCTCTTTCTCAACAGCATATCACATAATGACAGTATTTAGTTTCAATAATTCAATGCACTTATAACATAAATGAGTTTATAAGAGCATGTGAAACATCAAGCTTCAGGCAAGCTTCAGGGCCCCGTCATCCCATCAGTGCATGCAACAACTTATTTGCGTTAATGCTTTGTTTACTCAACAATGTGCAATAAGTAAACACAATTTCAGCCCTCCAAAAGTAATAATGGAAACAAACAAATGTGTTGGATAGTACACCCAAGAATGAAAATTCTGTCATCATTTACTCACCATCAGTTTGTTCCAAACCTGTATGAATTTCTTTCATCTGCTAAACACAAACAAAGATATTTTGAAGAATGTCGGAAACCAAACAGTTGATGGACCCCATTGATTTAAATAGAATTTTTTCCATACCATGGAAGTCAATGAGGTCCATCAACTGTTTAGTTAACCATATTCTTCAAAATATCTTCTTTTGCATTTAGCAGAAGAAAGAAATTCATACAGGTTTGGAACAAATTGAGGGTGAGTA
Organism: Ctenopharyngodon idella; assembly: GCF_019924925.1. NCBI lineage: Eukaryota > Metazoa > Chordata > Actinopteri > Cypriniformes > Xenocyprididae > Ctenopharyngodon > Ctenopharyngodon idella. The sequence continues at coordinate 9,033,566 of NC_067230.1, read as the reverse complement.
AATGGCAGAATTTTCATTCTTGGGTGTACTATCCAACACATTTGTTTGTATCTATTATTACTTTTGGAGGGCTGAAATTGTGTTTACTTACTGCACATTGTTGAGTAAACAAAGCATTAACGCAAATATTTTTGGGTGAACTATCCCTTTAATGTGTGTTATCACAGTGCACCCTAGATTATATTATAGTATGTGCTAGAACTATAGTGCATACTAACTTTGTACTGCATTCTAGAATTTTAGTGCATACAAGATTGAAGTAAAAACTGAAAAAGTAGTAGGAAGTAATTGATATATTGTTCAACATAGCAATGCATGAAAGAATAAAGATTCAGCATACACAGCAAAATCCCCAGCTCAGAGTACATATGGTCCCTCTCTAAATAGTGTTAAAGTAACACTGAAGCAGAATTAAAGTTAATGAGATAATTAACTGATTAATTAAGTGATGATTGAGCAATAATGATGAACACCTGCTGTTAACAAGCAAAATCACTGAAGAAAAGAGAAACACAAGAACTACAACTGACTTCAGCCACAGCCTTAGATGAAATCAACTGAAGATAAAAGACATTAAATCTCTCAAGAACCGATTAAACAACTCTACAAACAGTATTGCCAGCTTCACTTATTACTAATCAGATTGACTTTATTTTTGCCAGACGTCTACAGAAGTTCTTATTGAGAATATTGGTGTTTTATTGGTGGAGTCCTATCTGAATGAAATTGATTGGATGGTTGTAGTTTGCTATTGGGGATTTCATGTGAGTGACAGGTTGCCCCGCCCTCACGGCAGTAAACATATCATCAGAGAAGTCACTGTACGAGGAGGGGAAGTTAATAATTCATTCATAATAAATACCGCAAGATGTGGTTTTATATCCATAAAAAATCAGATTTGTCATTTTTGATTTTATGATTTCACTTTAATACCGGTGGTTAAAATTCCTAACACTAAATATGAAAAATAGTGATGGGAACAATAGACATAATGATTTTCCACAGTGGGAAAATCTCTAATTTTGTTATCCAGTGATAAAAGTCTTTACATAACATGTCTAACACATTTTTTTTTTAGCTAGCTGTGTACATGGTTGAGGCACAGATTACCACTGTCTTTGACCGCTAATATCTTTCAACCACCACCATCTGTCACATCTGAACGTGTTTTATTATTAAGTAAACATTCCATGTAAAAGACATATGTGAACATATGGTCACACATGCTACATATTGCATGTGCATAGCTATTAGTGTAAATACAGTGGCAAATGAACAGCTTAAGACAATGTTCAATTCATTATGACTTCCTTTGGGAGCAAAACATTAAAGAAAGAACACAAACAACATGTTACTGTATCACTGTACATAATAATACTAGCATACATGATTATAATGGTATTAATTCCTATAATTTTACTGAACTATTTAAATTATGATAAATTATATGGTGTTGTTAGGATAGTCTGTCTTATTTTAGTACACCTGCATAGCTGTGCATCAAAACTTTTTTTTTTTTTTTTTTTTGAAGTTCAGCACAGACAGTTTGCATTGTGGATGATTTATTGCTTCATGATCTTGTTCCTGTACAGTCAAACAGTGCTTCTACGTTAATAATTTTCATGCATCTTTTTCTCATGTTGAGATTTATATATATATTGTATAAGCAAACACATTCTGGGTCAAGAAAAAGGCTTGTTATTCATGCCTCAGGCAAGAGAATAGATTTCTCGTATCTCGTTCTGATTTACCAGAGAGCCTGCTCAAAGCGTTTATTGTCCTTCTTCTATTACATAGAATTGTGGGTAATATTCATTGCCATTGCGTTAACCATGAACCAATACTTACATTGTGATTTAATGCATGAGTTATAGTGTGACCACAATGTGAACCATTTCATTTATAATCTGCAGATTTTCCTCTCAGAATTCAGGAGTGAGAATTTATGCACTACAAGCACAATGACTTGATTAAGGCTTCAGGAACACTGGGCAAAATTCATAAAGAATTATCAGTTGACTCCTGCAACCATGTTATATATTCATTTTATAAGCGTTCTAGATAATTTAGAAGAGATTAAAACAGTGGCACAGTGTAAATATTGCATTGATCTTATTAGTATTCATAGGTATTTATGTGAAATGAGGTTCCAGGTCACATTAACTGTTATAGATGCTGAGAAGTATTAATCAACATGTTGACAGCATCTAAAATGTAGAAATTTTATACATGAATAACTTGCAAAAAAGGAATCCTTTTAAGTTCATAGAATTAATAGGTTAATTATATTGTACTTAATGCATCAGATTAACTACATCACATTTATAAAAATAGGTTTAATACTTTACAGATGTTATTATAATATATTATGTATTAATATTATAAAATAATAATACTTTAAAATATATTTTTAAATATCAATGAATATTCATTATTCAAATGTATGCTTATTATAGCACATTTTCAGTTAATTTCTTTTTGTTAGTTGCTACAAATAGGATTTCTTTAAATATGCAAGCTTAAAATTTATTTGTTTCTTTTTTCAAATGTATTGTTGTTTGTTTGCTTCAACATGCATTGGAAATCTGTAAGCCTCTAAACCATCTTGTTAATTTACGATTCAATTTCCAATTGTGTCTGCTAAGATTACTGTGGTAGATGTCTCATTCTCAAATAACACATTCCCACTCTCAGGACAATTTACGTTTTTGATGGAATTCGCTATAGCTTTAGTTGGGTGATTTCAGACCTTGTTAAAAGTTCAATCACCAGCTCCTCGGCGCATAATGGATTAATAGATGACTGAACAACATCCAGGGTCACAGATGCTATCAGGATAGGAAATGGCCGTGCAGATCCATATATGTGGGTTTGTTCAATAAAATAATGCTAGGTTAGTAGAATGAACTAGAATGTTAATACTGAATTCAATACTGATTCAGAGTTTTTTAACAAATATAGTTAAGCATGTTGTGAAGACAGACAGACAAAAGTGTCAAGATTAATATTACAAGTGCACCATCAATATAAAATATACTAAGCCTCTTTTTGGATGATGGGGAGGCAGTTGTGGCCTAATGGTGAGAGAGTCTGACTGATAACCCGAAGGTTGTGGGTTCGATTCTCAATACCGGCAGGAAATGATTGAGGTTCCCTTAAGCAACCACTCCCTGGGCACCACAGCAAAAATGGCTGCCCACTGCTTTGGGTGTGTGTGTCTACGGTTTGCAGAGTGTGTGTGTGTGTGTGTCTTCACTACTACTCCTAATGTGTATGCACTAATTTGGATGGGTTAAATGCAGAGGACAATTTCAGACTATGGGTTACTATACTTGGCCTTCACATTCACTTCCCTCAAATGTTAGTAGGCCTATACTATATTTTAACAACTATTCCGTAATATTAGAGTAAACAACACAGATAGTCTCTTCTGTTTGCTCTCTTCCCTCTTTTCACTTGACCAGTATTTGTTGACTCTTGCAGGTATTGCCTGTTACTAGGGCAGGGACAATAAATCGATGCATTGCGATTCTGAGATTTTCCAAATCAGCATCGTGATTTTCTCTCGAATCGATTCTGAGCGTAGTTTTTAACAGCAGATGGCGCTCTAGGCTAGTTTTTAATTGCATGATCAAATGGTCACGAAGAAGAGCACTCATATTTTTGTAAGTCCTTTTCACACAGTAATCACGGTAAATTACCGTAAAATTACCAGAATTACCAGAACTTTTCTGGTAAATACGCAAATGTGCTGTTCACACAAGCCACAGAGTTCTGTCTTTTTACTGGTAAAGACACAATCCACACATCGCTGGTAAACTCTGTGATTTCAATCACCAGAAATGACTTCTGAGTGACAGCCACAAGGGATGATCACACAGAACATGGTTTTGCTCTTAAAAAAAGAGACACTTATTATAGTATTTCAGTTAGTACACAAAATCTGCAGAGCCACAGTGCTGAAGAATGGAAAAAGAATGAGCACAAAACACGGCACAACGGTCAGATGTCCGTCTAACGCATGTTTACATAGAAAAACAATTAAAAACAGTGAACCTTAGCTCCGACAGAGCTTTATGATTGTCCCAAAGAAGACTTCTTTACATCAGCGGTCACTGGCAATCCTGTTCTTTGTTCACACATACACTGTGTCTGAAATTAAATACTTCCCTATACTATATAGTATGCAAAAAACAGTACGCCAACAGAGTAGTATGTCTGAATACATATATTTGAAAACAGTAGATGAAAAGTACCTGGATGACCTACTACTTTTGGCAAGATTCTAAAGTGCACATTCAATGTAAACTTTAATATCCCCTTTGGCACTATCCCCTTTACACAATTTTAAGTTAACATTACATAAAAAGAGAGACCAAATACAATTCTATTTTGTTATTTTTACACTATGTAATGTTCTATTTATTAAAACCAAGAATAAATTTCATAAAGTTAGTGTTTTTACTCATTTTTACATTTATTCCAAAATATTAACTATTTATAAAGTAATATTAAGCTTTTATTTTTAATAGTCAATTTAGTTTTAGCAGTCATCAAGAGGCAGGATTTATTGCACGAACCAATCATGTCCAATCATAACCTATTATATCCATTAACTGAGGCATTGCCTCCTCTCACGTGACTTTCCCCCATTCATTCTCAGTTACCCCCCACTAAACCCAACGCACGCTTAAGGGGCTCTGCTTTGTTTCTATGACCTGAAGGGAGGCACAGAGACGCGGACTCCCCTCTGTAACTTTACCTGCGGGTGTCGCTGTTTGACAGTGTTTCTTTAGAAAAACGAGTGACTTTTACACTTTTTAATGGCAAATTTTGTAACATTTGCGTTGTTTTATTTTTGTAATATCGATTATTTTCTCATCCAGTTTTTTTGAGGAGGCACCGCCTCCCTTGCCTCCTCAGAGGAAACGCCCCTGCTATACACTATACAGTATGTGATATCGGATGTAGCGATAGCATCATACCGGTAATTTACTGGTAATGTTACAACTTCTCATACTGGAAAATTGCTTTTTTATTTACAGATATACCAGTATTTTTGATCTCTTAATGGTAATTTACCAGTAAAGACAGTACGTGTGAAAGGAGCTATAGACTATTTTCACAGTGTCAGTCCAAATCTGATTATTTGTGTATCCAATTGGAATCTGATCTAAATTATTGATGTGTATCACAACTGTTCAGATCCGATTTGTGTTTGCCTATTTGTTTTCTGGAATATCTGTGTTGGTTTCTATGGTTTTTCCAGCAATGATGTTGCATTGGTAGGCCTACGTCAAAAACAACATGGACGGATTTGCAATGTTGTCTTATAATATGACAAAAGCGCTACACTGGACTACTATGTCTAATGAAGCAACTTTGTGCTGTCGTCTCCACAGCACAGTGAAAGAAGTGAAGACACCTCATCACTGGACCGTGGAGATGTCTCCATTATATTATAATTTTCTGTGCAACCTGCACATCAACACAACACAACCTTGTTTCCGCAACAACATCTGACATATTTACATTTTACGTGCTGTGAGAACGTGACATAAGCAAAAAGCTATGCAAAATCTGATCAGAGCAGTCAAACTGAAACAGATTTCCAGAAATGAGATTTGAATAGGATTTTAAACCACTTAAGAATGTAGCTTGAAACAGATTTGTTAAAATTGGATTTCATGTGATGTTTTGCCAATCACACTTGCTAAATATGATCAAATTTCAATCAGATATGCACAAAAATCGGATTTGGACTGATAGTCTGAACAGTTGTTCTAAAAAGTCGCAGGACTGTCAATTGGACCTTCAGGAAGTATTTTAAAAAAGTTTTCGTTTCCAAATCTATGTGAACTTTGATCTGTGCGTGTGTGCGGTTCAGGTATTCCCTATGTTTTGTCACCACAATGATAATAATACCAGAAATTTTCAATCTTGTGGGGACATATTTGGTCCCCGTGAAGTAAAACGCCCCTCCATTAAACATGGAAACCCAGCACGTGTGTGTGTGTGTGTGTGTGTGTGTGTGTGTGTCTGCTGTCTATATCTCACTCCACACTACCCAGACAGCATTACACAGTACCTACTGACAGTGAAATAAAGCTTTGCATCTCAGATCAAAGGCTCCCCTGGAGAGATGACTCTATATCGACAGATTAAATGGAAATGTATTCTGCTTTTTGTTCTGCTATTCCTCTCTCTTTCTTTTTTTTCTCTACTAAATTGCATAGGGGCGGCGTTCCTACAAGAGCAACATGTATCAACTTCAAATGGTCCCTTTCTACCTCATCTCTTTAATGCAGACAGACGTGAAACCGCTTGGTTTGGAAGGGGTGATGAGAGAGAGAGAACGATTTAGGTTAGTTGAGACACTGTCTTGGCTCTTGCTCATGAAATCCAACCACCATCTATCTTTATAGTCTTGGTTAGACTCATATACATTTGGGTTCAAAAGTCTCAGTCATACTTTTATTGAACAAAGTTTAGGATTTTGAAGAACGTAAAACAATGAAAGGATGTGATGTAATATAGTCTGTTTTGGTTTTGCTTTCACTGTGTTTCCTGTGCTCGTTTTGCCTTAGTTCTTAGTCATCGTTAGTTTCCTTGGTTGTTCATTAATTTACACACCTGTTCTGTTTTCAGTTGATTACTCTCCTGTGTATTTAAGCCCTGAGTTCTTTCTGTTCATTGTTCCGTGTCATCTATGTTTTATTTGGTTGTCATTTATTTTGTAGTTATCTCCTACGTGGTCTCTTGTGGATCTGAATGTTTTTGTTACTCCTTGTATTTTGTGCGACCAAGCTTGACAGAAATATTAATAAGATACTAATAACACTAATAAGATTCTGCACTCTTTTTTTGTTCACTAATCAAATACACAAAATGTGACTGATTTTATAGCTAAGAAGGGTTGAGCCTGGTTAGTACCTGGATGGGAGATCTCCTGGGAAAACTAGGTTGCTGCTGGAAGGGGTGTTAGTGAGGCCAGCAGGGGTCTCATTTATAAAATGTTGCGCAGAAACCATCCTAAATTTGATCTTATGATCATTCCTCAGATGTGCGTATGTGTGATTCATAGAATGAACGTACACAGAAAATGAGCGTACGCCGTTCTTTCATATGTGATATCTATAAATCATAAATGATATTGAACTTGTATGCAGCTGAATGGTTTCAGTTCTCTGTGTTGTAAACAACACCTAATTATTGTTGTTTACATATAAAAGATCACCAGTCATCGTCCAAATCCTTTAATTTAGAATGACGAGCTGCAAGAATAGCTTAGATTTCCAAAAACCTGCAGTAATCTGACAAGGAAAATTGCGTACATCTACTCAGACCCTGACGTGGCGCTAAGCACTGTTTCACGTCAGAGACCGTTTTTTACAAAAATGAGCATTGGTGTGGATTGAAGCGTAGGCCTGGGCCTGGGGACACTATACTGTCAAAAAGCACCGCCCTTCGGATGAGATGTTAAACTGAGGTCCTGACTCTCTGTGGTCATTAAAAATCCCAGGATGTCCTTCGAAAAAGAGTAGGGGTGTAACCCCGACATCCTGCCCAAATTTGCCCATTGCCCATCATCATATCCTCCTAATCATCCCTATATATACTGATTGTCTCCTCTCCAGCAATAAGCTGCTGTGTGGTTAGCGTTCTGGTACAATATGGCTGCCGTCGCATCATCCAGGTGGATGCTGCACATTGGTGGTGGTTGAGGAAATTCCCCCTTCCATATGTAATATATATAAATGTTAATATAAATGTAACTAATTATTATTAATTATTATTATTTATAGACCATGTTATTTTAATATAATTTGGATATTATAATATATACATATTATAGGGTAAAAAAAATTGGGACACTTTTTTTCCAAATCATCTCAATGGCATATTATATATCTTTAATTTATTTTTCAGTTTTAGTTTTACTAATTTTAATACTTCAACTTATTTTCAGATTGCTGCAACATTTTCTAATTTTTGCAACACACAAGCAGTGTTGGGTAAGTTACTTCAAAAAAGTAATTAATTACTAATTACATCATCAATGTTGTATTTAAAATACTTTTCTAATTACTCTGTCTGAAAAGTAATTTAATTACTCAATAAGTAATTTAACTTATTACTAATTACTTCTTAAAATCCCTATAAACCTTGACCGGATAGACAATAGAAAGGAAACTCTTTTAATAATTTAAATATGAATCAGACAGGGAATAGTTTAGCCTTTTATAACTTTTAAAAACATTATAGCTTTATTGAAACATACCATAATACTTAAAAAAAAAAAAAAAAAAACATTTTAGTAACAAATAGCGATGTCACGATACCAAAATCTAGTAGCTGGTACCGATACCACCAAAAGTGCACAATACTCGATACCACGGTAAAAATATATAAAGATACAAATAAAACAATGCTATATATATATACATATATATACACTACCAGTGAAAAGTTTGGAAACATTACTATTTTTTATGTTTTTGAACGAAGTCTCTTATGCTCATTAAAGCTGTTTTTATTTTATAATAAATACAGAAAAAACAATAATATTGTGAAATTTTATTACAATTTAAAATGATGGTTTTCTATTTTAATATACTTTAAAATATAATTTCTTTCTGTGATGCAAAGCTGAATTGTCAGCATCATTACTCCTTCAGTGTCACAGAAATCATTGTACTATTCTGATTTATTATCAATGTTGGAAACAGTTGTGCTGCTTAATATTATTTTATAACCTGTGATACTTTTTCAGGATTCTTTGATGAATAAAAAGATTAAAAAAAATAAATAAAAAAAATATCAGCATTTATTTAAAATAGAAATCTTTTGTAACAATATACACTACCGTTCAAAAGTTTGGGGTCAGTAATTTTTTTTCTTTCTTTTTTTTGAAAGAAATTAATACTTTTATTCAGCACGGATGTGTTAAATTGATAAAAAGTGATAGTAAAGATTTATATTGTTAGAAAAGATTTATATTTTGAATAAATGCTGTTCTTTTTAACCTTTTATTCATCAATGAATCCTGAAAAAAGTATCACAGGTTCCAAAAAAATATTAAGCAACACAACTGTTTTCAACATTGATAATAACTGAGTATCAAATCAGCATATTAGAATGATTGCTGAAGGATCATGTGACACTGAAGACTGGAGTAATGATGCTGAAAATTCAGCTTTGATCACAGAAATAAATTATATTTTAAAGTATATTAAAATAGAAAACCATAATTTTAAATTGTAATAATATTTCACAATATTATTGTTTTTTCTGTATTTATTATGTAATAAATGCAGCCTTAATGAGCATAAGAGACATCGTTCAAAAACATTAAAAATAGTAATGTTTCCAAACTTTTTACTGGTGTATATATATATATATATATATACCACATAAATTGAATAATCAAATATAAAATAACTCTGCATAGTCATAACTGTATAAATTAAATATAGATTAATCCTTATTAAAGCTTTTCTTTTGTTGTTTGATTAGAAATTATAATACAGACAGCCAATAGTAGATAGTAGCATGTTTTAAAGGCTGCTGTCACTAAGACCTAATGGACGGAGACAATATGCTGTTACATATGCTGTTCACATTCACATAGCAACGCGAATATACGCCAAGACGGGCATTATGGCATAACTGTGTGTGTATTTGAACGTTTATGTGTAATAAACCGCGAAAATCTGACACTCGCGAGAGGCGGCTATGTGTGTGCGCTTTGGTTGAGAGCGCACTGACTGAAGACCGCCTCTCAGAGAGCGCGCGCAGTTTTTTCTCCCTAGGACATAGCTTACATTTTACCACAGTAAAATGTAAAAAAGTGAAGTGATTGGAAGATTTCCATTCTGCAAAACAGCCACTTGCTTCTGCCGACATCTTCAGACAGCTGACTGATGCGAAGTTGCGAACTCGCGAACTCACGCGCAACCGCACTACAGATAACGATTTTAAAGAGGCAGCGTTCACTTTTACCTTTAGACGACAAATTTAGATTTTAAATTCAATATTGATTTATACAGAACTGTTGAACTAATTTACAGTATGTAACGCAAGTACATTATAAGTAACTGTAATTAAATTACCTAAAAATGAACAGAAATCCCTTACTTTACTTTTTCAGTGGATAAGTAATTTAATTACAGTAACGCGTTACATCCAACACTGCACACAAGGCAACATTTCTAACTTTTGTTTAGGTTTTTTAAATGTAATTTTTTCATCTAATATTTTATTTCAGATTTTACAATAGCAACACTGTTACAAATGGTCAGATGTTCTTACATATATATATATATATATATATATATATATAAGCATTTTACTTTTGGACCCCACTATATTTAAATTAAAATACCATTTAATTGTATGACATTGATGCAAACAGTGTTTCTCTCTCACTCTCTCTCGGTCTTTTACAGTAGGCAAACTGTATACTTTTTCTGTTTTTTTTTGTTTTGTTTTGTTTTTGTTTTTGTTTTTTGATGCCTAGTAATTTTGCTGTGTAATTTAGTTGATATGATAAAGTGTTTGAAGCTACAGCTGCTCACAGCATTATGGAGTTTGCTTCACTACAAAGCTCTTGATCATGGAGGTCACAGAAACAAGGGCATGAAAGTGAATTGAATCGATCCATATACCTGATCAAGCCTCCATTTGATAGATGGCATTCCACACACACTAGTACAGTAATCTGTTTTTCTAGACAAAATAAAAACAGAAAAAAACAAGGCATGAAAAAAAAAATGCACTACAAAGTCTGAGGGGTGATATTTTTATTTATTTTAAAAATAAAATAAAATATTTTAATAAATTAGTTTTTAAAATTAAAACTATTAATTATTATATATTTATGAATTTACCTGAACTCAACTTTAAATAAGGATTGGGCTAAATGTCATCACTATATTCTTTTAGGTCTCCAGTTATTTTAAAAATCATCTGTCGCTTTGTTTTAAGCACAATTCCAAAGATGGGCTATTAGGAAATTGAGAGAATAGAAAAAGCACTGTGGAAGATCTGGAGTTTAAAGCCTTTTTATTTTTTATTTTATTTATTTTGTTTTTGAACCAGGAAATGACACCAGCTGGATTTGAACTATGTTTGCCCTCATAAGCACCAACTAATTATGGTTAAAAAAGTTGTATCACTTTTTTTTTCATATAAATAATTAAAACAATGTTTTAATTTTATATATTCAGACACATGATTAAACCCACATAGTCAAGAGAATTTGACAAGTTCAGTCTGACAAACAAGACACCATTTTTCTTTAGAAAAGAAATGCATCAACAAAAATACAAGAATAATACTGCCGATGGTTTGCGGGGAAGGTGACTGACCTGAAACATTCAAATAATTGAGTGAAGCAAGTATTTATTTTTCATAAACATGATAGACACTGAGAGGTTAATTTGTATTCTCATGAAACCATCTGCAGTTTATACATTTCATTTAAACTGCTACCTCACATTTGCTGGAAAATAAAAGTGCTGCTGAGAACAGAAAGCTTGGATTGCAACAAATAGATATATGAACCCTATGAACAACATCAAACTATGGAATACCTAAAGAAAAATTATGCCATTTATTTAATATTTACTCTATTATGCTGTGGGAATTTTTGTCAGTTTAGCCTTGATGATTAGACATATTTTATACAGACATCATCAATCAGACCTTTCATCACTGACCTGTACGCAGACATTTGTACCTGTGCCCAAAAACACTTATTTGTAATATCAAGCCAAGCCAGAACACTTGCATACATTGAGCTCTAAAAATTGCTCCAAACCACTAGCTGATTTTAATAATTACCATCTATTAGCATTTCAAAAACCGAGTGAAGGCAATACATGAGATAATGTGGGTTAAAAATCTTATGAGCACATAAATCCTGCAAGTACTAATTGTCTTAGGCCAGTTCTATGAAGAAGAAAAAATGTCTGTAAATTGTTCAGCTTTTCCCAGATGAGGCCAAAAGTAAAGGACACAAATTCCATACACTGTCAGAAAAAAACAGCTTGTCACTAGGGCAGTATAAGGGATAACTTTTTATCTTATCTACCCGAGTAGTATTATACCCTTAATATACCCTTATGAACTTTTAATCAGACGACAGAAGGCATGTGGTAGATTGTGTGCAACAGCTTTTTCAGCAGTTTTGATCATGTTTATAATTTAATGACCTTAGAAATTTGCGTATCAAATATGGTACTATAGGCTTTTAAGGGTTAACTATGAACCTTTTAGGGGTAAATAAGGCACAAAGATGTCCCTTTGAGAGAACAGCCCCAGTGACAAGCTGCTGTGCAATTTTTTTTTTTTTTTTTTTTTTTGAGAGTTTAGATAAGTGATAGGGAACTGTTGCTTAAAATCAATTGATGTAAATGTTACCTTGGCTGGGCATGATAACAACATGCTAAAAATGAACTGTGCCATTTAAAATATGTCAGGGATCAAGTCAGCCGGTCATTATCAGCTCTGCATCGTGGTTCTGATCACCCTGAATTTTGTTAATACCGGCTGTACATTCTACTTATTACATGATTACTCCCCAAACTAATAAATACTTTACATGGACATTAAGTAAAATAAACTTACCTGTATGTTATCTCAGCTTGGTAAGAAAAAAAGTACAGTACAATGTACAAAATAAATGAACTAAAAGAGTAACTAAAGTACAGAGCCCCTAAAGAGACATGGTGAAGGAAAAAATATGAGATTGGAGGAAAAATTATTTGTCAATGCTCGCGCGCTCTCGCGCAAATGTTTTGCATTCCCAGAGAAACGTTGCGCTCACTTGCAAACTGTTTGCGTTCCCCCGAGAAACTTTGCGTTCGTTCGCAAAATGTGTTGCATTCCATAAGAAACTTTGCGTTCACTAGCAAAGAACACAAAAGTTTTGCGAGCAAACGCAAAGTTTCTCAGGGGAACGCAAAACTTTTGCAAGCAAACACAAAATCATTGAAATATATTTTTTTCCATCACCATGTCCCTTTAGGGACTCTGTACGAAGGTCCTCTGGGTTATTTTCACTACTGAGGCACAAAATGACTATTTGTATATCTACATTTGTATAAAACGAGAGAGCGATTTCCCCGTGTTGTACTACAGAGGCCCTAAAGGGACATGGTGATGGAAAAAAAATATATTTCAATGCTTTTGTGTTCCCTCACAAACTTGCGAACATTTTTCAAGCGGACACAAAGTTTCTCTGGGGAATGCAAAGATTTTGCGAGCGAACATAAAGTTTGAGGGGAAAAGCAAACGTTTAGCGAGAGAACACAAAGTTTCTCGGGGCAATGCAAACATTTTGTGAGCAAAAAAGTATTTTGGGGGAACGCAAACATTTTGCGAGCAAAGTTTTTCGCTGGAACGCAAACATTTTGCAAGCAAACAAAGTTTACGGGGAATGCAAACAATGCGAACGAACAAAATTTCTCTGGGGAACGCAAACAAAGTTTCTCTGGGGAAAGCAAACAAAGTTTCTCGGGGGAACAAATATTTTGCGAGAGAACAAAGTTTCTCTGGGGAACGCAAACATTTTCCAAGTGAACAGAAAGTTTCTCGGGGGAACGCAAACATTTTGCGAGAGAACGTTTTTTCAGGGGAACGCAAACATTTTGCGAGTAAACAAAGTTTCTCAGGGGAATGCAAAATTTTTCAAGCGAACGCAAAGTTTCTTGGCGGAACGCAAACTGTTTGCAAGAGAACGCAAAACCATTGACAAATAATTTTGAAAGTAGCGCACGTTTCAGTATTTTGATATAGAGCGTTGCAATGGATGACGAAGAACATTAGGAAATATCTGACTGCTAAACGCAGAGATTGACCAATCAGAATCAAGTATTCCAGAGTGCCATGGAGTAAATAATAACCAGGTAAAGTGATAACCAATTCCACTAAGGAGCATTTCCAACATAAGAAAATAAAAGCTGATGTTGGAGGAGGATTGGGCTAGTTCTGTCTTTAGCATTAGATGAATGCTTCACATTATTAGGGAGATGAGGCGGTGAAACTCTGAACTATATTTTCTTGGGAAGTAGCTGTATGCCACAAGCATAGATACTATATTATGTGTTTGCGTAATGATAAAAACATTTGGGAATAATTTTGCCTGCTCCCAATTTCAAACAAGATAACGTAGTACTCTTATTCCCTATTAAGAGCATTTATTGGATTTACCAGCATGACTCAATACCAACCACATCGCAGCTGATATGTTCATTTGCTTATCGCGTTAAAGCGAGGCCCACCCCCTCACATATGCATATCCTAATATGTGTAACCTCAGTTTGGCGTGTAGCAGCTGCCTGGAGCTTTTGCCTGCCAATGCGAGTTTGTTGTTGTTGTTGCCATTTCTACTGTTATGTGGATGTAGATGTAGGAGGGAGAGAAAATGGCAACAGGTATTAATACTGCTGGTTTCTTTTCAGACAGTTTCCATGGCAATTGCAGAGAATCTTTCTCAGGTGGAGGGGCTTGCGTGCCTGCTGCAATCCAGTAGCAGGATGAGTTTTTCTAAATGGCCATGGGGGTGAGTATAAGGAAGGACAATCGCAGTAAACAATCGCTGTATTTTTCAGTCAATCTGTTTTTGCAGGTCTATTGCATAATGCCATTTTCTCAGGGAATTGAGGAAGAAGTCACTTGTGCAAACAGGTGACAGTGAGAGAACACTGGAAGGTGAAAGTAATGTTTTACTGGGTTATCATTTTTTGTTCATGCTGAAAGAACATTCCTATCAAAGATTCCTAAACCTTACCATGAACTGCTTCTAAAATCAGAGATTAAATAGGTTAAATATACAATTTTCCCAATCTACGATTTGTTAGGAATGTTGTTCCAAGATCAACAAGGATGTTGATAAACATGTCCTACTCTGCAAAATCACAGTCACACTTGTTTATCCATAGTGTTTGCACTGATCTAGCCGTGAAATAAGGCATGTCACAAATTCATGTTGCAGCATAGCATTGGCTAGAATGATTTAATAACTTTGTACTTTGAATGACAGCTCCCCCTGGGCATTATATTTGGTACTGCAACCTGTGATACCCCCACTGTAATGTAATGTCTATTTTAGAACGTTTGTCTCTGTTCTTGTTTGATGTTCAGTGTCCATGTCCAATTCTCTTTGTTACATCTCCAGATATGTCTTCGCACTTTGGCTGTGCTGGAAACAGAATTCAATATCTTTTTTTTTTTTTTTTTTTTTTTAAAAGGTCAATATCTTTCATGTACCATCTTAGGTATTTTATATCCGTTTATCTATTTTGTCTGTACTTGTGTCACACGATAACAGCACCAATAAAAAAAAAAATATGTAAAAAAAAAAGTGAAAATGAATATTCTGTCATCATTTAGTCATCCTCGTGTCGTTCCAAACCTCTGTGACTTTCTTTTTTCCATGGAACTCACAAGATTAGATTCAAAAGACTATGCTAGTCTTTACTATCCAAGAAATAACTCACTGCTTCATACAAAGACACAATGTACCCCATTTTATCAACATTTGAAGTCATATGAGAGCTTTTTGTGAGGAACAGGCCAACATTCATTGTAATAAAAAAAAAAAAAAAAAACATTAGAAAGTGTGTACTAATTTTGCTCAGTAACAATCAGTATCATATGATTATTATCAATGCTAAAAAACAGTTGTGTTGCTTTATATTTTTGTGTAAACTTTATTTACATGTATTATGTATAACATGCAATGCAAAGTGTGATTTAAAGCATATATCATGTTGCAAAGTAAAGTGCCTTTCACTTCGATTGGCCTTCATAAGAGATCCAGAGATCAAATCCCATGTCACCCTGGCCTACCTGTCATTTGCTGGATAAATAAGTTTTTTTGTTTGTTTGTTTGTTTTTTGCTAAAAAATGCAGCTGCCACCAGTCCTATGGGCCACATAATCTGTGTGTTGTGTTTACGTATGAACATAGCATCAGTGTAAATTCCTTTTAGTGTTGTTGGGTTTTTCAGTTAGCATAAAATCAGGCAGATGCACACAGGCAGATGAATTATTCAGTATGTCAAATGAATTCAATTTCCACCACCTTTGAAGTAAGGGGTATGTGTTTTTGCCCACTAAATAAAGCATTATTCAGGTTTTCTCTTTATTTTTTACATCAAAACACATGTCAGAATACTTCCTGTTTATTCTTAAGTAGAATGAGGATATAGTGGATTTACCATAAGCTGTAACCAGGGTTATTATCGTTCAAAAAAAATAAATAAATAAATAAATAAAACTATTACAAATATTTCTGTTTACTGAAATAAAGCTGAAATAAAATAAAATAAAATATAAATATTAGTTCAAAAACTTAAACTAAAGAATTTGTCCTGGCAATAAACTGAAATAAGTTTAAGTTGAAGCACTAAAATTATTAACTGGAAATAAATAAATAAATAAATAAAACTGAAAATAATAATAATAATAATAATAATAATAAATAAACCTAAATAGCAATATAAAAAAATAATTTAAAAAATGGCAAAAGCACATAACGAAATTACTAAAAAACTATATGATTAATTAAATATGTAAGCAATAAGGTACTCGAGGCTGTGCTGTATCGTGAATAAGTCACGGCTGAAGGGCGTTGTTAGGCACGACGCAAAGCACTAAGCACTAGCCTCGAGTACCTTATTGCTTTTATAAAACGGTTACCACATAATACAAATATTAAAGCCAAAAATATGTAACAATGCAACTTTCATGAAGTAAACTCTTACTAAAAGCTTTCCTTCTGCTGGAAAAAATAGTCACTGACCGTGAACAGCAACAGAAGTTACATTATTATGCCATTAGATGGCGGCAAAGGTCTTTATGAGTGTGTCAGTCAGTATCGAAGACTTTTACATTGGAAAGACTGAATTGCTGTGAACATGGAACAAGATGCAACTGACAAATGCTTTGACTAGCGCTGTCAGTCACGGGAAAACCCCTTAACTGTTAAAAGGACAAGATAATATATCGGACATTTAAACAGATTTTTTATTATGAACATAGGACTGCCTGAAGAAAAATGCTAAATCTGAATGCAGGTAATAAACTCGCTCACTCGATCTCTTTCTCATAATACTCTTCTACATAATACAGTAAGCTTCAATGAACAATATCAATTGAGAACATACAGTTTACGTTGCTAAGAGTGGTTGCTAAGGGTGTTGTGTAGTGATACACAGAACCGTTGCGTGAAGCGGTCATAGCTGTGTTTTATCGTGAATAAAACACAGCTATTGACCAATCAGAATTAAGGACAGGAACTAACCGTCTTATAAATATATATAAAATTATATAAAAAATAAAAGCTCATTTAAAATATTATTAAAACTAATAATATATACCCTAAAATAAAACTGTCTGTAGCTAAAAAAAAAAAATCCTCTTTAATAGAAAGAGATTCTAAAAGAAGTCACAAAATCCACAGCACACAGAACGACTCTGAATCTAAAATCATTCTCAGCAACCTTAACCTTCCATAATGCAGTAAAGCAGGCAAACAGCTCATGATCAGCCAGAGTTTAGAGGTCAGCCCCTCCCATCTACAGAAGCACAGCACCCTTCTGCCCTCGGCCTCAGGCCTCCGCCAGCACAGTAGCTTAGCAACTATCCATGGCTAGTGACACATGCAACTGTTTCCCACTTGCCAGTATGGAAGTGAAAGCACAGATGCTCTTATGTGTGAGAGACAAACTAAATGAGTGCTGCTGTTTGGGCAAAAAGTCATGCCACTCATGATCCATTTAAAGTACAAAGTGAGTCAGACTCTGAACACAGATGGCTATAATCAGCCCCATTGCTTTTATTCAACAACTGGGACCTGTAATCCATCTCTGCTAAACTTTCACTGTTGGTCTGTTGATCAAGCTTAAGCTGCAATAATGTTTTCTAGCTGCATTAAACAATCCCCAAAAGCATTGTTAGCCAACTAGCAAGTTTGAACTCTGTTGGTAATGACAAAACTTGCGACCATAGTTGGCTTTGGGAAAAGCACCCCTGATCAAGCTGGCAGACTATCTTCAACCAACAATAACCAGCAGATCAAAACAGCTTGTGGTCGTTTTAAGACTAGCTCTAGCTATATATTACATTGAATAATACAATATAATAAAAGAAGTATTATATTATGTTAACACTATAATAAGGTTCCATTCCTAACATTAGTTCACTACATGAACTAACAATGAACAATACTGCTAAAGCATTTCTTAACTTTAGTTACTGTTAATTTCAACAAGTTGTATTCGTTAATATTATTTAATGGACCTGAGCTAATATCAACTAACAATGACCTAACTAACAATGTTGTATTTTTATTAAATTAAATGTTAACATAATAAATAAATAAATACTGTAACAAATGTATTGCTTATTGTTAGTTAATGTGTTAACTAATGTTAACAAATGGGACATTATTATACTGTTATTATATTATTATTATTTTTAATTGCTTAATTTTAGATTATCTGAAAATTCCTGTGTGTGTGTATATATATATATATATATATATCTACAGTTCGGTATATATGTATACTAACGTTCAAATGTTTGGGGTCAATAAGATTTTTAAAGAAATTAATATGTTTATTTAGCAAGGATGCATTAAACTGATCAAAAGAAAAAAAGATATCCATTTTAAATAAATGCTGTTCTTTTGAACTTTCTATTAATCAAATAATCGTGAAAATTGTATCACGGTTTCCACAAACATATTAAGCTGCACAACTGTTTTCAACATTGATAATAAGAAGAAATGTTTCTTGAGCATCAAATCGGCATATTAGAATGATTTCTGAAGGATCATGTGACACTGAGGACTGAAGTAATGATGCTGGAAATTCAACTTTGCCATCACAGGAGTAAATTACATTTTAAAACATATTCAAATAGAAAACAGTTATTTTAAATTGTAATAATATTTCACAATATTACAGTTTTTTACTGTATTCTGGATCAAATAAATGCAGTCTTTGTGAGCAGAAGAGACTAATAAAAAACTAAAATCGTACTAATCTGACACCAAACTTTTGAATTTAAAATGTATATTAATGACACACAGATGTCTTTTGAATTTTGAACAGTTTTTTTTTTTTTTTTTTCTGGAGGACCAGATGTTGACAAAAGTGCCAGGTTCCTGATCTATTTGTAATAGAATGGTTGGGTGATATTGTAACTGTGTGTTTGGGTTGCAGCCAAACGTTCGGCTGGTATCCAACCTGCACTCTCAGCTGTGGATTTTAAATGTATTTATGTTTTGTTATTTTTATTAACCAAAGATTACATAATAAATGGGTTCCAAGTTCACACTGCACGCCTATAGACTGAACACGTATTACGCATGACGTCACCGTTTTCACAAATTTGCGTTTTAGTAGTTTACACGGAGACAATAACGGTCTCATTTTCAAAAATGTACACTCTGAAACCCATTTTCAAAAGTTTGTGTTTTCAGGGCCCCAAATTTACATTGTCATGTAAATGAACAGCCAAAACACATAAAAAGTTTTCTATTTTTAGTTGAAAACAGTGTCGAATAAACGGCCCCTAAATACAACAAAAATTCAAGTAGCCAACTTTGATGAAATATTTAATGTGTAAATAAAAGCGCTCCTGAATGAGGAGAAGAAAATACTCCTTGAATACATATTCTGAATGTAGTATGGAAATCTCGCTCTTGCTCTTTGACTGGTTATTGGTGTGTCATGGACTCTAGACTGATCCTGTTAACCGGTTTGGCTTCTCTTCTTATAGCTGGCAGGCAATGAGAGGGCACCTCATTCACAAGAGTGAATATTAATCGAGTTAGACTGGACCCGAAGAGTGTCCCACATTAACTTTTATGGAATCATCAATTTATCAGTAACCTGAGGTCAGATTGTGTGATATCCAAGTTGGGAGAAAAAAAGAAAAACTTTAATAAATGTCTTGAGATGTATGTGCATGGCTCGGGTTCAAGTCCAATTCGTCCAATTCACCCATTCAAAAATGAAAATTATTATTTACTGATCATCATGTCGTTCCAAACCCCTATGACTTTTTTTTCTATAAGAAAATAAAAGGCTTTCATGCTTCAAAACTGACACAAAACCACCATGAAAATGGACTTGTGCACTTTATAACGTCATTATTCAAATGTAACATCTGGGTTTTGAATAACAGGGTAAAAGATGACAGAATTTTAATTTGCATATATACACCTATACACATACATACATCATATACTCACTACCATTCAAAACTTTGGAGTCGGTAAGATTTGTTTAATGTTTTTGAAAGAAGTCTCTTGAGCTCACAGAGGCTACATTTATCTGATCCATTAAAATAGCAAAAACAGAAATATCGTGACATGTTTTCTATTGTAATGTATTTTTAATGTAATTTATTCCTGTGATGGCAAAGCTGAATTTTCAGCATCATTACTTCAGTCTTCAGAGTCACATGATCCTTCAGAAATCATTCTAATATGCTTATTTGGTGCTCAAGAAACATTTCTTCTTATTATCTGTGTTGAAAACAGTTGTGCTTCCTAATATTTTTATGGAAACCATGACACATTTTTTTCCTTATATTCTTAATAGAAATTTTAAAAAAGAACAGCATTTGTACAATGTAAATGTCTTTACTCTGACTTTTGATTAATTTAATGCATCCTTACTGAATAAAGGTATTAAAAAATCTTGCTGACCCCCAAACATTTGAAGAGTAAATTATACACAAAAGCACTTAATGGGCGGTTAACAGTGGTAATTCTGGACTCAAGTCCCACAAGTCCGAACAGCAAGTTGACTTATTCAGACTGATGTTCTCTCTATCCCACTGATATCAGGACCCTAGAGAGACTGACTAGGCTGGGACGTCCTCTGATGACTGTGGGACAGCGATGGCAAGGACAAACTCTGACCACTCAAAATCATCATGCTCCTACTTGCTAAAATTTACTGTCACTTTTCACCCATATGTTCACATGACAGTACAGAACAGCTAAATGAAGTAGATTTTTCTTCTAGCGTTGATCCAGTGTCAGTCTTGTAGACTAGCAACAGCAGTGAAGCACAACGCGAGTCCTTTGAGATACAAGCTCACTACTAAGCCTGCAGGGCTTTTGTGTACAGCAGTTCAACTCTTAATTGCAAGAAAAAATAGGCGCAGTCCTCCACTTACCAAAGAGGCAGATGTTGCCATAGAAACGGTAAAGTACTTCAAGGCTTTGGCGAGCAGGAGGCCTTGGGTTTGATTGGCCTGGAGGTCTGACCGCAGTGGAAAGAGACCATAGACAACAAAGGTATTAGAGAAAAACCCAAGGATAGATGAGAACCACAACACCATGTTACAAATACTGCAGTGCTTGATATTGACCACATTCAGCTGTAGAGCTTGCAATGCTGTACATCATTATATAGCTTATAAATCACATAACTAACTTCAAAACAGCCCATGTAATACTTGACGACAGCTATGCATTTGTGTTTTAGTAAGTGTTTCTCAAGAGGAAAAAAAATGAACATATAGAATTCAGAAAGCTACTTTATAGGGTCTTTAATGTGTTTTTCCCTTCAACTGTGCCTTAGGCGATTCAAAGCCAAGAGTCGATCGAAAATACCAATGAGCTACACAGGCCAAGAGTTTACTGCGGTATTTGTAAACTCTTTTTTTATTTTCTTCAAAATTATGCACACAGTTGGAAGGAGTCAAAATGTCAAATCACATCAAAAAATAGGCATTCAGCTAAAATAAATAAAAAATTAAAAAAATATAAGCCTAACACTGACCTTACAATTGGGCACAGGCAGAAATCCTAGACTAAAAAAACAAAATGACTAGCAAACAAAAGGAATAAATGTGCTCTTCATTACAAAACAAATTTGTGTTATCTGAGCTTGTTATTTTAAACTAATGAGCTTAGCCAAATATTCTTCCATTCTTCATGTGGAAAAAAACTAATGTGGTCAGACCAGTGAAGCTATCTGTGTCCCTACAGCAATGTTTGTTTGTTTGTTCTAATAGAATCATTTAAATTCTTTTTATCAGGCATTAAACAAGGACATCGTTCCTCACATCGTTTCGTATCTATGGCCCTCACAATAACGAAACAGTGAGGATGGGTAATTGCACAAGCTTTCAAAAAATAAACAAATCAAATGATGTCTAGTCTTTTTGTTTCTTTGTTCTCTCATGAAGGTCAGAGAAACAAAGCTGAGTAAATAACACTGTAATGCTTGCAGAGTGGTAAGATTTTCATTCAGAGAGTTTAAAAAGTTCAAGAAGCTACAGGTGAACTGTGCTTCAGTGGTTTACTAATACAGTGTATTCATTACTCTGTAAACACGGTCTGTATGACTCTT
Source organism: Ctenopharyngodon idella (assembly GCF_019924925.1). Classification (NCBI taxonomy): domain Eukaryota; kingdom Metazoa; phylum Chordata; class Actinopteri; order Cypriniformes; family Xenocyprididae; genus Ctenopharyngodon; species Ctenopharyngodon idella. Next base: position 9,011,182 of record NC_067230.1, on the reverse strand, counting down.
CCGGCACCATTCACAGGCCGGGAGGCATGTGGGTTAGCAAGGCTAATCGTAATGTAGATTTCTATTGACTTGCCTATTGACGTTAGAGCTGTGTGAATGCAAATGTGTGCTGTGTGGATTGTTTGTAGTGTTGGCTCTCACAGTCAAAGCTTTTCATTTTGAAAAGGTCTCAGTGTTGTGGTAACAATTGACTGCTAATAAATTGAATTAGCAATTGTATACACAAGTGCATGGAAAATAGGCTGCCTGTATGGCATGTAAAAAAAAAAAAAAAAATCTGCTCTTTGAGATTGTACTTTTTATAATTTACAGAAAGTGGCATTAAAATGCTTCTTTTGATCATTAGAAGGACAGTGGATCACTTCTGCCACCTAGAGTCTGAGATAGTAAAGGCAGCCATCAAAAGGGCAGCAATCCAGGGCATTTCACCAGTCTTTTTAATGTTAAAATACTTCCAAGTAAGCTACTGTTTAAAAATAAATCGCAAATTGACTAACATTGATTTAATTCTGAAATAGTCCCCATAGTCCTTCTCTAAATTGCAGCCAAAACACAACATTGTGAAAAGTTGTAAAAACGTTTTGTGTTTGCTGGGGAGTTCCTGAACATGATGCATGATGGGATACACTTAGCTTACTCTATTCTAGTTTTTTATTTATTTTTGTTGAAAATCAAAATAAAGCTCTGTAAACACTTGCATTTTTGAAGTATATAGTGATTAGTGTGTCCCATTGGGTAATCAAAAGTTCTACACACACTTGCGGCCTTTGAACACTTGGGCCAAATAAAGGAAATGTAAGTAGAAAAAGACCGGCATTTTGAAGGCTGCGTCCTCCGGAAGGCTGAAGTTTGATTACCATTTGTAATCTGTCATATATAGTATAGTAAAAAAAAAAAAAAACTTGACAACTGATGTTGTTTTTAAACAATACCCTGATGTAGAATTGAACAGCTTTTTCTATTATACTTACCAGTATAAGATTGGAGTTTGCATGTCATGTGTACTTCATTTAAAAATGGATTTGTCAAAAATATTATTTTCTTTTTGAAATACATACAATTACCAAGTACACTTTTATTGTGTAAGATCCATGTTTCTTTTTTTTTTCTTTTACTAAAAAGTACTTTTTACAAAATCATTATTAATCATTTGTTCAAATATAAAGAATGGATTACTTTTATCTGACACCAGGGTGGATGAAATGGGGAGCTCTTATACCTGGAGAGCTGTGGCAGGTACATCTGGGGCAGCCATGACATGAACACCTGCCACTGGGACAGACGAGATCTGGCATTTAAACAGCCACTGAGGCAGCCGTGACAAGTACTTCTAGGACAAGGCAGTCATGACAGGAACCATAACAGGAAGCTTGGAGACCAGGATGGCCAATGAGGATATCTGGGATTGAGACGACATTGAGACAACAACAGGAGCCTTTGGAGAGCCTGTGGCAGGAATCACTGGGGCTGCCAAAACTGGGAGTACTGGCATCGGGGCGGTTGAAACAGAGAGCTCTGAAGCAGCCATGACAAGGAAAATGGGCTGGCAGTGGCAAGAACCTCTAAGTGACTGGACCCACTGGACTGAGCAGACATGAGGTGACCATCGCAGAAACCTTTCAAGTGGCCATAGCAGGAATCTCTGAGGATGGAAAGACATAGCAGGGAGCTCTGGGGCCGAGGTAACATTGCAGAGAGTTTGGCGATGGGGCCGCCCATGAAGGCACCTTCTGTGGCAGCCGTAACAGGAACCACTGGCAAACCAATGGCCACGGAACCTCTTAGGTGGCACTAACTGGCACTTCTGGGCCAAGGAGACCATGACAAATGACTGGGAGCTTGGAGACGGGAGATTTTGAATTAAGACAGCTTAGATGACAGCTTGATGACTGAAGCAGTTACAGGAACCTCTGAGGTTACAGTAATGACTGGAATATCTGGAATCAGGAGGCCATGACAGAAACCTCTGGGCCTGGACGGAGATGACTGGGAGCTTTGAAACCAGAGTGGCTGAGTTAGCCTTTGGTGCTTGCTCTGGCTGGGGCCTTTGCAGGAACATCTGTGGAGACAATGACACCGTTGGGGTGCCTGAGGTAGGACTTGCTGTGTAGCCATGGCTGGGAGCACTAGCATTGTCAGACAGGTGTGGAGCAGCCATAACGAAACCTCTTTAGTAGCTGTGGCTGGCATCAAGGTGGTCAAGAAGGGAGCTCTGACATTGTGGAGGTGGAGACAGACAACTCTGGCATTTAGACAGCTGTGGCAGAAACCTCGGGAACGGAGTGGCCATGATGGGCAACCAAAAGAAGTATGTACATATCCCTCCGGGAGCAGTACCGCCAGACGCAAATACTGCTCCCTCAAGCCAAGGCGTAAGACTTGCTTGCCCCGCAAGACACAAAGGTGAGAGGAGGGATGGATGCGTCTCCCATTGCAGCCCACAAGACGCCAAGCTGCACGAGAGACAGCAACTGGAGTGGCCTTTGCAACGACCTGAAACAAAACAGAAAATATAACAGGTTTGACTTGGCAATTTCTTCCCATGAGGAAATAAATTATTTTTTAGCCGATCTTAGGTTGACTGCCTTAAACCAGTTGTGGGACAACATTAGCCCCAGACCAAGTTGCCGGCTTGGCTTGTCCTGCAGGAGAGCCCTGAGCAGATGACAGCATTCTTTGCAGGAAGATCTACCTTAAACTTTACAGCTGCTCTATTTGATTATTTTAAGATGTTTTGTAAGATGTTTCTGAATAATTAATTCTAGATCTCACCTGGTGACAGTTCGGGTTTGGACCAGCGCTTCTATTTCAGAAGCAGCAGATCATAGTCACTAGGGAAATGTCCACACAACATCACAAACATCAGAACCCCCAGTGACCATGCCGTCACCTGTCTGCCTTAGTACATCCACCTGACAATGTACTCTGGAGGGCAGTACCGTGCTGTGCCTGGAGGAAAGAGATTTTGTCTAAGGTGTAAGTTTGCATTAACGCAACATGATTTTTCTTTCTGTATCCTATAGCACTGGATAAATTATTTATTTAATACATACCAGAGTATGACCTGTATGGCGAACTCCTCGGATGTCTCGCTGTTAATCAGTAGATTATCCAGTTTTATGTCATGGTGGAGCACTTCTCAAAGGCAGCATGTTCACAGCATGAGCCGCCTGCCTCATGATATGCCGTGCCTTCTCTTCGTCGAGTCTTCCACCGTGACGCCTCATGAACTGTACCAGGTTCTCGCAGGGATAGGGACATTCAAGGACCATGACGAAGTGATCAGGGTGGTCCTGCCAGTCCAGCAGACCTTAATCGCCAGGATGGTGAGGGCGATCTCTTTCGGAAGGGAGTTTGGATGATCAGGCTAAAATACAGACAGTTTTTATAATCATTAGATGGAGGTGGTTTCCCAAATAGGGATTTGTTTTTAATATGAGTTTTTATATTGTTTATATAGTGTAATGTACTTACAATTAATAAACATTTCATGTTCCAGGTCTTCATGACATATTTCAAAGCCACCTAATGAAAAAAGTTAAAAGATACACTAGAGGACGTAGAGTAAAAGATGATGAGAAGACAACATTTGCTGGCTTGATAATGTGTTATTTATTTTTACTTACTTTAAGATCATCCTCCAGACGTCTCCCTTCGTACACCACACCAAAACCACCTTTACCTTGTATGCTCCATGCCAACCTTTCTCACTTGTTGTGACAACTAATCTCTATTCACTGTTTTTTTTTTTTTTTTTATCTATCTCCATTTACTGATATGACAAGACATGCAGGTTTTTCCTGTGAAAACCATCCAGCTAGGTCTATATTAAAACTTATAATAAGCTTACCATAGTGAATCAGGATAAAAAGACAAAAAGACGTTTTAGAAAAAAGATTGATGATGTATTGACTTGTTATTTTAATTGTGTTAATTTTGATCAAAGAAAAGTTACATAGTGTACCTTTACAATTACAGTAGCATGTAATTTTTCTTTTTGACTGATTTTTATTTTCCAGTTGTAAAAATTACTGTTCATATGAAGACAAAATCTCAGAACTAAACAAATCAGAATAAAAGATAGCATAATCTGTAATTTATATATATAGACTTTACAGACAAAATTTACCTTATAAAAAAATCTGTAAAAATTAAAGACTAAAAACTGCAGTAATGTTTATACATTCTATACTAACAGTGAAAAAAGAGACCAAAGAAATGTATTAAAATGAAATATTTTGTTTGCTTAAAAAAAAAAGTAATAAATAAAGTAGTAAAATTCCTCATAAATATGCTAGCTAATAAACATTTAATTTAATGTAGAAGGAAGAAACAAGATAAAATCTGGAGGCATGAACAGCTTAAGAAGAAATGCTCATTAAATGAACACTGCATTACATGGTTAAAATGTGAGCCGTACTTGGCTTAGTTTGGATGTGTTCCATGCTGTGGAAAATGTACCATTGCAAGTGCTTCAAAGAGTTCAAATGAAATTTCTGTGGAAAAACAAGGTGAAAAATCTTTTTAAAGCCAGGGGCTGTTCTTGACACTCATTCTTTTCATGGTTCATGTTTTTATGACACTGGATTGGACCTATCGATTGATAAAAAAAAATCCAGCCTTAAAATGATTTACCTTGAAATTTCCAATTCAGCAAACAATGGAAAAGATTTCTTCTTTTCCATTCTCCTTATTCTTCTCCTTATGATTTCATTGTCCATGCAGAGAGATAAGAACACATTTTTTGAAGTGTCTGTTTCTTGCACTCGAGTCAATAAACGTCTTCCCGCAGTTCTGACAGATGTGAGGTCTCTCTCCCGTGTGGATTCTGACATGTGTGTTCAGATGGCTTGATTGTCTAAAGTTTTTCCCACAAAAGTTGCAGTGGTAGGGTTTCTCTCCAGAGTGAATTCTCAGATGGATTTTCAATAGTCCTGGTGAGCTGAATCTTCTGCGGCACACAACACACAAATACTCTCCTGTACCATGTGGATTTCCATGAATATCGTGATGCGGCGGGTAACTTTCAGACAGTTCCTCTTCATGCTGAACATCTTCCAAACAAATGTCAGCCAGGTTTGTCTTGGACTCTAAAGAAGAGACAAAATGACACTTTTACGTTTATTCTGTGCATCTAAAAGATAAGTAAAATGCCATATCTAACCAATACTTTTTCAAAATGTAATTGATACATTTTGTAATTAGCATAGTTCATTAAAATGTCCTTACGTGTTTGTTGTTGTTGTTCTTTATCAAGCGGCACTTCTTCAATGTGTCGGATCTTCTTTACTCTGTGCATTTCCTCATTTTCACTCTTCTTATTGCTCTTGTTTCTTTCCCGCTGTGATTGCAGTTTACTTGTGGGAAAAAGAAATGCACATTACTTTGATTAAAGGAACATTTACATGGATTTATTGATAAACAGCTTCTCTCAGAGTAATACTATAGGCCTATTTTCATTGGGTGATTCTCACGAACAAATGTCCAAATAATGTAAATAGTTATACTTGGCACATAGTTAAACATTGTTACTTAAAATACAATGCATATTTTACCATATGTTTTCCCTTCATCATCGTAATGGCAAACGAATTTTTGCAAATGCATTTGACTTCACTCGCAACAAAAAGAGCAAGCAAACTGCATGGAACTGCTTCTTTCAAAAAACATTTTATTTAAAAATTCATAAAGAGCATATCAATTCATAAATAACTCATATAAAAAAATAATTCATAAAAAAAAAAAAAAGTACATTTTAAAGAAATTATTACACTGACGACATGGAATGAATGTGTATGTTATAGTATTTCTGTCAGAAACTGCATGCAGTTTACTTTTTTTATGGAATATTTACATTTTTGCATTTGGCAGATGCTTTAAAGCACAATTGCTATAATTAATTTATTGAAACAAATGTAATCTTATGAACTACTTTATCTCTGCGTCTTATTCAAAAGGCAGAATACTAGATGAGCCATAACTGATGAGAATAACCATCAATTTTACCCTTTCGTTCAAATATTGACCTGCAAACATCAATAACAGCTTTGTGTTGTCAACGTTGGCAAATGACCATGGTATAAGTGGGATGATCCACGTCTAGCAGTGCATTAAACGATTTTAATGCACTTTGTGGAGGCAACCACCCTCCACTTCACGTCAGGCGGTTCTTTCCCTTCACGTCGTTCATTAAAATTGTTTAATACACAGCTAGCCGTGGATTATCCTTACTAAATACATAGATTTTATCATCAAGTATGTTTTGTGGGAATAGTAACAATGACCTTGGCATTGGCTAGTGACATGCTCTTCCAGTTGAGTTACAGGCATACAAGTATATTTTGCACAGTGAACACTAAAAAACACTGTAATGTTGAGCAGAGGAGGTGGCCGGCACTGGCTCTATGATGACTTGATTAATGTCTTCTTTAATGTTGTCTAAAACCTCTTGAAATGCTTTCTTTTTCCTGTATGCTGCAGAACTCTTCCTCCACTTTTTCTGTTGCCTTCTCAATTCTATTGGGCTCAGATCTTTAGCAAATTTCACTTTCCCCTGAGATTTTCGTCTTTGATATCTACAAAAATGAGAAATATCAGTAAGTCATTGTCAAGCTGATTCTAAAAAGCTCAATCTAAAGCTGATTTTCACAAAGACCCCGTTTCTAAATACACTGCAACATGTCAAATGCCACCTGTAATGCAGTGGTTCCCAAAGTGTAGAGGCAAGATGGTATTATAAGGGAGACTGTTCTATCTGAGAGTTTTAGTCAATAATATATATACTATAGAAAGATGACTGGATTATGGGGGGTTGCATAATTTATTAAAATATTTTAAAGGGGACCTGACCAAAAAAAAAAAAAAAAAGAGAGAGCGAACCACTGTTAAATGGGGTCGGTATGATTTTTTTAAAGTAATTTTGAAAGAAGTGCTCACCAAGGCAGCATGTATTTGATCAAAAACACAGTAAAAAACAGTATTATTGTGAAATATTACAATTCAAAATAATCTCTATTTTGTTGCATTTTGAATGTAAAACTAATTTATTTATGTGATTCTAGTGCATAACCATATTCTTATGCTGCTTAATATTTTTGTGGAAACCATGATACATTTTTATCAGGATTTTTTGATGAATAGAAACAAGAATATAATAAAAAAAACAACGGAACTTATTTGAGATAGAAATTTTTGTAACATTTTACGTGTCTTTACTGTCATTTTTGATCAATTTAATGCCTCACAGCTGAATAAAACTATTCATTTCTTTATTAAAAAATAAAAATAAAAATACAGTATCTCAGAGAAGTGAGTACACCCCTCACATTTTTGTAAATATTTTATTATAACTTTTCATGTGACAACACTGAAGAAATGACACTTTGCTACAAGGTAAAGTAGTGAGTGTACAGCTTGTATAACAGTGTAAATTTGCTGTCAAAATAACTCAACACACAGCCATTAATGTCTAAACCGCTGGCCACAAAAGTGAGTACACCCCTAAGTGAAAATGTCCAAATTGGGCCCAAAGTGTCAATATTTTGTGTGGCCACCATTATTTTCCAGCACTGCCTTAACCCTCTTGGGCATGGAGTTCACCAGAGCTTCACAGGTTGCCATTGGAGTCCTCTTCCACTCCTCCATGACAACATCACGGAGCCAGTGGATGTTAGAGACCTTGCGCTCCTCCACCTTCCGTTTGAGGATGCTCCACAGATGCTCAATAGGGTTTAGGTCTGGAGACATGCTTGGCCAGTCCATCACCTTTACCCTCAGCTTCTTTAGCAAGGCAGTGGTCGTCTTGGAGGTGTGTTTGGGGTCGTTATGTTGGAATACTGCCCTGCGGCCCAGTCTCCGAAGGGAGGGGATCATGCTCTGTTGGCATCCATGGTTCCCTAAATGAACTGTAGCTCCCCAGTGCCAGCAGCACTCATGCAGCCCCAGACCATGACACTCCCACCACCATGCTTGACTGTAGGCAAGACACACTTGTCTTTGTACTCCTCACCTGGTTGCCGCCACACACGCTTGAAACTATCTGAACCAAATAAGTTTATCTTGGTCTCATCAGACCACAGGACATGGTTCCTTAGTCTGCTTGTCTTCAGCAAACTGTTTGCGGGCTTTCTTGTGCATCATCTTTGGAAGAGGCTTCCTTCTGGGACGACAGCCATGCAGACCAATTTGATGCAGTGTGCGGCGTATGGTCTGAGCACTGACAGGCTGACCCCCCACCCCTTCAACCTCTGCAGCAATGTTGGCAGCACTCATACGTCTATTTCCCAAACACAACCTCTGGATATGATGCTAAAAACGTGCACTCAACTTCTTTGGTCGACCATGGCGAGGCCTGTTCTGAGTGGAACCTATCCTGTTAAACCACTGTATCGTCTTGGCCATCGCGCTGCAGCTCAGTTTCAGGGTCTTGACAAACTTCTTATAGCCTACGCCATCTTTATGTAGTGCAACAATTCTTTTTTTCAGATCCTCAGAGAGTTCTTTGCCATGAGGTGCCATGTTGAACTTCCAGTGACCAGTATGAGAGAGTGAGAGCCATAACACCAAATTTAACACACCTGCTCCCCATTCACACCTGAGACCTTGTAACACTAATGTGTCCCATGACACCGGGGAGAGAAAATGGCTAATTGGGCCCAATTTGGACATTTTCTCTTAGGGGTGTACTCACTTTTAGACATTAATGGCTGTGTTGAGTTATTTTGAGGGGACAGCAAATTTACACTGTTATACAAGCTGTACACTCACTACTTTACATTGTAGTAAAATATAATTTCTTCAGTGTTGTCACATGAAAAGATATAATAAAATATTTACAAAAATGTGAGGGGTGTACTCACTTCTGTGAGATACTGTAAATCTCATTGACCCCTAACTTTTAAATGGTAGTGTATTTATTAAGAATACATGTTCTGTTAATAATATAGTACTTAATATGATGCATTATGTACTTGCATTGGTAATAAAGCATCTAACTCCTGAACGATATTTCCTCATGCAAGCTGCAATATACCTCTCTCTCTCCTTTTTCCTGTATGCCTCACGAAGCTCAGGATTCCCGTATATTTTCTGCTTGTGCTTTTGGGATCTAGCTTTTGCTGCAGCCTTCTTTCGCTCTTCATCTTCCAATCTAAACAACAAGAAAGATTTTAACTTAAAAAAGGAACTATCATTACAATTTGCCTCTTTAGGGCGGTGTCCCACTAGCCAAATCAAAACAACTATTTTGGTAGGGGATGTCACACCTGCAGACTATTTCAACTAAGATCTTACCCTTTTCTGTTGAAGCTTTTCTGTCACATGCACAGGTTAAAGGATTAGTTCACTTTAAAATGAAAATTACTCCATGATTTACTCACCCTCAAGCCATCCTAGGTGTATATGTATTAATCTGAAAGAAGAAAGTCAAGAAAGTCGGAATAATATTAATAATCACCCTGATGCCCCCAAGCTTTATAATGGCACTGCAGAAACCACCTGTTTGAAGCTCAAAAAAGTGCATTCATCCATTATAAACGTACTCCACGCAGCTCTGGGGGGTTAATAAAGGCCTTCTGAAGCGAAGCGATACGTTTATGTAAGAAAAAATATCCATATTTAACGTGTTATAAAGTAAAATAACTAGCTTTCACCAGAACGCCTTTGGTATTCAACTTACGAAGAAAGTGTAATGCCTCTCGCAGTTCAAAACGCTTACGCTACATTCTACGCCTTCTGTATTTAACTTCCGAAACCTTTTTTTTTGTATGTTGAATATGGAAGGCGGTCTGGCGGAAGCTAGTTATTTTACTTTATAACGTGTTAAATATGGATATTTTTCTTACACAAACACATATCGCTTCCCTTCAGAAGGCCTTTATTAACCCCCCGGAGCCGTGTGGAGTACATTTATGATGGATGGATGCACTATTTTGAGCTTCAAACAGGAAGTTTCCATTCACTGCCATTATAAAGCTTGGGGACCATCAGGGTGATTTTAATTTTAAAGTGAACTAATCCTTTAAGAAAAGAAGAGGCAGTAACGGGCTAAATCACTGCCTCTGACTTTGCCCTGTGAATGAGTGTGATTTTTCTTATCCCTCCAAATCTTGCCGTAGATGGCGCATAAGAAAACCTCTGAAAAACCTCTTGGCTACACAATCACCATGGACAACAACCAGTGTTGCTCCAAACAGGACTTGTTTCACTGGTCACTTCCTAGGCCACAAATGTCGACTGAACAATAAAAGCAGACACATTGGATATTGTTGGAGACCAAGCAAGGCCATTAACTCAGCAGGAAGTTGAGTCACTGAGGATATTAGCACACATCTGCTGAGCGCCGCGGCCACACGCATCTGAAATGGAGCTAGAAAAATATACCTGGAAATCTGCTGAAAAGCTGGCTAGTGGGATGCCAACCCCTGCGTTCACATGTGTAAGACCGAAGGGTATTGGAGTTTGTAGTCTAGTGTGACTGACTATAATCTTAATATAGTAACTTATTGCTTAAATATACACTACAGTTCAAAAGTTTGGGATCTTACTGACCCCAAAAATTTGTAGTGTAATAATTCAATGTTTTGATAAAAGTACTGACATCAATTTTGCTTTAACATGAAATTCTCATTGACATAATCTAGCGTTCACATTAATTAAAGCTGTCTAACTATGTGTTTTTGAGAAATATGTGCAACAGTAAAGAGAGTCACCGATGGAAATTAGCAACTAACAGTAGTTACAATACAGCAACATTTAAGTAATAGTAACACGACTATGGTGTGGTTGACCAGGATATATTCTGATGTGTATGTGAGAATCACCCAGGATGTGCACAAATCAAAAGCATCAAAACCCTTTGCCAGCCAATTAAGTTTTTTTTTTTTTTTTTTTTTTTTAAATACAATATTTAAAGGGTTAGTTCACCCAAAAATGAAAATTCTGTCATTTATTACTCACTCTCGTGTCATTCCACATCCGTAAGACCTTTGTTCATCTTCGGAACAAAAATTAAGATATTTTTGATGAAGTCTGAAGTCTAACGCAACTACCACTTTCAAGGTCCAGAAAGGTAGAAATGACATCATTAAAGTACTCCATGTGACTCCAGTGGTTTAACCTCAAGTTAATCAAGCGACCCGAGTGCTTTGTTTGCGAAAAAAAAACCATAATTTACCAGTTTACTTACAAAAATATTGATCTGCAATATTTTTGTAAGCTTCAGGAGAACTTCAAGCGAGACCTGACATTGTTGCGTGAACACACTTTAGATAATATTTGGATAATAAAATTTTGTTTTTTTTGCACAAACAAAGCAATCACGTCGCTTCATAAAATTGAGTTTAAGCCACTGGAGTCACATAGAGCATGCGTTGGATCTCTATGGAGGGACAGAAACCTCTCAGACTTTATCAAAAAGATCTTAATTTGTGTTCCGAAGATGATGATCTTACGAATGTGGAACGACATGAGGGTGAGTAATGAATGACAGAAATTTCATTTTTGGGTGAACTAACCCTTTAATTTTTGGAGACACTGTTTTACTGTTTAACACTGACTGTAGACAGCCTAAAAAAAGAAAGACATATTTAAGAAATTTGTTTTTATTTACACACAAATTTAGTTTAGATCTGACAAGGGAGTGTCGCAGTTGAGCATTATTAGCAAATTATATGTATGACAGGCAAAGGATTTCTGCCGTCAAGCTAGTGCACACTTCATTTAAATAAAATACGTTAACTCAAATCAGCACAGATGAAACACTAAAGAATCAATTCAAGTACCTCTCTCTTATCTGAGCCAGCTCCATCCTATGCTGCGTCAACATCTCTTGATTTCTGAGGGGCAGCTGTAAAACAACGACATCCATCAGCTTACATTTATGGATAAAAGTGTCTTACAATTTAATAAAAATAATAGTCCTTCACTTTAAGAGGAGTTTTCTATGGAAGCGCAAAGGTAATTGCGAGTTATCTTAAAAAAAAAAAATAAAAAAAAAAGATTTTTTGATTGCTAGTTATCTCTTTTTCTCAGAATTTTGAGATATAAACTTAGAATTGTGGTAATTTCCAGTTTATATCTCACAATTCTGAGAAAAAGTCAGAATTGCGAGATATAAACTCACAATTGTGAGGAAAAAAGCCAGAATTGCAAGTTTATATCTTGCAATTATGACTTTTTTCTTTGAATGTTAAGATAAATTCACAATTGCGAGTTATAAAGTCTGAATTGTGAGATAAAAAGTCACAATATAAAGTAAAAATTCATTTTTTTTTTTTTTTCAAATAAGTGGCAGAAAGAAAGCTTCCATAGTTTTTGTTTTTGCATATAAACAGACTTACGTTAAATGTTTGTGTCTTATGTCTGGGAGAGCCAATGTGGCTGACTTTGATTCTGCTGACATCACTGGATGCATCACTGGCCCCTGAATCATCCAAGCTGTATCTTGTGATGTGCTGCTGCGCCTGACAGGTGATACCTGTTTCAGTATTAGTCTCAGGTTCATTCTTAATTTGAGGTGCTTGGTTAATAAATGGAAAAGTATTCTCACTGCTATCTATCATTTGGGGTTCAGTGTCTTTGCTGGGCATCTGGTCATGGTAAATGTCCATACATGGTGATAAAGGTGCTGATTCGTTGCACTCAGGGATTTGTACTTCATTCTCCTCCTGTTGTGTATAAACTTCTAGCTTCATATGCATCTCTGTATCCTTTAAGTCATGTTCAGATCTCCATGCCTCTGAAAATGCCTGTGTATATTTCTGAGCTTGAGTCTCAGAGGAGCAGGGCTGCATTTCTACAATGAATAAACAAAATAAATAAACATACTTTAGTTCTTAAAGATCATAAACAGGGGAATTATGCCATGTGTATAGTATATATGCCAAGAGTAAATTGGTAAAAATAATACGTGAATAACAAAGAACAATGCATAATACAAAATTCCAAATTAGTGACTTTACTGGCACAATCTTAACAACTCAATATGCTAATATTAATAATATATAATATTTAAATGATCATGGCTGATTTAAAGGGCTGTGGTAAACGAATTAATGACTCGTTCTAACTATCGAGATTTAGAGTTCATAAAACCATAACATGAAAGAAATAAGTATCAGAATCATATTTAAGGTGAATTGACTAACCAGAGTCCATCTGAATTCCTGCCTGCTGCAGTCTCTTCCTGAGCAGCTCAATTTCCTGTCTGGAGCGACAAATCTCATCATTATACTCTGAAAATATGTCTTCCACAGCCTTGAATATCTCCTGCGCAGCTACAGTTAATCTCTCTGTCAGAAAAACGCTTAAAATTTGCAGTTTAGACATTGTACGTTGATAAAATGTCACTAAAGTATCTGTCAAGCTTTTATTTCCACATTCCTAACAGTCTACCGTTTTGTTTGCGTTCGTTCTGCTGAGCTCGATGATAGTCAGCGCCACCTGTCGGTCTGGATGAGCGCTGAGTATATAAAAACCTGAGCTGCGTTCCTGCGTCCGACATGCTCCTCCAGCCCTAGTCAAACACACTAGAACCAGCTAATCAGTGTCTTCTGGATTATTAGAAGGGCTACAGGGAATTGAGTTTTATCAGGGTTGGAGCAAAACTCTGAAGTACAGTGGCCCTCCAGGACAGAGTTTGTCCATCCCTGGCTTAGGCAACTGACTTGTTGCCTCGCTGCCCTATCAGGCAATGACTTTGCAGGCAGCGTTTGCGCACGAAGGTACCCTGACGAAACCGACTTCTGAGGTAGCAAAACGATTTCATAATTTACAACGAAATAAAGAGAGTTTTGGTGATAACTAAATGATAGTACAATAGCAATTTCTTGCTAGAAATAACATCAAAAGTGGAAAAAGTTGGTCAAAAATGTACATCTTTTTTTTTTTAGCTTACAGAATGGAATGCACAGTATTGTGGAATATCAAAGGCAGCAAAGGATAGGCCTACATCTATGCTGCCTTAAAAAATAGATTAGATGAAGGTATCTCAGGAGACAAGAACATTCAGAACATCAAAAATGTGCCTTGATGCCTTCCTACCTTCCTTGCAGCTTTTGGACAGCCCTGGTTTTTCTTGTCCTTACAAAAATATAACTTTATATTTAAAAATAAATTCATTATTTGACAGTGGTTAATGACATATTGCCACTGTTTAATTTTAGTATTTTATTACAGTTTTGTAATATTCAAGAGATTCTTGAAGGAAACAAGTTTAAACACTAGAACAGTGTTTTTCCTCAAATGACTGTTCATCTGTGTTAAAAAGCCCTTTGGTCAATTACAAACTATAAATCAAAATCCTTAGAAAACAGTGGACATCTCCATCCCTCCCTCTAAGTTTGATTCAAGAGTTCAAGAATTGAGGAATATATGCTGCATAATCTCTCACCCCTCAACAAATCAATTTATCAATTTACATCCTTTCACCTTCAAAATAACACACCACATCCTTCTTCTCACTGCCATGAGGATCACTTTCTGTTGCCATGGAAACATAAATGTAAATCTTAGAAGAAAAGGTTCTGAACCTTAGGGGGTTCTGTCAGACACTTCATATATAGTGTCTTCATGGTTCCCATTATGAACCCATTTTTTGAAAACATTTTCCATGAAATAAATAGTTTGAAAGAGCGCGAGTATAAACACGAGGCAGTGAAAGCGAACTAGTGCATAGATGAGTTTATCCATGGGCGTCATGCACTTATTTCTGAGGGGACACCACTTGGGGGGTGGTTCAGGTTGTCTTGTTTAGACAGCCTGAAACAAAAAAAACCAAGCCATATTTAAGAAATTTTGTCTGTATTTAAAAGTAAATGCAAACTTAGTTTAGAGCTGATAAGGGAGTGTGACATTTAAGCATTATTAACAATCTACATGTATAACAGGCAAAGGATTTGTGCCGTCAAGCTAGTGCACACTTCATTTAACTAGAATAAGTTAACTCAAATCAGCACAGATGACACTAAAGAATCAATTCATGTTCCTCTCTCAAAAATCTGCAAAAGGGTAATTAAACGTAGCATTAAATTCAACGTGAGTAACTACTGAGGCAGTCAGTATATACTTGTTCTGAAATGTCATTCATGGGAAGTCAGTTCTCCATATTGGAATTATGCTTGATATCAACTAACATGCATTCTTCTTTATTGTCTTGTATTTCTCATTAATGTTTTTAAACTCCTCTTCATCAACAGAGATTGGATGGTGTCCAATCAAGTTTACAGGTCCATGAAATATGTGGACTGGATCTAATAGTTCAACATCAGGAGTCTTGGGCCAGGAAAACAAATTGCTGACTCCGCACTGCTCCAGAAACTTCATCTGGACTCCTCCATCAGTTGGTGGTTGAAGAACTCTACCCAAGCACCACTTGGGTGGACAGGTGTACAGCACAGCATAATCCCTGAGATCTTCTATCTGCAAATCCTGAAATTATACAATCATAAATACTGCTTTACTAAGTTCCATCATTTTTTAATCCCAGGCACATTTCCAATAAAATTCTCAAGTTCCCAGCCGATTGTCTTCCATAGATAAAACAGCACAATTAAAAGTGATGCCTGGCCCCGCTTTCATAAAGCTTACTTCATGTTAAATTATCTAAGATGCCAATGGTAACAACAGTCCATTAATGGCCTCAGCTTTGTCTACTCAACTTTAAGTCAGCTTTATGAAACCATGGCCCTGGTATATAGAGGTAGTACTGATAACTGAATAATAAAGTAAAAATCAAAGGATTTTTTTACCCACCCTGCACTTCAATAGGCCTTTCATTACTTGTTTAATTATTTGTTTCCTCTCCTTTATCTTCTTGAGACAAATTCATTACCAAGTTATCAGTTGGAAGTTCTGAAAGGGAATGAAATCAAATTAGATTAATAGTGGTACTGAGTGTAAAGGGACCTTTTTTAAAGTCTGACTTCAAGTTAAAATTGCTACTGCGGCTATATCTTAGTCTTAAATAAGTATAGAATTTCAAGACAGTAATATAGTAACAAATAGTGACTTTAACCTGAAGTCAGATCTTTTATAACTACAATGAAACAAAAGGTAAGTGTCAAGAACACATTATATGTTCAAAGTTGGAGCTATTATGAAATGGAGCCCTTACCTGGGTTAGTAAGTTTCATCCAGAGATCTTCTGTTTGTTCACCAGGAAGTTGGTCATCTTCACTTGTAGCAGAAGGTAAGGTGTTCTCCTCTTCATGCTGGTATAAATCAACTATTTCAGCATCTATGTTCAAGGTACGTCGTTGCCAGGGAAGGACATATTTTGAGTTAGAACACTGGTTTCCATCATCAACATTCATACAGCCATCACAGAAGCATGAATACACGCGAGTATCCAGGACCCCAGGAGAAACACACCGTACAGAATGGAGAAAACGAGTTCCAGCAAGGGCAGACTTCACTTGTGTTATAAAACGGTCACGCTGAATTTCACCTTGTTTAACCAGGTAAAATGTACAGAGTTGCCCATCACAGCCATCTTTTGTCAAATTTAGACTGCAGAAATTATACAACTCCTCTGCATTGTTAATAGTGATCCTACATGACAGGACAGCACATCGAACAGATGATTTTACAACCCCAGAGACACCATCACTGAGCCCCTTGCCATGGCGGGATCCAAAGTAACATCTTTCAACAGACAAACCATGAGAAGCCTTGGAGTTGCTAATATCAGCAAATGGCACCTTTGACTTGTATTGTGCGCCACAGCCATCTGTGAATTCAACTACGTGCTCTAACTTCAGTCCTCGCTTTTCTTTTAGGTGCTTTATAGCCAGAGTTTCGAAGTGGTGAACAGCATTGGCATCATGGTTGAGGTCATCCGAAACAAAAACCAAGGCTTCCTGGACCGTGTGATTGTGACCCTCTGTGGGACACTTGTAGTAACAAACAATTGGGTGAACGGTTATCTGCTGTGTGCATTTCTGCATTTCGTTATGGGATATGCACGAGTAATTTTCAGCAAAATCCATGACGAGTAGCGACCAAGTATTGGGCAACTTTTCCCGGATAAGGGAAAACTGGTCGTTCTGCCAGTTGGCTGTAAAGAGATGTTTAGCCAAAAAGTCTGTTTCGCCCAATAACTCATCAAACATTGTCTTGAATGTGCCACACTTAGTTGATTGAACCTTCTTGGTCTTTTGTCTACCATCATGGTTGAAAGCCTTACTCTCCCACTTTTGCCAGGACACTTCTTGTTTGCCATACGAATCTAGTACCGCTTTGAACTTTTCCTTGAGAAGCGATACACCACAGTCGGAGCAGGCTCTGTTAATACACTTTAGATTATGGTACTTGCTGTTGCCACTTTTGGGACATAGAGAAAAATTGATAAGTTCATATTTGTTTTTGATCTTGAGTTTCATACACTTGTCATTGTTAGTAGCAGTGAGAATTCTGTTCAGGCTCTGAAGCTTCAGTAAAACTCCAGTACAATATTCACAGAGACAATGGTTTATGTCTGTCCGACGCTGAAGAAGAACACATGAAGGTCGAAGCCATGAGAAAACAGCAAAGGACACAAAATTCTTTTCTGGATTTTCCAGCTTCCAAAGTTCATAGGCTTTCTGAAGAGAGATCTCCATGAGGAATGTTTGTTGTTGTTTCTTTACAGTCCTCATGTAAGGAAGTTCTCGTGCTACCTTAGGATTACGATAGAAAGCAGTTATATTGTTCACAACATCCATGCAAGTGGCATCAGGCTTGCGTTTTTTACGTAAACCTTCATTGGATGAGGAATTTGATAATTTGGTAAGATATGCTGGACGAAGGTTAAAGCGCCTTGATACAATATGTTGCCTTCTGTACTTTTTGGCAACCATCAAACTAGTGACAATCAGGCGCCTCTTCTCCAAGGATGCAGTATCCTTCTTCTTCTTTAGAGCTTCAATCATGGATCGAAGTTTTTCTTGAGATGGGTCATCAAAATCTATTCGTCGACGAGCTGTTTTCAGACCTCTAGCTTTCAAAGCTGCTTGTTTACGAGGAATACAGTGATGGATGAAGTCCATTACCATGTCCGCAAACTTTTCTGCATCAGCCGGAATTTTTTTGGACATCCGTGACACTACCACCTGTTTTGCTGATTCAGTTCTAAAGCCTGTAGATGTACTTGGAGAGCCAACATTTGTTTGTGGAGTGATAGTTCGCTTTTTTGTCTTTTTTTGTCTTCTTTTTTCCCTCTTTCGGGACGCATCTCTTTCACGAATTTGTCTTTTCTTCTGTTCTCCCATCCTCTCCCTCTCCTCTCTTTTCTTTATCCTATCATACTCTCGTTTCTTCATCCGCTCGTTTCTTGTTAAGACTTTTCTTATTTTCTTAGGTGGGAGAGGCTCTTCTTCAGCTTTACACTCTTTTTCTTCTGTTCTTCTACACTGTAACTTCTTTTTGGCTCTGAATCTTCTCTGTCGCTCACGATTATTTTCCTTATCAATTTCTATGGCAGCAGCAGTCCTCTTTCTTCTGTACTCCTTTGCTCTTGCAGCTTCCAAAGCTTTGAACTCAGCATATTTTACAGGGTCTTTTTTCAGACGATCCCTCCAGGCCTGACTGTTTCTCGCATTGTTGGCTTTACACTTGTCAGATAGTGACACTTCATCCTGACAGACATACGGTTGACTTTTCTTACTGTTACGCTCAGAGTTACGGTGCTGGATTCTCGAAGACATTCTGAAATGAAAATTTTTACACCATTTCATTGATTTATTCAAACATTTCCATCGGTGGAGGACGTTTTTTAAAAGGGAATATATAAAATATAATAAATAGAATATAGTTATATTTTATTCTATTTTATATAAATACATCAGCATATGAGAGTCAAATTGGACAACTACAGGGACTCATTTCAAGATCACTCATTTAACAGTGAACCTATTGCCAAAATAATGAAAAAAAGTCAGTCAAGAATAGAAAATTATTTAAAAAAAAATATTCAAATTAGGATTGTCAGAATCAGAATGCGTAGTTCATGCATAAAAAATGTCCGTCAAAGTATAACGTACAATTTCCTGTTTCTGTCAGGAACCAACACGTTGAACGATGTTCACTAACCCAGCAAAGTTTTTCAATTGGATTGGCATTTATTCTCTTTAGCATGAAGTGTTATGTATTTCACTCAATTCCCTGATCATTCCGATTCAATTCCAGTGAGTGAAAAACAAATTTATACTCATGTGTGTTATGTATTAGGTACGTTATTGTCTCTGACAGACAGCATGTTGAAGCCGTTCAGGTCGGCATTTTCTCCCTCTTCTCGGAAAGCAATGAGCTAGTCAAAACATCCAAGAGTGTTTGTTTTCCAGGAAATCTGTGTACTACTTGGACTTGTGCTTCTTGTAAATACTACTGTGTACTGTGCATGTTATTTTTTGACAGACATTGATGTTGTGATATTCAAATGATAATGATTTGAAAACAGATACATCGTCGTAAGGTAATATTTTTTTAGTTCTAATATTCTAACTGACAGCCAGCCTAAGTTTTTGAAGGACGTGATCACCCGTGTGAGGGGTAAACTATGTTTGATTTTTGGCTAAATATAAAACGTGCTGGAGACATTATAAATGCTTTTTGCGTGATACTTATTTTACGGAATTAAGTTTATTTCGTGGCTTAAAAAAATAACATGTTACTCAGAGACTGACATGTTTGGCTTGTCAAAAATGTTACATTCAGCATTTTGATGCACAAAGTTGTTTTTATTGTCTCTTATAACAAAAATCTTTCATTTAAACCCTTGAAAAATGCAGATCCTGTTGTAAATAATAGTGAAAAATCACTTTTTAAAACTGTTGTTCCATTATTAACCCTTAGCAGATTTTGACTCATGTGCAACAGTAAAGAGAGTCACCATTGAATTAAGCAACTAACAGTAGTTACAGTACAGCAACATTTAAGTTATAGTAAACTTGACTATGGTGTGGTTTGACCAGGATATGTTCTGATAAACACATATCAAAAAGAATCAAAACCCTTCGGCAGCCACTTAAGTTTTATTTGAAAATAAAATATTTCATTTTTGGAGACACTGATAAAATTAGCAATTAACATTTAAGTAATAGTAAAACGACCATATATGATATATTCTGATGTGTATGTGAGAATCACCCAGGATGAGCACAAATCAAAAGCATCAAAATCCTTTGCCAGCCAATTCATTTTTAATACAATATTTAATTTTTGGAGACTGTTTTACTGTTTTTAGTATAACATTGACTGTAGCAAGCTTAAAAAAAAAAGTCATATTTAAGAAATTTGTTTGTATTTACGTACAACTTAGTTTAGAACTGACATGGGAGTGTCACATTTGAGCATTATTAGCAAATTACATGTATGACAGGCAAAGGATTTCTGCCGTCAAGCTAGTGCACACTTTATGTTGACTTCAAGTCAACTCAAATCAGCTCAGTTGAAACACTAAAGAATCAAAAAGTACCTTTCTTTTATCTGAGCCAGCTCCATCCTATGCTGCGTCAACATCTCTTGATTTCTGAGGGGCAGCTGTAAAACAACGACATCCATCAGCTCACATTTATGGATAAAAGTCTTACAATTCAATAAAAAAAAAAAATAGTCCTTTACATTTCTATAGAAGCTTGTTTAAGCCACGGAATTAAAAATAAAAAAAGGTAATTGCAACTTTTTATCACAAATTTCTGACTTTTTCTTCTCACAAATGTGAGTTTTTTTCCGAACTGTGAGATTGCAAGTTAAAAACTCGGAATTGTGAGATATAAACTCAGAATTAGCAAGTTAAAAACTCAGAATTGTGAGATATAAACTTAGAATCGCAAGATAAATGTCAGAATTAAGAGTTTATGTCTCCTAAATCTGACTTTTTTGTCACAATTTCCAGTTTATATCTCACAAGTCAATTCTGGCTTTTTTCTTCAAATTGTAAGATAATGTCGCAATTGCAAGTTATAAAGTCTGCATTGCTAGATTTTAACTTGCAATTCTGAGAAAAAAAGTTAGAATTATGAGATTAAAACTTTAAATAGCGAGAAAAAGTGAGATAGTGAAAAGTGAGATTGCGAGATAAAAAGTCACAATTACCTTTTATATATATTTTTTTAATCAGTGGCAGAAACAACCTTCCATCGTTTTTTTTTTTTTTTTTTTGTATATACACAGACTTACGTTAAATGTTTGTGTCTTATGTCTAGGAGAGCCAATGTGGCTGACTTTGATTCTGCTGACATCGCTGGCCGCTGAATCATTCAAGCTGTATCTTGTGATGTGCTGCTGCGCCTGACAGGTGATACCTGTTTCAGTATTAGTCTCAGGTTCAATCTTAATTTGAGGTGCTTGGTTAATAAATGGAAAAGTATTCTCACTGCTATCTATCATTTGGGGTTCAGTGTCTTTGCTGGGCATCTGGTCATGGTAAATGTCCATACATGGTGATAAAGGTGCTGATTCGTTGCACACAGGGATTTGTACTTCATTCTCCTCCTGGTGTGTATAAACTTCTAGCTTTACATGCTTTTCTGTATCCTTCAAGTCATGTTCAGATCTCCATGCCTCTGAAAATGCCTGTGTATATTTCTGAGCTTGAGTCTCAGAGGAGCAGGGCTGCATTTCTACAATTATAAAAAATAAACATACTTTAGATCTTAAAGATCTTAAACGGGGGAATTATGTCATGTGTACAGTACATACGCCAATAGTAAATTGGTAAAAAATAATACGTGAATAACAAAGAACAATGCATAATACAAAATTCCAAATTAGTGACTTTACTGGCACAATCTTAACATCTCAATATGCTAATATTAATAATGTATAATATTTAAAGGATCATGGCTGATTTAAAGGGCTGTGGTAAACGAATTGAAGACTCTAGCGAAATTTCGTGTTCATAAAATCCATAACATGAAAGAAATAAGTATCAGAATCAGATTTAAGGTGAACTGACTAACCAGAATCCATCTGAATTCCTGCCTGCTGCAGTCTCTTCTTGAGCAACTCAATCTCCTGTCTGGAGCGACAAATCTCATCATCATACTCTGAAAATATGTCTTCCACAGCCTTGAATATCTCCTGCGCAGCTAAAGTTAATCTCTCTGTCAGAACAATGCTTAAAATTTGCAGTTTAGACATTGTACGTTAATAAAATGTCACTTTAAAAGTCTCTAGCCAGCTCTTATTTCCACATCCATAACATTCTGGTTGCGTTCATCCTGCTGAGCTCGATGATAATCAGCGCCACCTGCCGGTCTGGATGAGTGATGAGTATACTTGATTTTTCTTACAAAAAAAAAAAATGTAATTTTATATTTAAAAATAAATTCATTATTTGACTGCTGCTAATCCCAAATTGCCTGTTTAATATTAGTATTTTATTACAGCTTTGTAATGAAATATGATCAGCCTATAAAAGTGAAAATATCTGACTGTAGAATGTTAAATATTCCAGAGATTCTTAAAACAAGTTTAAATGACATTGTTTTTCCTCAAATGACTGTTCATCTGTGTTTAAAAAAAAAAGCCCTTTGGTCTATTACAAACTATAAATCTCCCTCCCTCTAATTTTGATTCAAGAGTTCAAGATTTGAGAAAAAATACGCTGCATAATCTCTCTCCCCTCGGCAAATCAATTAATCAATTCACATCCTTTCACCTTCTAAATAACACCTCACATCTTTCTCACATCCTTCTTTCTCATTCTCCCTGCTGAGATCACTTTCTGTTACCATGGAAACATGAATGTAACTCTTAGAAGAAAAGGTTCTACAGTATTCTATTTAACATCATTTAGCAACTTGTGTTCACCACAGACCTTATTTCAGGCTTTTAACCAAAATCCCATTCAAAAAACCCATTAACTTTGGGACGATGGGACTCATTTACAGGTTTTGGCCTAAAAAAATACGTCATCTCTGCAGCATTCTGTTGAGTCAAGAACCCTAGGGTTCTATATAGAACCCCCATTGAACCTTTTTTCTAAGGGTGTTTAATTAACATTTATTGTATTTGTACTTTGAAAAAGTAACCTAAACACATTAACTTAAGAAACAGCTTTACAAATCATCAACATCAAATATTAGAAACCACCTCAAATGCTTTAAAATATTGACACTGAACTTAAATAACAAGAATTTATGCAATGTCCGAGGAGAATAATTGTATAATTACATGCGGTCAAACGCACATGGGCCTTTGGAGTGTGTGTGCGGTTGAGAGCAGATTTACAGTGCTGTGAAGAATAAGTCATTGTTTGACAGGGCCAGCTGTCAGCTCCACTCTTCCTCACGACAGGCCTTGCCTGGCCACCTGCCTACTATTCTCCAACTATGGTCACAAACTCTCTCCTCAGACCACCTCAGATTAGTGCCAAAACACATTACTTTATTGCTAATTGCCATTTCAGTAAAAAGTAACCAGTTGCTCTTCTCAAAGAACCAAATATTATGCAGATTTGTACGATTGTACATAAAACACCTTATATGTAGCAAATCAGTCATCTATTTTAGATGAATTGCAGAATATATTCTATTGTTTGGGGTCAGTACGATTTTTTTTTTTTTTTTTTAAGAAATTAATCATTTTATTCAGCAAGGATGTAATTGATCAAAAGTCACCGTATAGACATATGCAAAATATAACATAAGATTTCTATTTCAAATAAACCTTGTTCTTTTGTATTTTCTATTAATCAAATAATCCTGAAATGTCACGGATGTGCATCATAGTTTCCACAAGAATATTAAACTGCTCAACTGTTTCGACATTGATAATAATAAGAAATGTTTCATGAGCACCAAATCAGCACATTAGAATGATTTCTGAAGGATCATGTGACACTGAAGACTGGAGTAATGATGCTGAAAATTCAGCTTTGCCATTACATTTTATGATATATTTAAATAGAAAACAGTTATTATAAATTGTAGTAATATTTAATTTTTTTTACTGTATTTTTGATCAAATAAACGCAGCCTTGGTGACCATAAGAGACTCAAAAACATTACAAAAATACAAATTAAACCTGAAGAAATGTAACAATATGTGTGACCTAGGAAAATGCAAAAGTACAGTAAGTAAAAAGAAAAATAATACTTATATATTTAAAAAATATTTAATCTATAGATGAGCCATTTATTTATATAGCGCACTTCATACATACACTACCGGTCAAAAGTTTGGAAACATTACTATTTTTAATGTTTTTGATTGAAGTCTCTTATGCTCATTAAGACTGCATTTATTTCATAATAAATACAGAAAAAACAATAATATTGTGAAATATTATTACAGTTTAAAAATTATGGTTTTCTATTTTAATATACTTTAAAATATAATTTATTTCTGTGATCAAAGCTGAATTGTCAGCATCATTACTCCAGTCTTCAGTGTCACATGATCCTTCAGAAATCATTGTAATATTCTGATTTATTATCAGTGTTGGAAACAGTTGTGCTGCTTAAAATTATTTATAACCTGTGATACTTTTTCAGGATTCTTTGATGAATAAAAAGTTAAAAAATATCAGCATTTATTTAAAATAGAAATCTTTTGTAACAATATACACTACCGTTCAAAAGTTTGGGGTCAGTATTTTTTTCTTTCTTTTTTTTGAAAGAAATTAATACTTTTATTCAGCACGGATGTGTTCAGTTGATAAAAAGTGATAGTAAAGATTTATATTGTTAGAAAAGATTTATATTTTGAATAAATGCTGTTCTTTTTACCCTTTTATTCATCAATGAATCCTGAAAAAAGTATCACAGGTTCCAAAAAAATATTAAGCAACACATCTGTTTTCAACATTAATAATAACTGAGTATCAAATCATCATATTACAATGTTTTCTGAAGGATCATGTGACACTGAAGACTGGAGTAATGATGCTGAAAATTCAGCTTTGATCACAGAAATAAATTATATTTTAAAGTATATTAAAATAGAAAACCATAATTTTAAATTGTAATAATATTTCACAATTTCTGTATTTATTATGAAATAAATGCAGCCTTAATGAGCATAAGAGACTTCATTCAAAAACATTAAAAATAGTAATGTTTCCAAACTTTTGACCAGTAGTGTAATGGATGAATAAATAAAAACATAAAATCATCTACGTATTTTAATCTATCAGACAGCATTACACAAATTTACTAAAATAGCTTAGAATGAATCTTAAAAAAATTCACTGGTTTTTAATCATGTGTTGCATCAGCATTGCAAATCAGTCAGAACTTGGTATTTAAAACACTGAAAAAAACAATGACACATCAGATGCCACTGCGCTGGCATGAACATGCCACAGACATGTCAGCACAACTACAACATAACTGTCATTCTGTGTCATCCCAACGCCCCTCAAAAACACTCTGCAACATGCCACTGTAACGGGCGACTCCAAAAACCCAGTTCTGTCATAAACAAGCTTTATCCTTTCAAACAGAGTGTAGGAAGTTTGTGTTGTGTTTATGTAGGAAGCTGCCTTGACTGGAACCTGTCTTTGTTTATCAAGTCATTGAAGTCAGGGATATGCCTGGTATCTATGTCACTTTCCTAGATTTGCATTCCAGTGACTGGGATGTTTACACTATTCCGTTTATGTCTCTTCAAGTAAGAGTAACCGTATCTGCATCATGGGCATTCTCACCCCGTCTTCAATGTTGTCTAACTATTTGGTCGCTCCAGAAACCGAAGCGCTAAATTTGTGCTCTCGATGACATGGGAGAAGGTCACTGGAGCCCAGAGTCAGATATAAACAGTGAGGGACGAGCAGAGAAGCTTGTAGGCCATATTTTTACTCTCCGATAAAGCCTGGGATGGGGCTCAGCTTTCTTTAACGTCCCAACTGGAATCCAGACATGGAAGACAAACAAAATTAGGACCATTGCCGGCATAGTTTCCGCAGAGAACATTTGAATGTGGTCCCATCCCTGCCCCACCTTTTCAAATGGATGTCATATAATCATCACAAATGTTTGAATCGAAAAGCGTTGTGATTTCCATGCATTCATCTATGGAATGATCGCCGTTAACTGCTGAGAATGAAAAATATGCATGTCTTTGAAATCTATATTTCGAATTCCAAAGACTAATATTAGGCCCACAAACTGCATTTAAAGGATGCTATTCTGAGAAGCATTCCTGGATGTTCATGGCATTGAGGCATCATTGTAGGTCTGTGGGTGACAATCAAATGGAATTCAACTGGAACACACACCCTGTTATGTGGAAAAAGAACAGAATAGATATCCAATCTTGATCTTGACTGACGCAATTCATAGGGAGGTCATAGTGATCCATTTTTAGCAGTAATAGGCGTACATGAAAATGCAGAGGTGCGTTTTTCCATGAAGTCTCTTGAAGGGCAATCTAGCATATTATGAGGTTTAATGGGTTTGTCAGCTGTTCTATGATGCTCTTGTCAAGAGGTGTTTCCACCAGCTTCCCACATGAACAGCCGCCATGATGTTGCACTTAGAAAGTGATGTGTCGTTAACGGCTTGTCTGGTCTATTTAAATGACCCATGAGAGGATGCAGTCGCACTGCCACTGTTTAAGAAGTTGATTAATAGTTTGCCTCGTGAGGTTGGAACTGTTGTAGAATGCATGCTAATTGGGCACATATGGAAATAACCTATCCCTGAATGAGCTGAAAGCAAGGATAACACTTCTGATGTTTTAAAGAGTAAAAGGAATTAGACTCTAGTTCAGGGGTGGTTTCTTCATTAGGGAAATAGGGCGACGCACCACCAAAGTGAGAAAGGGACGGATTTTTTTCAACCACAGTGTTACGCTAGCTGTCACTGATAGGCTGTTTTGTTCTGCCTCTGGATATAGACCTTATTTACCAGAGAAACAAGCGCGCCACCATCTTTAGAATACTGTCTTTGAACTTCCGTTTTTACGGTAGCTCTGTATATTTCCATGGCATCGCTGTTGAAGAATAATTAGCTGGTGAAGTGGATTTACCTGTTGTAGAGTTAATGAAAGTTATCATGAGCATTGTTATGTTTAAAGCAGATGTCTTAACAAATGACTGGGAAGATTTTAAAATGAGCAGTTCTTTCATAAATACATAAGACCGCTGTGGAAATACAAGCCGGAAGTCAAAAAACAATGAGCGCAGCGCTGAAAAGGGGCGGGGCTACATAAGGTCTATAGGCTATAGTCCAATCAGCGTCAATCACGTTCTGTGGAGTACCGCCTCTTGGGTTCCGGGAGGGCTAGCATTAGCACGCTTTCTTCATCATACGTAACCTTAACTTGTGCAGCGATTGGTGGAAACGTTTCTATTTATAATCTTTAAGCTAAAGTGACATCCAATAATTTCCTCAGTGCATAACTTACATTTCACAGACATTTTCTCCATCTGTAAATGTTAGAAAGTCGAGAAAATATTTCCATTTAGCTGTCCAGGAGACAGGAGTGGAAGCACAAACTTCCGTGAACGAGCGCCGCCGTGCGCATGCGCGCCAAACAGACGGAGCGCAATAATTCTGACTAAAATATACATTTAGCTAAAATATTTGTTGTTGATTATTTGTTTTTGTTTGCGAACATAAATGTGCCATATGTAGAATTTCGAACCTACACCTAAGTGTATTTTTATGATAGCAGTAACTGTAAAGGTATTATTGTAGGGTAATCATAATAGACTAAAAATTACTATGTGCTTTTTTTATTTTCAGTTTTAGTTAGTGAATGTAACTTATGCTTTAAAAAGCATTATTTTGTGTTTAGATTGTAGTGTCAGAGTGTTAGAATGTAGGCCCTTTTTTGCGCATATAACATACATGGTTACATTCATGTTTGTTTTCATAGCCTTCAATACGAACATTGTTTGTAGGAAAATATTGGGCAGGATATGAAATTCAAAAAATATTTAATGAAATACAGATTTTATATCGCCTAGCCCTATGGCATGCTTTAAATACTGAATTTTCCATGTTTTAGATAAGCAGTAGTGATACATTGCATCACATTATTTAACAATTAGCCCATTCTGCATCTCTAATTCTTTTTTTTCCTTTTTCTTTTTTCTTTCATGTGACACTGATGATTGGAGTAATGATGCTGAATTTTTTTTTTTTTTTTTTAAATGGTAAAAATACTTCGTTAGCGTTGAGAATTGAGTCGAATCTGAAGGGGAGTCAACCCAACTGAAAGGCCAGACAGAAGACTCAAAAGAATTTTACTCAGTAGGATTTTGATTCATCTCAGTGAATTTTTTGATTCGGTTTACCAAAAACATGGGTTAGATCATTACACCAGTAAATAGCAGCAAGAGACTGTCTGAGTATTATGAGCTAGTCTTTCAACAGGGGTTATGCGCAACAAACTTCCGTATTCTGTAAAACAGGTTGCATCGCATCCTGTTCAGGTCTTTTATATGTGCTTTGTTAAATATAAAGCCATTTTACTCAAGATACCTTCAAAGGAGTGAGCAAAGATGAGCATAACAGATTTCCATTGTATATGCAGATTGATATCTAAAAGTTTTTTAGTTTTCTTCTTCTCTCTAATATTTAGATAGTTAAATCAAATAAAACGGCAACAATAAAAAGAACTAGCTGATTAAAGGAATAGTTCACCCAAAAATGAAAATTCTGTCATCATTTACTCCCCCTCAACTTGTTCCAAACCTGTATACATTTCTTTGTTCTGCTGTACACAAAGGAAGATATTAGGAAGAATGTTTGTAACAAAGCAGATCTCGTCCCTCCATTGACTACCATAGAAGGAAAAAAAATACTATGGTAGTCAATGGGGCCCGAGATCTGCTTGGTTACAAATATTATTCCAAATATCTTCCTTTGTGTACAGAAGAACAAAGAAATTTATACAGGTTTGGAACAATTGAGGGTGAGTAAATGAGTAAATGCCGTTAACACTGACAAGCGGATGCAATGAGACCTGTTTAATTTTCATGTGACATTTGGCCCAAAGCCTACAGACTGGTTCAAAAAACAGTGTGTTAACACAAATAACACACAACAAAATATGGATTTTAAAAGAATG
Source organism: Ctenopharyngodon idella (assembly GCF_019924925.1). Lineage (NCBI taxonomy): Eukaryota > Metazoa > Chordata > Actinopteri > Cypriniformes > Xenocyprididae > Ctenopharyngodon > Ctenopharyngodon idella. The sequence goes on along the minus strand of NC_067230.1, from coordinate 8,982,184 downwards.
GTGCGACTTGTCTTTGAAAAGGTGTATCGAGGCAATGAAAGGGGTGACCACAAGGTTATTTTCATTTAAAGTCCCACTGAAGTGCCTTGAAACACGCAGCATTATTTAATGCTTTGACATAATTTCCACTAAAACAGGAAAGCTGAAATATAGCATTCTGTGTAGAATTCAAATAGGTCTGATACATAATTGCACATGATCTGCTCTGTGCTAACGTGTCTCTGGACCGGAGCAGACCATGTGCACGCTGTGACGGTTCGAGTGACACTAACTTCATTCGTCCCAATGGAAAGCATATTTACACTGTCTGAATCGTTTCCTATCCCCTATATAGTGCCATTCATCATATAGAAAATCATAATTGTGTGAACAAGTGACTAGGGATGCACCGATACCATTTTTTAAGGACCGAGTACGAGTACCGATACTTTTTTTCTAGTACTCGCCGATACCGATGCCAATGCCTATATATTTATTAATTTCTCTCTCTTTTTTTTTTTTTTTTTGATGTTGCACAACACAGTGAGACTAATGAAGGACAGCTTCTTCATTATTACTCTAATGAAAAAAGTAATAATTTTTATGTGCTTGTCACAAACTTAAAGAACAAAAATTTCAGTGTCCAATAACCTTCAAAGGGCATAATTACCAATATATATAATTGTTGTTATATAAAAAGAAATTTACAAACAAATTACAAACAATACAACAAATACTATAGAGATACAAATTAAACAAAATTGTTTTTCAGATACAGTAGGTTTATTTACCATGTATACATTTATTTAACATCTTTTGTTTTTTTAACATTGATGACAAATATAGGCTACGGTCCCTTTAAGACCGAATCCATGGATACTGACACATATCCTGTTTTCACCCAAATGTTTACGTCCACTTAAGCCATAACCGACTGTATTTACGTGAGATACTCCACACCATGGACATTTTGACAACTATGTGTGCATTTGACCATTCAGACGCAGGGAGAACGGATCGCGCGCAAGAAAGAGAGAGCGCTTCTGGTCTGTGTTATTCAGCGCGATTCCGCGTATCCCGCCTTCACTAATCGATAACGAATTGTGATTGAAAGCATGCAGTTCGCAATGTGTGTTGTCATCATTAATTTTGAAGTATTTCCACACCTCTGAGGCTGACATTGTTTCTGCTGCTGCCGCCGGTGTCTCTGTGCACAGAAAATTCTGTCAGTTACATCACGTGAGATACAAGTACACGAGTTTGGTATCGGTATTGGTGCATCCCTACAGGTGACCGATTTCACGCTTCGGCGTCTATTTTGTGTAGGGGGCGGGACGCTTCAGATTCTAGAGAGCATGATTGGACAGAAGTTCAGAATGATGTCATCATAATCGCTGATCCATATTGGCGGAGGTGAGAGACTGTAAATTTTGAATGCTTACTGTATATCTTCTAAATAGGAATTTTGTCATTGGTTTGGAGCACACTAGCTTATAGATAACCTTAAGGCTAACATATTCATAGCCTAAAAAGTCTAATTTCAAAATTACTATTATTTTTACACATATTTGTACATTCTCTCAGAGACCCCAAACATCATAACAGTACAGTCGATCACAACAGAATATGAAGGTTAAATTGGACCGTCTCTCTCTTCCTAAAACACGAGGTGTTTTTAAAAAAGACTGAATCCACCAAATCGTTTTTATGCGGTATTCTTCTTTCCGCTCTAACAGTGAGGCAAATTTGTTTGTGGTCTCTTGGAGAGAGGCATTTACTAACAGTGAGTAGCGTGCCACTGAGGGGTGAGGCAGTCATGGTGCTCAGAGAGCCAGGGTCATTCCTGTGACTTAACATGACACCACTTGCACTAAGACACCGACAGCTGCACACGCACATGCTTTCCATTCTGTTTGTTGTAGAGGATTATAACCTGATAAAAGAGACCAGTGACTATCGTATTGTAAGGCCCTGTCCACTACTGTTTCCTTCTGACCGAGGGCCCTAAAGACAGTAAAAACACAGGTACCGGTCAGTGCTATTTTAGTATTATTTATACACTATTATAGTGTTTATTCATATTTTAAATGAGCCTTTTTAATTTTAGTTTAAGTTTTAATATGTGCTTTTGTCATTTTTAGTTTTTTTATTTTATTTCTATTTCCATCTTAGTTTAAGTAATTTCAACATACTTCTTTTATTTCAGTTTGTTGTCCTTCTGTAACATAAATGCTATTTGCTTTGATATTTTGTTATCTAATGCAATCACAGTCATACATTTTTAAGTATATCTTAAGTGTCCAAACACTTTTTGGGGCCGCTGCATTTGATAAGGCATGCTTAGAAGTCATAACAGAGGTGTTTGAAAAGAGAGAGAGTCCCTGACAAAAGACTTGAACCTGTTGCTAGGCCTGCTCAACGCTGCATGCGGTCCAGAGGATCCAAGCATCTGTTCCAGTCGCTACTCTCTCTCCTAAAAGCAATAACAGAGCTCATAATATCTTTCTAGGGTTTGAGAGCCAAATATGAGTGAAGAGTGAGCATTCCATGGCTAATGCAGCCACGTTCTGGGCATTTCTTCACAAGAAGCCAATTCCCCCTTTCTCCTCCTCCCTTTCTGCCAGCTGTCCTGCAATGTGCTGCTGCTTGTCAGTGAAGAGAAGTGGCGCACTGTTTTCAGTGACAGGGCAGCACACCATGTCGCCTTACACCTAAGACCCACTCAAATAGACTGATATCATCTGTCTGGTTGAGGATCTACTCAATCCCCCATGATAAACCTGTGTTTCTAGCGTGCTTGCTGGTAGTCAGGGACACTTGAACTTGAAACGGTTCATTGTGACTTTAAGTAGGTAAAGTCATATTACGAAAGTAATTGATTGCATGGTGATTGTTACCTTGTTTAAGAGTTTTAAAACTTAGATATTGTGAATAAAATGGCAATTAATCAGCCAATTCACAGAGACACAAAAGCAGCACAGGTAGCTGCACAGACCCAAATAATAATAATACAAATATGTTACAAAATAGTTATAATGCTGTTTATGAAGTGTTTAAAAACTGTTGTTAGTCTGCGCCGATAGCCTCGTGGGCAGCACTGACATATAGCGCTGTTGCGCACCCGAGTTCGAGTCCTGGCTCGTGAATCTTTCCTGAACCCATCCCTCTCTCTCTCTTCCACTTTGCTTCCTGTCTGCATACTCATAATAACAGGCAAAAATGCCAAAAACAAAAAATCATATTTTTTTCCCCCTGTAGTGTCATTTTTGGTCAATTGTATTAAATCCAATGAGGGTCAGTTTGATGCTGGCCATGATCATAACTGCATTTTTAACCTAATATAAAGGTTAAAGGGATAGTTCACCCAAAAATGGAAACTCTGTTATCATTTACTCCCCCTCAAGTTGTTCCAAAACCTGTATAAATTTATTTGTTCTGCTGTACACAAAGGAAGATATTTGGAAGAATGTTTGTAACCAAGCAGATCTCGCCCACCATTGACTATCATTGTATATTCTTTTCCTAGTCAATGGGGGGTGAGATCTGCTTGGTTACAAACATTCTTCCAAATATCTTCCTTTGTGTAGAGCAGAACAAAGAAATTTATACAGATTTGGAACAACTTGAGGGGGAGGTGATGACAGAATTTTCATTTTTGGGTGAACTATCCCTTTAATCTAGATTGACATTTTCTGCAATATGCGAGATTCTTGCACGTGCAAAATTTGCTTTCACAATGCTAAGATATTGCATGTGGTTGCCAAATATTGTCCACAAGCTGGCAAAAAGATTACTTTTAATGATAAGGAAAGGTTAGTTTAGGTTGTGAAATGTCATGTGGTGCGACTAACCGAAAATGTAATGACATTTATGAAGCATTAGTTATGATTATTGGGGGGAAAAAAATATCTTGAAAAATGCATTTATAAAATTATGTTTGAAAATAATGATTAAGATCATGTATTCAAGGTGTAAAAAAAAAAAAAAAAAAAAAAAAAATACTGGATAGTTACCCCACATATTTAGAGTCATTACATTGAAACTTTCTTAATAATTATTTGATAATTGTGATTGTGTTGTTTTTTAAAACCATATAATGCCAGTGTGAACACCTTTCGAACAAGACAACTGTTTTATCACTGGTAACCTGACCTCTTTACTAAAATGCTGAGAAAGTGCTTTCCTCTTCAGGAAGAGTTCCTGGGTGGTGTGTGTGTGTGTGTGTGTGATCCTGGTAAACCCTTCGTTGTGTGGATGAAATCACATTTTTTGGTCCCCATGATGAAAACGGCTTATAAATCATACTAAATTGTTTTTTGAAAATGTAAAAATGCAAAAAGTTTTCTGTGAGGGTTGTGTTTAGGGGTATGGTTAGGGGATAGAATATATTTGTACAGTATAAAAAACATTGTCTGTGAAAAGACAATAAAACATGACACGTGTGTGTGTGTGTGGATGTGTGGAGCTGTCACCCTGCCATCCTCCGTTTCTGCTGACAGTAGGACTGAGAGAAGGTCCGGGGTGAATGACTCCAACACACTGCTCCCCTGCAGCCTGGACAGCCACAGAGGCCCCATTGTGCTCCTCAACCATCAGTGATCATCCATCACATTTTAACCTGACAGCCAACTGCACAGCCTCCTAATCCTGCCAAGGATGGAGGCTTGGGTTACCATGACGAGAGAGAGAGCACCACGGGGTTTCCCGTTTCGGACCTGTGCTGGACAAGAAGGTACCTTTAAGTTCTGAAACAGGTCTCCGCTTCACAGTCACCAGTATTTGAGGGACTCTTTCACCAGTGACATTGTAGAAGTGTTCCACATACTGTCACTCAGGGAAAATATCATAGTGAAAAATCCCCTTCACCATGTACTACATGAACCTTGAATAGCTGTGGTGTGTCAGTAACCATAAATAAGCCTGTGGATTCATTAGGGAACATAGCGGAAGCTCTTCCGAATTAGCATGTGAGCTGTGAGCCCAGACAAGCCCATTAGGGATTTCCAACGTCCGGAGAGCCTACCTCACTTTTGGGGGTCAGGGACAAAGAAGGTCTACCAATGACAGACATTACAGGTAAACGTATAGACACAGTAGCTACCACAAAGATTTCAAGAGAAACATGCAGCAAAAATAAATAAACAAATAAATAAAGTGTTAATAGGTGAAAAGATTGTGAACATAATCATTTTAAATATTAAAAATATCAATGTATTTATTAATTATATTTTATTCTATATTAAAATAATATTTATTATTGTTATTAACAGCAAATTGAGTTAATTGGACAAAGATTGAGAATATAATTTTAAATATTTAAAAAAAAATTTATATTCCTATAATATATTAAAATTTAGTATTTATTATTATCATTATCATTATTATTATTTACAGAAAATTATAAGATTGAGAAGATTATCATTTTATATATTAATATATGTATTATTATTATATATTCTTAACATTATTATATTAATAATATTAATATAATAATGTTAAGAATATATAATACTAATAACAATTATATATTTATAATAATATATCATAATTATGTTTTATAATATATTAAAATGCATTTATTATTATTATTATAAAAATTATTGCTGATTGGGCAAAGATTGAGAAAATGGTCAGCAGTTAAACTGGAAACTATAAATTCACTGGTTTTCGTTTATATATAAACCAGAAAATTTACAGTAATATTTTATATATAAAACTAATTAATATTGTTGTGTTTTTTTACATTTTATTTTACATTTATTGTTATATATTAATATATTCTACTTATTATTCTATTTTTACAATATTATTTATTGCATTTTGATTATATTTGCAGTTATATTAATTGCATTTATTGTCTCTGAAACAGTCATAAAAATAAGTATAAAAATAAAACCAGAAGATTTTCTAAAGTTTCCCATTTATCTTAAACTTTTCTAAAGTTTACCGTCAATAAGGAAATGCTCCAGCAAAGCTATAGAAACTATGAACTGTTAATAATACATAAAAGTAATGAGACATTTTACTGCTTTAGAAGAGAAGGTGATACTGTCTGACAAGGATTTAAATCGGTTAATTAAGGAGCCATAGTGGATCTTTCATATCTCCTGTAGTCTGTTTGATTTCCACAGCACCCAGATCATGTTCCTGGACTTTCAACAGCGGCCTGACGCCGTTCTTGAAGCAAACCGGTCCCAAATCCCCAGAAGATTGGGGAATGAAAAGAGATGTAAAGTTTAGATGTGTGGCAACAGCTAAACGCAGGGTCAGGTTTCTCAGAGCCCTGGCTATATTTAACCTACTGATCTAACACCAGGCAGAGAGTTTAAATGCCACCACTGCAGTTGGTGTGGAGCAGTTGTCGTCCACAGATCTTCTTCAGCACGAGCTCAGCTCCGGGGGAAACACCCACACACGCTCGCAAGGACCGTAAAGGACCTATAACGCTTTCAGAGAAGACACAGCAGAGCCGGTGGACTCTAATTCCAGCAAGACATGGAGCTTTTCGAGACCAACCCCTACTTCTTCGCAGACCAGCGTTTTTACGAAGGCGGCGATAACTTCTTCCAAACCAGGCTGACAGGAGGCTTTGACCAAGCAGGATATCAGGACAGAAGCTCCATGATGGGCTTGTGTGGAGACGGACGGCTGCTGTCTAATGGAGTGGGGTTGGAGGACAAACCGTCTCCATCATCTAGCCTCGGTCTGTCCATGTCTCCTCACCAGGAGCAGCAGCACTGTCCGGGTCAGTGTCTGCCTTGGGCCTGCAAGGTGTGTAAGCGCAAGTCGGTGACCATGGACCGACGGAAAGCCGCCACACTGAGGGAGAAGAGGAGGTTGAAGAAGGTCAACGAGGCCTTTGAGGCTCTTAAGAGGAGCACGCTCATGAATCCCAACCAGAGGCTGCCTAAGGTGGAAATCCTGCGCAGCGCCATCCAGTACATCGAGAGACTGCAAGCGTTGGTCAGCTCTCTCAACCAGCAGGAACATGAGCAAGGAAACCTGCATTACAGAGCTGCAGCTCCTCAAGGGGTAAGTGAAGCTTGGGGGATCAGGGGCAGGTGTATGGTAGGATTTTTCAATGACTTCTATGCTGTCAAGCAGGACTATACGTCCAAAACCTGCAAAAGTTATTGGAAAATGCTTCATATTAATTAAGTGGGGACTCTTGACATTGTACAGTTTAGTGGGAATTTAATTACCTGATTTTTCTATTGTAAAAAACTAAAAGACCTTTCTCTAAAAAAGAGCCCTTAAAGCTGTATGCATTGCAGAAAAAGTTAGTTTTTCATTTAAATTAAATAAAAACTAATAAATTAAATTGCATTTTAAATTGAAGGCTAAATACAGCCTTAAATGCAGCTTGCATTGCAATAAATAACTAGTTTTTTTATTATTTAAATTAAAATAAAAAGATAAATTACATTTTAAATCAAAGACTAAATACAACCTTGAGTGCAGCATGCATTGCCAAAAAAAAAAAAAAAAAAATTCCAATAAAAGTTAAAATTGAAAAATTAAATTAAAAAAAATAAATACATTTTATGTACATTAAATATTATAAAAATTAAGTCAGTAGTTTGCATGTTTCAACTTCAAAGTCCAATTCTCACTTTCAACTAGTTGCTTATTAGTATGCATATTTCTAGAATATTGGCTGTTTATTAGTACTTATAAAGCACATATTAATGACTTATTCTGCATGGCCATTTTCTTCACACCTTAATCATACCCAATACCTAAACTTAATAACTACCTTACTAACTATTAATAAGCAGTAATTAGGAGTTTATTTAGGGCAAAAGTTAATAGATAGTTAATAGTGAGAATTGGACCGTAATCTAAAGTGTGACCAAAATGTTCAATCAAATGTGTAAAGGCAGATAATAGGTTGCCGTGTGGCTTATGATGGTTGTGAGGGTGTTGGGGTCCCATGGTCGGGTGTGGTAACTGGTGATGTGACTGACAGTAGTGTGTGTGTGTGTGTGTGTGTTTGTGTGTAACAGGTGTCGTCCTCCAGCGAGCAGGGCTCTGGTAGCACCTGCTCCAGCAGTCCAGAGTGGAGCAGTGCGTCGGAGCACTGCGCCCCCGTCTACAGCTCCACCCACGAGGGTAAGACCACCACACCTACACTAACTAGCCTGACAAATATGAAGGATCAATTTAACACAAATAATGCATCAAGAAAACTTATTTCAAACCGTATTGTCAAAGCTACAAATTTCCTTATTTTTGAGGTTTGAACGACAAACGCAAACATGTGACAGTGTTTTCAACTGTAATTTCCTCAGATCTCCTGAATGACGACTCCTCAGAGCAGACCAACCTGAGGTCTCTGACCTCTATTGTGGACAGCATTACAGGAACAGAGGTGACTCCAGTGCCCTATACAGTGGACATAAGCAAATAAATGAGGAGGGTGAACCTACCGTTAAGTTCAGATCACCTTTCACCGACCATAACAGCACTATCTACGACACCCAAGGTGAATGAAGAACCTTTTAAAAAGTCATAAAAGCCTTGGGGGCTTAATTTCCAGACAAATCTTGAGGTCCATATGATTATATTTCCAAATGTTTCTTATCCCTATGGAAGAGATTGTGGAATAAGAACGAATTTCAGATCAGCCTAATTCCTGCTGAAACTTAAGACAGTCAGGCTGGGTAAATCATATTTTCATAATTTGTCCTTTTTTTCCTCTCAATTCCTTTATTTTTTCATTCTGTTTGTGTGTGCTTTATGCTTACCAACAAAAACATTTGTGGGTCCAATGTTTTACTTCTGGTTTTGACCAATTTCTGCTTAATTTAAACTAGTTCCTAATGCCAGTCATGTAAATATGTTCCTATTTTCTACAGAGTGGTTTTGTTATTTTATTTTGTATTTTTTCTGTGTGTTTGGAATAACTTATTTGGACTTTTATAATAAAGATTGTTGTGTATTTGTATATATTCATTTCTAATCCTATTTTCCGTCCTCTAAAAATACTATTTTCTTCTTTCTTTGGCTGATTTAATCATCAAATTTATCTTTTTGTTGGAAAGTACTTTCCCAGCATTCCCATTCATTGCTAAAATATGCTTCAGTTTAGGCTTGTGTGCAAAAAAAAAACAAAAACAAAAAAAAAACAACAACCCAAAAATACATAAAATGATTTATAATACATAAGGTAAATATTTATTTTATATATTCATATATAATTATTTATGACAGCTTTTTACATTTAAAGTGAAAAGAAAAAAAGAAAAAAGAAAAAAAACTCTGACCAGTACTAAAACAAATATCACAATAAAAGAAAAATTCTCACTTGTTCAACCACATGCTTTATGTGGAATCTGCATCTACTCTATACAGAATTATATACATAAATCAGCTATTTACACACACATTAAACCTGACATGCACACAAAAGAGAAAGAGCTAGAGAGAGAAAGAGCTAGAGAGAGAAAGAGCTAGAGAGAGAGAGAGAGAGAGAGACCTGCACCTGTTTACAGTTCACATTACTGTCAAGAGCTACAGAAACAAATTAGCGTAAAAACGACCATCACAGAAGAACACGCTGCAAAGCAAGAGGCTTCAGTTACTCCACCACTGTCGCATCAGGAAAACGTCTCGGCATTGTACTAACGCTTGGTCCTCGTCAAGGCATTTTTTTAGCAAGCCACTAAAGGATCAAATAGATATTCAGCGAGCGTGCTGAACATTAAAGAGGCATTTAAAATGAAGCAGAAACAACTAAATTGGCTGTGAGAGGCTAGGCACAATTGGCAGACCGAGGCTTAAAAAAAGAGCAGCACACCACAGGATTTCAAGTTCAAGTGTTTGAGTGGTGATATATTCCTTTAGATCTGTGATAATGATGATTGAGAGCGAGAAAGAGAGGCAATAGATGCTACTGTGATTGTCAAGTTTAGTGGCATGCATGCTCCACCGGACGCCCCAATGCCAACAGTGACCCACACAGCACAAACAAGACTTAATCATCATTCATTCATTTAAAATGATATTAAGAATGATGATTTTTTTTGTGTATAAAATGAAAAAACAGTCACTTATATTAATACTTTTTTTTTTTTTAATAGAGAGCACTTCTTAAAGTAAGAACATGATTTGTCAGCATTGTGTAACACTTAAAATACACATACACACGTTTTCACACACAGTACAGTAGCTGCCACGATAGCACGATACATCCTGTGAATTATACAGAAAATATTGTCTTAAAAAAATGAAGAAATGCCCAACGCACTCATAACTGGTTTGGTAGGTAGGTACCTCAAGAAACATTTGCTCTCGTGGTGGTTCAATTTCACGTGGTGGCACCAAAAGAGATCATATGTTCTTTTGCAGGTCCTACGTGCTGGAAATCTTTTTTTTTTTTTTCTCCTGATGCTAAGTGAACTGAAGTCTATTGCTTTCCCTGATGCTTGACAATATTTAGCATCATGGCTTCATGCGATCTCGATGTCCCGGAAGTGTGTGGACCGAAACTCTACGTGGATAAGCACTGCTGATGTGAACACAAACACACGTTTCTCCAGTCACCACTGGTGTAAGACACCGACTACAAGTGTAACACCCTTTCTAGCAGACAAAGCTGTCTAACCGACAGGAAACAGTCACAACTGAGACTTTAAAATTCATATAATAATGATATATTCATCTCGATATACAAGTCTGATATATATTTCCATAAAAAACATAATAGCATAATTTTCTGTTTTTCATATATACATAGACGTTGATTAATAGTTTGCATAACCAAAGGGAAGAAAGCCTTATACAGTAAAATGCCAATGGCACACCCAAAAGGAGCAGACTAGCACTGACAGACTACAGGGTCAAGTACACCAGTTAAGTACGACCACCACAAAGACTATATAACCGGGATTACTGGGAAACGACTGATATGACGAGATTTCTCCTTTACGGCTGCAATGCGTTTCAAGAGTTCAAAATTCGTCTTTCTGTCCCCCTCTATTGCACGGTGTCCAAGAAAGCTCTGGTGTGGTTCAGGACAGGGGAGGGGCGGAGGTTAACCCTTCCCTCATCTTTTCAAGGTGTCCCCAGATTTTGGCATATTTCATTCTCGAAAGGCCGCAAGCATGTGTCCGTACAGGTAGTGGGAATGCACTGGCAGGGAAATGAGAAGATAAAAACCACAAAAAAATCATCAAAATTATATTTCTGAGGTATTAAAAACAGTTTGTTCCGGGTTTGAGCATGTCATGCGATAAAAAAGCAGTCATAGACAATATAAACACAAGATGTCAGCTACTTCTTTACCTGATATCATGCCTCTGTTGGTTTACTGGCAACACCTAAAAATTATCATGTCAATGACGAGTAAATAGAAGTTATTTTACGGAAGAATTCATGCAAGTGCTTTAAAAAATTATCAACTTAACATTCATCTTTTAAGTGAGATGGAGGGAAGTGAAAAAAAAAAAAAAAAAAACGCAAGGTCTAGAGAACCTTTTTTTTTTATATAAAAGTTGGACACCATTTTTTTCAGAATGCTGTATCATATGCAAGACGCAACTAAAAATAAAAGGTCACATGTCTGTCTGTTTGTTTACATATAAAAAATGGAAAAGCAGCACAGTGGAATGCAAAAATATATTGTGGATGAACTGCCCTAAGTGTGTTAGGGGCCATTCAGACAAAGCATGTTTTTGCATTTAAAAATGTAAGATGTAAAAATGACGCAAAATCTAGAGATGCATTTTTTAAAAGTTAAACAACATGTTTATGCTCTAAAACAAATTTTTATGTGCAATGCGGCAGATGCTACAAAAGATGCAAGGGTAACAGTCAAACTGTCAATATGCGTAGTCATTGTGCCTACATTTACATAGAAACACAATGGTAAAGCAGCGCAGTGGAGAGCAAAAATGCATTCTGTGTGAATAACCAATAAGTTATTCTGCTTTTTTTAAAGTTCAAAAGTCTTTTAATTTGAGTGCCACATCTTAGAACAGCTTGCTATCCGCGAGATGGTGCAAAAGATATGAGTCAAACATGTCAAACATGTCCATCTAGGGCGCTGTTTACACCTAGAATTAAGATGCATTTTGGTCGCTCGGATCACAAGTAGACGGTGGAGACACGTACCCGTTTACACCTGGTGTTTTAATTTGTCTCTTTTGTCCACTTTCAACCACTTCTGTCCTGATTTCTTCGAGGGGAGGGTCTATGGGCAGGTAAATGTATGGGTTTTTTCAAATCTTTTGATCTAATGGAGAAAATAAGCTTGCGCATATTAGCACGACCGGAGACAACGGAAAAACATACGGAGAGCAGCAGCTTTCGTTTATGCTCTGACAGCCGCAAGACGACGCTGAACGCTGTGAGTGCATGTTAGAAATCAGGAGTGGTGAGAGAACATTGTGCTTGGTATGTTTTTTCGTCTTCAAACCAAACTTGGGTCTTCAGCCTACAAAGTTTAAATATCCTCTGGCTAGTGTGCTTCCAATAATATTTACATGTGGTCAGTAGGCAGACAGTAGGCAGCCTTTTGTGGCTGTTCGAATGCGTTCGACCACATGAACCACGTCTACACTACGAAAGCAATCTGGTTGGATGAGTTTTCGACTACCTCTGGAAGCGGTTGAAAGTGGACAAGCTCAAAACGCTTTACACCACCTGTATTTAGCGTCGTCCACTTGTGATCCGATCAACCAAAAGCATGTTAATACCAGGTGTAAACAGGGCCTAGAGCATGTTTACATAGAAAAACAATGGAAATGCAGCGCAGAGAAAAGCAAAAAAAGTGTTCTGTGTAAACGGATCCTTATTCTGCTTTGAAATAGTTTTTCAACATTATGCTACAAATTCTGACAATTGAGCGTAACTTGAGCGAATCAAACCCAGAACAACACTTCAACAATTTAATAATTATAAAATCATAATTATAAAATGTGACACATTTTAATGCCCCAACACACAAATTAAATATATACTTGATTAAATCATGTAAAGAGAGAAAAGGTCATTAGTTCACATGTTCATATAATCCATGACACTGAATACATAATGAAAGGACAATGAAAATTGAAATAAAATAATGGAGGGCAATAATCCATTGCAATCAGTACTTCATATATAAATGTCAGTTCCTAGAGTGTTTACAGGATTATATGAACTTTCATTTTAAACTTTTATTCAATTCTGTTTTATAGAAGTTTACGCTACTTTGCTTTGTTTATGTTTTGAATTCAAGCACTTGAAAAGAAACTGACCATTCATGTACAAAAAAAAAAAAAAGCCACGCAAAAAATCTGAGCATCATTACCAAACCAGATGTGACGCAACGCTGCGTCATGCAGTAAAATGTTTTAGTTTAGTTTTTATCCAAACCAGCTTCAACGGCGATATTCAACGATTCTATTTTAGAAACAGTTTCTAATTTTTCTGAGACGCTGTGGCTAGAACAACAGCATAAAAAGTATGACAATGATAATCTCAGGTACCGATTATGTGCTTTATTTAATGTTAAAAGAATTTAATGTGAGTTTGAATATCATTCTGCATGACCGTTATAGCCATACTGAAAGTGACGATGGATAATTCACCTCAGATTTTGAAAATAAATTAAAGAAAACAGAACTGTTTAAACTTAATGCAATCAAACAAGTGTATTCCTTGACAAAGATTGTATCAGTCACTCAGTATGTATTTTTAACAATGTTAAAATGGTGTAATATTTATGAATTTGATTATGTACTTATCCATTTTGCTGTGAGTGCAGTGCGCTCTTCTGATTGGCTGTGATTTTTGATTGATTTCTTGTAGTCGTGTCATGTCTAGTGGGGATAGACAAATTGCTTGACGCTGGAATCTTATCGCATTGCATCTGGTTAGGAGATGGTGTTAAACATCTCTTACTGAGCCATCAGAGTTTATAGATGAGAGGATGAAGTGAACAGCTTACCTGTTAGTGTGAGTGCAGTGATTAGTAAAAGCAAGTTAGCAGGAGTAAGTCCTGACAGCTGAGGGGTCTAGTCTCTGCGGGGCCGGGGGACCGGCTGCTGAACCACAGAGACACAGAGGGGAGAAAACATGCAATGACATAAACTGAAGGACCCCGACCTGTGCCATTAATATTAGTTACTTTAACACATGCTTTCACCGTCAATATGCATACATGTTTTGCAATTAGTGTTGTAAGACATACTGTAAAAGAGAAGGCACTACTTGTTAGTACTGTACTGCAATCATTAAAAAGCAACGTGCTGAACTCATTTCACCCTTGTACAACACCCTGCCCCCCTTTCTACCTTCTGGTTGCAGCTGTTTCTTGGGCACAGCAGCCATGGAGTGGGGAATGGACATGGTGTTGAGCCGGAAGCCAGCGGGAAGAGTCTCTATGGACCCAGGCATCATACCCAGACCCTGGCCATCCCTCGGCCTGAAGCGCTTACGCCACGATGGAGACCTTCGGAATGACTTGTCATCACACTGTTGAAAAGGATGACATCATAACAACTGGGTTCAGATGTTGTCCAAAAGTATGACTGCACCAACATCCGTATTATTTCAAATATGGCAACAGAGAATGAATATGACAGCACAATGATTTAAAAGCTTTAGCTAATTTCCTCATTCTATGGGCAACAAATGTCAACGTTAATGATGAGCAGAGCATTCCTGGCTATTTCTGCAGAAGGGTCTGGCTGCAGACATGCACTCCCAGCTCACAAATGTAAAAGCAACTATTTGCCATTTTAAAATCATGATTCCGTTTCACTCTGAAAAGGCTGTTACACTGATAAAATAAACAAAATAAATGAAGAAATATTTTTATTTTATGTTTATGTTTCACTTTATAAAGCTGTTACACTGATACAATAAACAAAATAAACGAATATTTATATTTTATGTTTCTGTTTTACTTTGAAAAAGATGTTACACAGATAAAATAAACAAAATAAATTAATAAATATTTTTATTTTATGTTTCTGTTTCACTTTAAAAAAGCTGTTACACTGATAAAATAAACAAAATAAACAAATATTTATATTTTAGGTTTCTGTTTTACTTTGAAAAAGATGTTTCACAGATACAATAAACAAAATGAATAAATATTTTGTGTTTCTGTTTCACTTTGAAAAACATGTTACACAGATAAAATAAACAAAATAAATGAATAAATATATGTATTTTATGTTTCTGTTTCACTTTGAAAAAGCTATTACACAGATAAAATGAATAAAATAAAATGATAAAATAATTATTTTTTCCTATTTTATGTTTCTGTTTCATTTTAACAAACTTAATCTTTTGGTGAGCTGTATTCAAATCTCAAGATGTTTTTTTTTTTTTTGCCTCACTGTAGACATTTGTACACTAAAAAAAGACAATTGTTGAAATATATTAAATAAAATGATTGGTACCGGACATAAATAAAAAATCCACCCCATCATTTCTATAAAATTACTAAATAAGATGCCTTATCCTGAAATCATAAATGATTGTGATTGATCCATCCTGACCAGCGCTGACAAAGTAACAGGTAAATCGTGACAGTGCCGTTCTTAGTGCGTTAGCAGCTCTGGTCAACATTTTGCACCTGAATCATTATTTCTCCATTCAAAAGACTACAGTAAAAAAAAAAAAAAAAAAACGTTATATATTACCATGACAATCTTTAGTTACATGCTTTTGGGTTCATAACAAAACAAACACAAGTGGACTGCAGTGCATTTCCAGCTCCACTGCAGAGTGTTACTTCAGATGACCTGGAAAATTCCATGAATTTTAGCTGAAATCCAACCAGAATCCAAATCACCACCTACCTCTTCCAGGCGCCGGTCCGTTCCCAATGCTAAGAGGTTATTGAACTCCCTGTCCAGAATCTGCCTAGCCTGGAAGACACATCAGAGTTACAGGATTTAGGAAAGACCCTCAGTATGCTACACCACAAAATCACTATGTTAGAACATCACTCTATGTTAGGCTATCAACCTTTCCTAGAAAGGTGGGCAATTAAGGACCAGCTAGTGGCTTTAAATTGCTTTTAAACATCTGTGTGGTCCTCACCTGGGTGTTTTGCATGGGGATCTGTAGAATGAGGGCCAAGCTGCTGAAGTCAAATGTCTCATCTAAGGCAATGAGAGCTCCGTGCACGCCGCTTTCCAGCAGGTTATTACTGTATTCCTTCAGACCAATGTTCTGAACCCACTGCATCACATGATCATTGGTCCACACCAGGGTATCTGAGAGCGACAAACGGTACATGCATTTGCTATTACTTCTGCTAGACACAAAATGCTTCATTGGTTTCTAATTAAACTGACTCAAATTACTTGCATTATAGAGCCATATTATAAAATTTTGAATTTACAACAACGAGTCATATAAAACGAATTTGGTCAGACCACCTCTAACCCATGCAGTAAACATTAATGAAGCAAATCGTCGAAGAGGGCTGTGTTTACAACTGTACTGCAAATATCTGTGTTTAGGTGACAGTATACGTGGAGTGTGATCATTTTGCACAGCTGGCTAGCCTGCTTTCTGTTTGTTCAATCCTGTGCGCAATATGCTTAAGTGTGTGTGTCTTAAGCAGTTGGTGCGTGTGTCTTTAGCTATGAAGATGAAAGATTTTAAAAAGCTGTGACAGCTGTGTCAAGTTCATGTGTTATGCTGAAGTTCAGCCGGGCGCCGTCCCTTTAAATGGATTTGACACTAAAAAGCTCAGCTGTTGACCTCGTACATTCCTGCCACAAAAATGCAAATAACAGGTATGGCCACTAGATAGTGCTCTTCACTTCATAACTTAGAAGTAATGAATCCAGAGAGTGCAATGATAATTTACTCATACCTTTGATGTCATGTTGGAAATCATCTCTTCTTCGCTCCAACTCCTTTCTGTCATAGTTCAGCCGTTTTAAGCACATGATGCCATAGTGCAAACTAGCCCTGTAAGGATGTAATGAATCATTGCATGTAAAGTCTAGTTCACACTGCGGTTGTTAAAAATGAGCAATCAGTGCTATAGTTTACCGGTGGAAGCTGTCCACCATCTTGAGATGTGTCCGCAGGTCTTTCTTAGTAAGGTGGTCCAGCATACGAGCGTCCACCAAGCACTCCATGAAGTAGCTTCGGTACTGAGGCAGGCCGAGACTGGGCAGCCACTCGTTCCCGATCCACTCATGGTTCATGTCACCATATGCTAACGTCTGGGAAAGAAAAGAGACATTATTCTACTGTGCCTCTGTCAACTGGATCTTACATGGGTTGTTAGTTTAAACCGTCATTTTAATTCGATTTTACATAGAGACCCAGAAAAAAAAATACTTTTATAAAATATATAATATGTATAAAATATAATATAATAATAATATATAATAAAATATAAATATATATGATATATATAATATAAAATATATATTTATATATAGTAAATAAATATATAATAAAATATATTATATGTAAAATATGTATTTATAATATATAGTACAGTATTTATAATAAGCAGTGTTTATATTTTATTTACATATGTTATAATTAATATTTTTATTTTTATTCTATAAATATAATATAAAAATATTTATAGTTATATAAATTATTTTATATATATATATTTCAATCATTTAAAAAAATATTATAGTTTAATGTAATTTTAATAATACTAATAGTTTATGATATACATTATTTAATATATACTATAATAACAATGTAAAAAAATGTGTGTTTTTGGCAGCTAAAAATTAATATAATCTGTCATATCATCATAACTACCAAATTTGACCAATTTTACCTTCCACATACAGTATAACTGCATAAATGTGACAAACTGTGACAAATTTTCAACTCCATTTGAAAATCATATTCAATATGAAGATCATGCATTCTTTCTAAGCCTTAAACCATAAAGTCAGTAACAGACTTTTAAAATGAATGGTTAATGAAAAGGCAAGTGAAAACCACATATAAGAGTCATTGGAAGGCAGACAGCCAGCTCTCTCACCTGAGCCCAGCTTCCTTCCTCATTCTCCTGTCAGTCAAAGGTCAGAGTGACAGCGTGTTAGAGCACAGAGGAGACAGTGTTAGCAATGTGCTCCTCTAGCTAAATAAACTCACTGATCTCAGTTCAGTCAGAGTAAATGAAGTGCACACCAAGCAACAGCATCAGTGGTTGTTACTAAGTAACAACTATCGCAAATGCAGTTAAATATGGAAAAAATTTGCAAAGCAACAGGACATAAATCACACAGAAACATGCAAAAAGGTTTAATAAGCGCACTCTTTGGGTAGATTGCAGGGCGGAGGGGGATGGGGGTGTATTCAGGGGCAGCAGGCTGGGGGTTGTGAGGGCTGCGGAAGCGTGGCATATGCACAGCACCGCGGGCACAAGGGAGTCACCCAGATGGACTAACCATTTTGGTGGAGGTTGCCATGTTTTCCATCTCCTCGTGAGTCACCCACACATTTCCGGAAGACTGCACGGAGAAAAATAGGCACAAACACAAAGATAAATGATCACACATTGCATAGTCGTCATAAACACCTTTATGAGTGAGTGTTTACAGCAAAGTTCCTTTAAAGGGTAAGTTCACCCAAAAATGAAAATAATGCTATTTATTACTCACCCTCATGCCGTTCCACACTCGTAAAACCTTAGTTAATCTTCGGAACGCAAATTAAGATATTTTTGTTGAAATGTCGACACGCTGATTCACAACGCTCCGAAGCTTTGAAATCGGCCATCACTATATAAGTCGTTATTTTGTTTTTTTGGTGCACCAAAAATATTCTCGTCGCTTTATAATATTAATATTGAACCACTGTACTCACATGAACTGATTTAAATATGTTTTTAGTACATTAATGGACCTTGAGAGAGGAAATGTCATTGCTGGCTATGGAGGCCTCACTGAGCCATCGGATTTCAACAAAAATATCTAAATTTGTGTTCCAAAGATTAACGAAGGTCTTACGGGTGTGGAATGGCATGAGGATGAGTAATAAATGACATTATTTTCATTTTTGGGTGAACTAACCCTTTAAGGCAAGTCTGTCCAGTTGGCAGCCATGTTACAGCCGCCCCCCGGGCAGCTATTTTCTATGCATGTAATAGGCGTACATCTGCCTATTTAAATCTGTCTGAATGGGAAAAGACCAAAATCTTCAAAAGTTTTTGTTAAAATAAAAATAAATAAAATATTTTTATAAAATATATTGAATATATTATTTGTACACAAAAATGTTAAGTTAAATTATTTTTATATAATTATTTATGTAGTTTTAATGTTACATATTTTTTTAATATAATTATTTTATATAAATATTACTTTTATATAAACAAGCAAATAAAAAAATACAATTATAAAATAATGATAAAATTACATTAAATTAAAATAAAATATAATACAAAATTAAATATTTTATAAAAAATAATTTGCTAAAAATGTATTTACATTTTTGACACAAAATGTTAAATTATTTTTTATTCAATTATTTTTATGTAGTTTTAAAGTTACACAGTTTTTATATAATTATTTTTTATAAATGATAAAAACAATAAGCAAATAAAAAAATAAAAATTATAAAAATAATGACAAAAATTACATTAAAATAAAATAATAAAATAAAGGATTCATCTCTAATTTAAAACTATGGATGGAAATCTTGAGAAAAGAGAAAGTCAAGACATGACAGGAAATGATTTATCTTCAAAAGTGTTTGTTAAAATAAAAATAAATAAAATATTTTTATAAAATATATAGAATATATTATTTGTAAACAAAAATGTTGTTAAGTTATTTTTATATAATTATTTTTTAATATAATTTTATATAAATATTATTGTTTTATGTAAACAATAAGCAAATAAAAAATAAAATTATAAAAATAATGATACAATTACATACAATTAAAATAAATTATAATACAAAATTAAATATTTTATAAAAAATAATTTGATAAATTGTTTTACACAAAATGTTAAATTATTTTTATGTAGTTTTAAAGTTACAGTTTTAGAAAAAATAAAAATGATACAAAAATTACATTAAAATAAAAAAAAAATTTTTTTTAATTTATCTCTATTTTAAAACTATGGAGGCAAATCTTGAGCAAAGAGACAGTCAAGACTTGACAGGAAATTATTTGTGAATGGGATTGGGACAAGATTAATGCTAGATTCAAACCAGCAACTCCCACATGAGCACAGCATCTGTCTAGAAGTCACATTTTACCAATAAGCCAATAATGTAATAAGTCTGATATGTAATATTGTTACAATGACAAAGGAAAGGATCTGTGCTGACTAATTTTTGATTCATATTTGTTTTCAGTTTAAGACTGTTTGTGTGAAAATGAGCAGTTTTAGAGCAGGGCTCTTACTGTGCGTGAGGTGAGAGGAGCTGACGGACTCGTCAGTGACACCATTTCTTGGATGGCTAGTCTCAGTTTCAACCGATGCAGCGGGTTACTGATGCCGATCTCTCGCTGAATCTCCGTGTCCGACAGCGCCGACATGATGGCGCCGCTCTTCACATTGGCACGACACGCTGCCACGTACCAAGCTGGCATGCCCACCCACAGCTGGAGGATGTCAGAGAGAAGACCGTCAAGATGCATCTTCGTTATCTCCATCATCATCAGAGCGAGTAAGTAATTATCGTAATTATTGTCATCTGAATCCCCCGTGATTTGTGTGATTATAATCATGAAGATCATGAGTGCTGTGCTCATTACTGCACGGTGGGAGGGATGGTGGCTGATGTCTTTGTACCTCGAGCCAGGAGACCACAGTGGGGCCGTCCCACTGAGCAAAAGGAAGCCCTTTCCTCCTGGCATCCTCCAGCAGCTCATGCCTGTTAGAAGACAAAGAAAGGTCAGAGCTAAGGGGAAATACAACCCCAAAGACATCAAACTCACATCAGTCTGAACATATGAAGCTTTTATATGATATAGATCAATATATGTCCTTTTTCATTCAAAAGTTTGGGCTCTTATGCTCACCAGTCACCAAGGCTACATTTATTGGTATATCAAAAACAGTAATAATAGATGCAACATGAGCAGATCTAAATGCACTGCCGCAACCGATACTTTTCATTAATTTTCACTTTAAATGCCACAGTCATATTTGATTTAGTTTAATTGTGCATTTTTTGCCCTCGTATCTTGAATTTAGGGGCATATTTGTTCACTTTATTGACACATTTGCCACAAGCCCCTGTTAAAGGGACAGTTCACCAAAAAATGAAAATTCTGTCATCAATTATTCACCCCAAGTTGTTCCAAATCTGTATGAAATTCTTTCTTCTGCTGAACACAAAAGAAGATATTTTGAAGAATATGGGTAATCAAACAGTTGATGGGCCCCACTGACTTCTATAGTATGGAAAAAAAAATACTGTAATACTATGGAAGTCAATCAGCTGTTTGGTTACCGACATTTTAAGTAGAAAGTAATAAACAACAAATATTACATTTACAATATACATACAATATTAAACAAATCATGAATAAATGTTTTAAGGTTAAATGATAGCATATGAGAAGTACATCTACTGTTTTTGTGAAATTTTGAGTAAATTTTGTGTTTAAGTTCAATTTCAGTGACTACACAAGACACGTATTTCTTACAGGCTATTCTCTTGACATCATTTGTTTTTTATTAGACTGCAAAGGCTATCCAATTTCTTTTCCTTATTTTACACCCAAACAAGAAGAACATTTCGTTCTTAGCACAGTGCCAAAGAATGGACACACACAAACTCATCCACATGGCAGGTGCTAATTAGGAAACCTATTTTTTCTGTCACACTAATGGTCAGGGGACAGAGATAAGATGTGGAGATGAGGACAGACTCGACAGAATGGTAAAGTACACTTAAATGAGGCCCTGTTATTAGCCTACTATTAAGCGTTATTTGTAACTTGTTTATCTGCAGGAAATGGCACTTTGCCATCGAATTGATTGGTCATTTGCTTTAATTGAGCCGTGTAATTAGGTAATAAGGATTAGGTCAGATTAGTGAATGTCTCAGGGTGATTTGGTGTGCGTCAGTGTGAAGGAGCTGTATGAGTGAGAATCACAGAGAAGGGGAGACCTACTTTTTCTTCATCCTGCGGTCTCGCTCTGCCTGTGTGCCCAGTTTGCTCAAGGTCATGGTATCTCCAATACTCATCTCGAAATCTGTGTCACAACATATTCAAATACAGCTAGTTAAGGAGTATATGAGACATTAAAAAATGAGACATTTCCTGCATGTAATATGTGCGTGTGTTCGTTTTATGGTACCTGGAATGACAGGTGGTGTCATCTGGCCGTCCCTGCTCAGAGGCTGATCTAAACGCGCTTTCTCCTTCTTGCCAAAGAGACGGCCGATGGAGGACTTTATGCCCTTCTTTTTGTTGCCCCTAAGCAGAGAGAGAAGGAGAAAGTGAGAAAAAGAGAGACATTGTGTGACTTTTAGCACCATAATGGGTGTTCACACTGCCTGAGATTTGTGGTGACAAAGCAACTGGAAGTCATAATAAGCATAAGGATGATTATATAATTGCAGGTACATTTGGTGTCCAAAGACATTATTTTTTTATTTTTTCAAATGGTTATATTTTTTAATTATTTTAATTGTTTGGTACTCATTGTCATGGATCACAAGATGTTATAGGCCATAACAATATAATATATTTTTTTGTAAAAAGTGTCTCATATAGCTGTAATTCATGATTTCCTGATGTCCTGTTGATAACTCTGTTACCAAGGTAGAGTAACAGTGTTGACAATATGCAACAGAATTGACAGTCATACACAGAGAAACATACTCACTCTCTCACTCTCTCTCTCTCTCTCTCTCTCTCTCTCACACACACACACACACACACACACACACACACATACATACATGACTGTCAACAATGTTACTCTCCCTTGGTAACAGAGTTTGACAGTAACAGAATTGACAATGACTAATTCTGACAACAGGAAATCATGATTTTCTGCTATATACAACATTTCTTACAGAAAATATTATATTGTTATTACGACCTACAACATCTTATGATCCATGAAAATGATTTAGTAAAACGAGGGAATTAATTATTAATTTGTGGCCACAAAATAGATATTTTTGTCCGAATGTTATGTGCGGGGCTCCATACATTTTTTAAAAAACAAATCTTAAAAAATATTTTTAATTATTTTAATAATTTGATAGTCATTGTCATGGATCACAAGATGTTACAGGCCATAACAATATACTATTTTCTGTAAAAGTGTTTCATAAAGCTGTAAATCATGATTTCCTGATGTTCTGTTGATAACTCTGTTACCAAGGTAGAGTAACAGTGTTGACAGTATGTAACAGAATTGACAGTCATACACAGAGAAACACACTCTCTCTCTCCCTCTCTCTCACACACACATACATGACTATCAACACTGTTACTCTACCTTGGTAACAGAGTTTCACAGTAACAGAACTGACAATGACTAATTCGGACAACAGGAAATCATGATTTTCAGCTATAGAAGACATTTTTTAACGGAAAATATTATATTGTTATGGCCTGTAACATCTGGTAAACCATGACATTGAGTACCAAATTATTAAAATAATAAAAAATAAATGACTTTGGACACCAAATGTACCTGCAATTATATAATCACCCATAAGCAATGAACTTAACTTTATGCAAATGAGAAGTAAAGCAACGTGGGAACTGAAAATGGTTTTGCAGACAGTGATCTGTCAGCTAATACAGTTGAATAGAAACAGAAACAATGACAAGGCATGGAGACCTTAATCACTGTCAGTATATGTTTCCATCCATCTTTTTTTATGGAAGAGTTGGGATATCGCATTAAAAAAAAAAAAAAAAAAAAAAACCTTGGATAGAAATGCCAAGATGCACATAAATTGTAAAAATTTGCATAAAAAATGTATGCACTCAATTGAGGCGGATCATTTTTTTTATTCAATAAGAATATATGCACATAAACTATGAGGGAAACACATTTATTGAATAAATCTCTCAATACACAACAAAAAAACTCATGTGACTTTGCTTCAACAAATCATGGGAGATGGCATACTTGACTAACCAGCAGACCAATTTCTTTGCATGGAATCTCAATCTTGCATGTTGGTTTGGCCATTCTGAAATGCCTGAGCCAAAGTCTGTCATCAAAATGATTTAATATAATTACCTTCCAGAACTGGCTTCCGCCTCCGAATGAAAGATAAGATTACAGCGTTTACGCAAGTAATATATTATGTAGGAACCTCGAGCAGTGGCTTCCCTGATTGCAGCAACATTCATTTTTATTGCAGATATTTTGCATCATTTTCTAAGGAAATGACAATTTTGTTCTCTTGAACACATTGGATAGAAACAGTCCTTAATTCGCAAATGTTTTATTGCGATATTCCAATTTTGTGCATAAGTTAAATTCACAACTTTGGATGGAAACTAGTGTGAATGCATCACTTACAGTATGTTACAAATATTAAAAAAAAAAAAAATACAGAGGAAATGCAAAAAACCTGTCATGTGTGAACAACACCTTGTATTGTATAACATGCATGATCATTTGTAATGTTTTTATCTGCCTGCCCTGCTGAGAAATGCTTTGTTATTCCTGCACTCTCATTTGGATCTATTGAAGCCAATTCCATCATAAGGAAATCACTCCTCCCCTGACATCACCATAAATTTGTGTGAAGCATTAAATCCTGATAGAGTCTGGCAGCTCTGAGATGCAGTTTAACTCCCCAATAGTGATGTGGGAGTAGAAAGGACAGAGAGACTGCAAAAAAAGAGCACATCAGGTTTGATTTCTTGCTTTGATTCAAATCAATGTGTATTAGTCTGAGAGTACAGGACACCTTCTAAAAGTCTTATTTAAATTAAATTAGCCCGGCTACAACAGTGTGATTTGTATTCGACAATGCCCATGGTAGTTCATCATTAAAAACATCACACACAGCTAAAACCTCACAGAGCTCAAATAGTAGAAGATTCTCTAGAGAGAACATCTGGAGAAACATCATTAAAAACACAGCATCACTGATGGCTAAATATGATGCTGCCCACCAGGAAATCATTTTGTTCTTTGTATAAGTGTAAGATTGGGAAGTATGTAGAGACATTGAGTTCCAAAGTATGGGCTTGGAAATGCAGACTACATGCTTTGATCAAAAATACAATGACAACAGTAATATTGTGAAAATATTACAGCAATTTAAAATAACTGTGTTCTTTTAAATGCATTTTAAAATGTAATTTCATCATTATCAAAATCATTCTTAATATGCTGATTTGGTGCTCAAAAACATTTCTTCTTATCAATGGTGAAAACAGTTATGCTGCTTATTATTTTTTTTGTGGAAACCAAGTTTTTTTTCAGGATGCTTTCAAAAGAACAGCATTTATTTAAAATAAAAAAAAACTTTTGTAACATTATTAATGTTTTCAACATCACTTTAATGCATCCTTGCTGATTAAAAGTATTAATTTCTATGGAGCCCTGCACATTAAATGCGGGAAAAAATATGTATATCATGGCCATAAATTAACAAATGTTTCATCATTTAACTAAATTGTGCACATGAAATAATAATTTGTTCCCTTGTTTTAGTTAAATCAAAATGAGAGAACGAGGGTTAGTTCACCCAAAAATAAAAATTCTGTCATTAATTACTCACCCTCATGTCATTCCACATTCCACTTCGAAGCTTTACGAATCATTTTTTTCGAAGGTATAACTTTATTGAAGAGCTGATATTTAGACATGTATTTGTGTTTTTAACTGATATTCAGACATGTATTTGTGTTTTTAACCTACAATAATCAACTTCAACTTATTTTCAAAAAGTTAAGTTATGATTCAAATCCATTTGGCTCAAATTTCTGATGGGGGGGAGGGGTGTTTGTGCATGGCACACCTGGAGGTGTATTACAGGACAAATGTGGGTTGCATGTGTCTTGAACAAAGGCAAGCTGACAGTAATTAACTACTTTATAGACCCATAGTCTCAAGAGCAGATGAGTGTGTGTGGGAGAGTCTGTGCCTATAACAAACTCTCATCTGTCCTCAAGTGTGCCTGCTGGGAAAATTATGTCTCATCTACTTCAATCAGAGAGAGAGATCTGTATTAGCACCTGAGTCGTGTTTGTCTGTGGATATGTGTGTGCGTTTACCCTCGGCCATCCTCAAGGCTTCCTGTTAGCTGAGCGAAGTTCATTTGGTCTAGTCTGAGACTTCGGGGGGAGGAAGGGGGCGACGTCTCGCACTTGATGGTGGCTTTGTCCTCTCTGGCCTCCACAGGGGACTAGGACAAGCAAAAACACACACACACACACACAAACAAACAAACCAACAACATCATCATCACAATATCCCTTAATATTAGCAAAAAGCTAATGAAACCAAATCTTTCCCACACACCTATGAACAGAACTCATTTATACTTAGTCTTGTACTTAGTTATATTCATTTCTTTCACATTCTTCATCCACAGAAGCTAATAATCACGCACTGATTTAGCACAAGCAAGCCGGTGTTCAGTCATTTAGAGATGAAGACACACTTACAGCCACTCTCCTGCGATGTTTCCTTAAATCACTAGGCTGAAAGTGTTAGCAGGAAGAAAGAGACAGAGGAAAAATACAGGGTGACAGATGATTAAGTGTTGTCAGTGTTAGAAAAAGGAGACTTAACAGGGTTAGCACAAATAAAAGCATTGCAATGTGAAGCAAGGATCACCAGGGTCATGATGCCCAACTCGTGGGCCGCTGAACCGGATGTCAGTTTTGGCGTGGATCGGCCGCTGACGGGAGGCGATGAACTGGCCAGGGAGAGGGCAGTGACGGAGGTGGGGATGGAGGAACGCGGTCGCAGGGTCACATTGAGGCCATCCATACTGCCGCTGTTCACTCGACTCTCAATCTCATCTGCCCGGAGCTCCGCTGATTCCCTCTCCACCTGGATCATTCTGGAACAGAAGGAGAGAGAGACAGAGAGAGCACTCAGCACATGGACAGCAAGAACTCAAAATTCCTACATAAAACACACACACATCCCTAGACAGAACATATTCTCTGCAGAATACACTTCAAATCAAAGCCAAACTCAAGTGTGTCTGAAGAGCAGTAAGCACATCTGCCATCCTTTTTCAAGCTTTTGTTGGTCATTTTTTCATCCAGGAGAAAATATGTGCAATTTCTAATTTCTGTGCCACATGCACATAACCAAATGGAACTGCAAAAATGATTTAGACTATTATTTAAAAAAAAAAGCTTTATATATATATATATATATATATATATATATATATACATACACACAGGTGCTGGTCATATAATTAGAATATCATCAAAAAGTTGATTTATTTCACTAATTCCATTCAAAAAGTGAAACGTGTATATTATATTCATTCATTACACACAGACTGATATATTTCAAATGTTTATTTCTTTTAATTTTGATGATTATAACTGACAACTAAGGAAAATCCCAAATTCAGCATCTCAGAAAATTAGAATATTACTTAAGACCAATACAAAGAAAGGATTTTTAGAAATCTTGGCCAACTGAAAAGTATGAACATGAAAAGTATGAGCATGTACAGCACTCAATACTTAAATTTTGGCATGGAGTCGATCAGTCTGTGGCACTGCTCAAGTGTTATAAGAGCCCAGGTTGCTCTGATAGTGGCCTTCAGCTCTTCTGCTTTGTTGGGTCTGGCATATCGCATCTTCCTTATCACAATACCCCATAGATTTTCTATGGGGTTAAGGTCAGGCGAGTTTGCTGGCCAATTAAGAACAGGGATACCATGGTCCTTAAACCAGGTACTGGTAGCTTTGGCACTGTGTGCAGGTGCCAAGTCCTGTTGGAAAATGAAATCTGCATCTCCATAAAGTTGGTCAGCAGCAGGAAGCACTTCATGCTCTAAAACTTCCTGGTATACGGCTGCGTTGACCTTGGACCTCAGAAAACACAGTGGGCCAACACCAGTAGATGACATGGCACCCCAAACCATCACTGACTGTGGAAACTTTACACTGGACCTCAAGCAACGTGGATTGTGTGCCTCTCCTCTCTTCCTCCAGACTCTGGGACCCTGATTTCCAAAGGAAATGCAAAATTTACTTTCATCAGAGAACATAACTTTGGACCACTCAGCAGCAGTCCAGTCCTTTTTGTCTTTAGCCCAGGCGAGACGCTTCTGACGCTGTCTGTTGTTTAAGAGTGGCTTGACACAAGGAATGCGACACCTGAAACCCATGTCTTGCATACGTCTGTGCGTAGTGGTTCTTGAAGCACTGACTCCAGCTGCAGTCCACATTTTTGAATGGGTTTTGTTTCACAATCCTCTCCAGGGTGCGGTTATCCCTATTGCTTGTACACTGTTTTCTACCACATCTTTTCCTTCCCTTTGCCTCTCTATTAATGTGCTTGGACACAGAGCTCTGTGAACAGCCAGCCACTATTGCAATGACCTTTTGTGTCTTGCCCTCCTTGTGCAAGGTGTCAATGGTCATCTTTTGGACAACTGTCAAGTCAGCAGTCTTCCCCATGATTGTGTAGCCTACAGAACTAGACTGAGAGACCATTTAAAGGCCTTTGCAGGTGTTTTGAGTTAATTAGCTGATTAGAGTGTGGCACCAGGTGTCTTCAATATTGAACTTTTTCACAATATTCTAATTTTCTGAGATACTGAATTTGGGATTTTCCTTAGTTGTCAGTTATAATCATCAAAATTAAAAGAAATAAACATTTGAAATATATCAGTCTGTGTGTATGAATGAATATAATATACAATTTTCACTTTTTGAAAGGAATTAGTGAAATAAATCAACTTTTTGATGATATTCTAATTATATGACCAGCACCTGTATATATAGACTCTTTTATTTATTTATTTATTTATTTATTTTTTTTAAAAGTACAATTTTTCTCATAAAAATGTTGATTAAAATATTACACAATATTTTTGTTTTTAATTAACATTTATATGATAAAAAGGTAAAGTGTTTTAGGTGTTACCATTGTTCTTTCATGTTGTTGCCTTTAATAGTTCATTTTAAACAGTTATGAGGTTTGACAAAAAAATTTTTATAGTTGTAGAAAAATACAAAATGTTACACTTTATTTTAAGGGGACATTGTTACAGTGTAATTACACAAATAAGTACTGTGTGATATTAATTAATAACATTTACTTACTATAGGGTTAAGGTTAGAGTTAGAGTTTGGTTTAGGGTTAGTTGTAATTATAAATAATAATTGACTGTTATTACTATAGTAAGCACTTGTAATGTGTAACTATATCCTTTAAATAAAGTGATACCATACAAAATATTTAACGTCGACTACCCATTTATTCATATTTAAAGTTACACTTGTATGTAAATAATGCATTATCATCCAATTTCATGTCATATGTTACACCTTATCATGAATTATAAGTACATAATGTGAAAAAATAAATGGCTGTATATTATAAAATAGCGGTGGCTAGAATTAATTGTGAAACCATAAAATACACTACTAATAGCCTCATAGGGCATTATGTATTAGGCCTTCATAGAAAATGTCACCAGGACTCCTCTTCCTACTGATATATGCAAGTATTCATGCAGTGGAAGTAGTAGTCTGCCGAACCCTCATGAGTTTAAACCACAGCTCAGGTCGTAAGCCATCACTATTTTAGGTGATAGCTCTGCTATTGTCTGGCATTTATATTCACCCACAACTCAGAATCAATCTGTGTGATGGGCAGATTCAGCTCACAAATACTGCCATATATGACAGATGTTCTACCGCCAGCGCTTTGTGCTGCTGAAAGGAATCCAGACAGCTTAGTATCAGGACAAGCTTCAGAGGACTGTTTGGATTTAGACTGAAGTTTTCGGCCTGCCTGACAGTTTCTGTTACCGTTCTAGTTATATCTGCGGTCCGCAGAGGTGCTCCTTTATTCAGCTTGCAGGGTCTGAATCATTCTGAAATCGAAAAAGGTCAGCGAGTTTGAGAAGAAAGTTGAGTCTGGCTTTAACTGGCCACCCGTCTGAAGACTGTATTCAATAGAGCATGTATTTAAAGCACAGGCTCGGATCAATAAGACAAATGAACATGACATTTGAAGGCTCTAAGCTGATCTACTCGAGGCAGATGATTAGGTCTCATGCAAGTCATCCAATCTGTGAGACTGGAAGTGTTCATATACTAAAGCAAGTATTGTAAAGTGTAACCCTGAACTGTAAAAGAGTTTTTATGAAATCTGTTCAAAGTGATGAGAAATACATCAGTGAGATAAGGACTTTTAAGGGGGCGTTTAAGCGGTACTGTACCTTTAAGGGCCGTATCATACACCCGGCGCAATGCGACGCCTAGGCACGATGCAAGTGTTTTTTACTAGTTTCAGCCCGAAGCAGTTATCATTTTCATGTCCAGCGCTCATGTTGTTTGAATAGCAAATGCACTCAAGGCCTATTCGCCCATGGGCGTGCTGAAGACGAGGTGTGTTCAGGCGCATTGTTGGCGTGTTGCTATTTTAGGGTAACTGAAAACGACTGCGCCATTGACCAACAAAAACCTGTTTTTTTTTTTGTGGTTTTTTTTTGTTATTTAAAGGAAGCGTTAGTAATATGCCCCTATAGATGGGTGCACAATGCTTGTACATTCTGCTTGTTACACACACAGGGATGCGCAGCAGCACACAAACATGCCAAATATTAAAAAATAAAAGGATTACAATGTAAAAAATCATTATTGTTTTGTACATAAAGATAAAATGCCTACATGTCATAATGGATAGCTATTGCATGTATCAGAATTACCTATTTGCAGTAATAACGAATGAAATTATTTGACCAATTGTGGCAATACACACATGTATTTAAACTGACTCGTCTGAGGATGTCTATATTCCGCCATGTAAACAGCAAATCCGGCATGGTGCAAGCTCAGCTGGCTTTTAAAGGGAATGGGAGATGGCACTCTGATTGGTTTATTGCACATTACGGTCAAAACACACCCGTGACTCATTAAGAGACTAGGTACAACCCTTTTGGACCATTTTTTCTGTCGTTAAACTAGCAAAAGTGGATTCGGACACGCCCAAGTGCACCTGCGCCATGCGCTTCAGACCATGCACTTAGATCATTAAAATAGGGCCCTAAGACTCATGCAAATGACTTCTGTTGATTGGCTAGCGTTTTCACAAGTTAAATGAGTAACAACGCCCCCATTATAAAAATGAACACTGAATAGGTGTTGATATACACAGTAAACATGGGCAGTCACATGATAATGTGATGATAGTTCTGACATCATAATTATGACGCACTCTAAATGACCCATTTTTGCAGCTAAGTTAGCGGTTAGTCATTTCGACAGTAAACAGTGAAACTGCTTTCTAAAAAAAAAAAAATTGAGTGGCGCTAATTCATGCAAAACTCACTGCCACAATGCAAGGTGTTGTAACTGGTTGTCGGGATATTGCTATGCAGTTTCTAAGGTGTTATGAATGGTTCCAGGGAGTTGCAACGTGGTTGGTGATGGCACTGCTCAGAACAACTTATGCAAGATGGTCGAATACTGAACCCCAGAGTTTTTCATGTTATGTCTCTTTAATAGTCTATGTTCCCAACCTGATCTCCTCGTTGATGGCATCCAGCTGTTCTTGTAGCATGAGGGCAAGCGTCTGGGCGTCTGAGTGCCCGCTGGGGGACAGCATATCGGCCGAGCTGAATATAGTGTCACGGTCTTCATCGTCCAAATCAGAAAGCTCGGTGTCGCTTCCCATGAGGTGAGTACGGCTGGCCCGCAAGCTGGAAGGCTGAGAGCGATCCCAATCCTGCTCCACCATCGGCAGGATCTGGGAATAAAGATATGGATCAGGGCACAAACCAATATTTTGAGGATTTTTCGAATCAGGCTTCCAGATTTTAGTGTTTCATTAAGTTCTGATGTGAAATAAACATGTTTTGTTGTGGATTAGAGAACCCGGAACTTACAATGAACATATCCAACGGGGCAAAAGAAAAGAACAGAGAGAAAGAGAGAGATATGACTGAAAGAATAAACACTGTTCATGTCTATTAGTTTAAAACAAGGATTGTCAGCGACTTCATGACATGCACCAGTTATACCATTGCTCATACATATTACATGCTAGTAGAGAGAAGAGAACAGGAAGAGTTAAGACAGTGGCAGATGGAGATATAGGTGTGACATTGACACCTTCGTGGGCTCATCCCTGAGTGCCACCAGTCGACCTTTCTGAGCCCGTCGTATGACCCCTGTGGAGGAGTAATGATCCCCCTGTCCTTCCACCACTGAGAACCGCAGGTCTGTGGCACTGCCAACATGAGACCTAAAACAGCAGAGAGAGAGAAAAAGAGGCTCAGACACTTTACTAGGCATGTTTACAGCCATATCACTTTTAATGAGCAAATAAAAACAGGGCTAATATTTTAGTATA
Source organism: Ctenopharyngodon idella (assembly GCF_019924925.1). Classification (NCBI taxonomy): domain Eukaryota; kingdom Metazoa; phylum Chordata; class Actinopteri; order Cypriniformes; family Xenocyprididae; genus Ctenopharyngodon; species Ctenopharyngodon idella. The sequence goes on along the minus strand of NC_067230.1, from coordinate 8,949,750 downwards.
ATTACATAACAAACACAATCAATCGTTTTAAATGTGGGTGTCACCTAGGATGTGTTCCGTCCCCAAATGCCCCGCTTCTGCGCTTCAGATGATCGAGTTCAGCCCGTAACTTTTCAATCTCCCCAATGAGCCTTTCCTACACAGCCAGAAAACACTTGATTAGGGTCAACTCTTTTAAAATTACTAATATAATGAAGATGCATTAAATTGATCAAAAGTGTCAGTAAAGACATTGACAATTTACAAAAGATTTATATTTCAAATAATTAAAGTCTTGATGTTGATTAAGAAAAGTCCTTAGACACTTTATGCTACTCAGTTATTTCTTGCAATAGCATCTCTTGCTGTTGCTGTTGATCTGCAGATCAGTGTGATATTAACAAGCAGTGGTACCTTGGTGTGATGGAACTCCTCCAGTTGTTTTTGGGAATTTTCCAGATCATGGATGAGTGCATTCTTGATGGCAGGGAAAAAAAAAAAAAAAAAAAAAACCACACAGAAGAAACAAAGTTGAGAAGCTTAAAGCAGCAGGTTGTGCATGCAATAACCTGCACATTCTCTCCCTCTACATGTGGTGCTTCAGCCTGTCCCTTCACATCTGGCCATTCATTTTTTCACAGTCTGTTCTGTTCTCTCAGCTTACAGCTCAATAGAGAATCAGACTGGGTTCTATTAATTCGAGCTGAACAAGATATTTTACAAGTTTTTTACAAGATATTCCTTGTGCCATAACAGTATACACCTAGAATATGGCCTTGCACTCTCTAGGGTGTAGGCAGAATATAATCATATAAAAATAAAAATTGAAATAGTTATTTAAAATAATTTCTTATTTTTTAATCTTTTTTCATGCATCCGTGTCTGTTTTGACAAGGAAGAGGTACATAAAAATGACAAATTTCTAAAAAAATCCATAGTTTTTAGTATGAAAAAGAAACTTTGGATATGTATTAAGACTGTTAAAATACACATAATTTTTTCCAGATTTTTTAAATAAAAAAAATGTGAGAGAGATAACCATTTAAACTAAATTGTTACATCTTTTGCATTCAGGTCCATTTTGACCCGGAAGTGGCTTTACACAAAAATGATGTCTCAAATTACTTCTGTAAAAAAACATGTAGCCTTTTTTCCAACTACTGGTACTGCATTTTGTTTCTAAACATGATTGTACATGCACTATGGAAGTTTTTTCCTAACAAAATGAAAATGAAAATTCAAATGCTTAAAAAGATCAAATAATAAATCAAAGTTTCAAAACAGCTGCTCAAATGATAAATCAAATGGTCAAATTATTAAATATTAAATCGAACTCTCAAACGGCTGCTCAAATGATAAATCAAATGTAATTTCATTTCCTTATACGGGGAAGCATGATCTGTATTAAAAATCAAATTAAAACTAATTTGTACTTGATTTTTAATTTTCATTATCAAACAAGTATAAACCTGTCATTATTACATCTATAATTCAATGCTCAAATCATAAATTAAATGCTCAAATTATAAATCAAATGCTCAAACCGACATCGCAAATAAAAAAATCAAATGCTTAAACCGACATTGTAAACGGCAAATCAAATGCTCAAACAGACATCGCAAATGATAAATCAAATGCTCAAACTGACACTGCAAATGATAAATCAAATTCAAATGAGGCGTGTCAATCAAGTGGCGTGTGGGCGGAGTTTTGAGGCGAAAGAGGAGACTTTCTTGTGTGTTTGGGTAACTTCCACACTTGAGTAAAAAATACGATTCTGTAAATCATAATAATGAGAAACTTTCTCGTAATTATGACCTTTTCTCATAATAATGACTTAGTTTCTCATAATACGTCTCTCGTATTACTTCTAAGCATGCGGACCAGAAGGGAGTGGAACGCTAGTGACATCCACTGGTCAAAACCGTGTAAAAGGCATGAACACAGTAGGCATGGCACGTTCTGCAAAACAGTAGTTTTCGTCAAAGTCAGTGTAATATACAAAGCGTAATCTAGAATCTATTAATAAATAACATTAATGATAAATGATCAGTAGGCCTATAGGCCATTCATTTTTTGCACATATTTTGTGTATCAACAAGTCAATACTAACAGAATGGTGACCCACAGATTTCAATCAGACAAGAGCAGTGTTACTCATTGCGCGGGAATGTTAGTATAACGTTAGAATAACGTTATAGGAATGTTAGAATAACATTGGAATAATGTTGGAATAACGTTAGAATAATGTTATAATAACATTAGGAGAACGTTAGAATTACGTTATAATAACGTTATAATAATGTTAGGGGAACTTTAGAATAACGTTAGGAGAATGTTAGAATAATGTTAGAGGAACGTTAAAATAATGTTAGAATAACGTTAGGCAAATGTTATAAACAATAAAAACAAAATGGTTTGTAATACTGATTATAGTCCTCCATACATCCATTTTTTTTTTCATACCGCTTATAATATACTGGGTCACGGGTGTGCTAGATGATTACTGACGTACAGCGGACTAATGATATCAGAGTAAATTGGTTAGGGGAACGTTCTAGGAACGTTAGAATAACGTTAGGGGAATGTTAGAATAACGTTCTACAAACCAAAAATTAACATTCTATTTCCGTTAAGAAAACTTTCCTGGCTAACCAAAAACAAACCGTTAAAAAGAACATTCTGGGAATCAAAAACTAATGTTCTGGCAACCAAAAATTGTTAGCTGGGCCCCAGCAAAAACAGAACATTCCCCTAACGTTAGTATTTGTTTCCCGTTTGATTTTTGATTTTTTTTTGAGAATCAAATAATAACGTTCTAGGAACATTCTTTTTAGGTTTTCTTTTTGCAACTCAAAAATAACGTTCCCAGAATGTTGCAGGGTGGTTTTCTTTAAATAACCAAAAAATAACTTTTATAGAACGTTTATTATAATGTTGATGATAAGCCTCCATACATCCAATTTCCATATCGCTTATACTATAATGGGTTGCGGGTGAGCTGGATGATTACTGACGTACAGCATTACTGATGTACAGGAGAGTTCTTGGAACATTAGAATATTGTTAGGAGGAACGTTAGTATAACGTTAGAATAACGTTATAGGAACATTAGAATATTGTTAGGGGAACTTTAGTATAACGTTAGAATTACGTTATAGGAACGTTAAAATAATGTTAGAGGATTGTTATAATAACGTTAGGGGAACGTTATAATAACGTTATAATAACATTAGGGGAATGTTAGAATAATGTTAGGGGAACGTCAGAAGTACATTAAAGGAACATTAAACTAACGTTAGAGGATCGATAAAATAACGTTATAATAAAATTAGGGGAACATTAGAATAATGTTATAATAACGTTAAGGGAACGTTAAAATAACATTAGGTGAACATTAAAATAACGTTAGAATAATGTTAGGGGAATGTTAGAATAACGTTAGGAGAATGTTAGCTTTACATTATAGGAATGTTAAAATAACGGGAATGTTAAAAACGTTAGAATAACGTTCTACAAACCAAAAACTAACATTCTATTTCCATTTAGAAAACTTTTCTGGCTAACCAAAATAAAACCGTAAAAAAGAAAATTCTGGGAACCAAAAACTGGTAGCTGAGCCCCGGCCAAAACAGAACGTCCCCCTAACGTTAGTATTTGGTTCCTGTTTGGTTATTTTTTATTTATTTATTTATTTTTGAGAATCAAATAATAAATAACGTTTTGGGAACGTTCTTGTTATGTTTTCTTTTTGCAACCAAAAAATAACGTTCCCAGAATGTTGCAGGGTGGTTATGCAGGGGGTCGCTAAAGATTTACGAGGGGTTCAAGCTCACTGTAGTTTGAGGGTTAGTGAGGAAACAGTTACCAGTTTGACAATAAACCACGATGCAGTTTCCGACGGTTAGTATTACAGTTTAATATTTTAATCATCATTAAAACCGTGGATTGCCAGGATTTGAAAAACTCACGGTAAATACTGTCCAGTATTAAGCAAAATAAGCACTCACGCAGATACAGCAGGAAGTGTAGGTTTCATTTGAAAAAAATGGCGAGAGAAGTGAGAGGTTTTACAACAGAGTTCTGAGGGAAATTATATGAATAAAAGTATGAATGAATTCTATGATTGTATCTCTGAAGGGAACTGACTGTCTTGAGAAAAGTTTTGATGGCATTTCTTTTCATCGTCCCTCTGTGTGAGGCGTAGTGTTTATAAAAACAGCGGCATTACAAGATGGAAATATAAACTAGAAAAGATATTTAAACTTGTTCTGCCCTTACTGTACGTCATGACACTGACTCACCGCTGAGTTGCCAGTTTTGGCAGTCTTTCCAGCTCTTAACACCGAATGTGAGTCCGATCTCATTTGGCGTGCTATTTATACGCAGAAAAAAACTTTGGCGTGCATATGATACGCATGTGATTGACGTGCATATAATACACAGTTTTGGCATGCATATGACACGCAATTTGTTGACGTGCATTATATGATACGCACTTTTGGCGTACGTATAATATGCCCCTGCCCCACACCACTAATCCTACCCATTGTGTATCATCAGGGGCGCCGCTAGCAATTTTGGGCCCTATGAAAGAATATGAGGTTAGGCCCCCTACCGCAGCCATTCCGCACTAAACAAATAAGCCAAACTAGCTGTCCAAAATCTTTGACTGCAATTTAATACCTATTACTTTTGCTATTGCTTTTGACCACTAGGTATCAGTATTTAGTCAGAGACCTACCATGGCTGTAGCTAGCAGATGATTTATTAGACAAATATAATAGACAAATACAGTACAGTAATCAAATATTCATAGAAAAAGCACCATTCTTATTTGCAACATTCTGAATTGACTATCAGGTAGTGGTTACTAGGGTTGGGCGATGTCTACAGTGAAATGAACGATGACATCGGATTTTATTCATTGGAATGAATTAAAAACGCTCGCTCTGCTCCGTGCCAGTCGACACGCACATGTGACGTGCGTCTGGAGAAAGAAGGCTTGTTTGAGATGCGCCTAGCCTTGCCTGAAATGTAGGTGAGAGTAGGCGGCTGCAGTTAGAGGAGGAGTGAAAAAAGTGCAGACAAGACGGACAGTTCTCTGTTCTCGTAGGCCTACTGATCATTTATCATTAATGTTATTTATTGATAGATATCTAATAGATTACACTTTGTATATTACACTGACTTTAACAAAAACTACTGTTTTTCAGAACGTGCCATGCCTACTGTGTTCATGCCTTTTACACGGTTTTGACCAGCGGATGTCGCACTCCCTTCTGGTCCGCATGCTTTGAAGTAATACGAGAAAGTTTCTAATTATTAAGAGAAACTAAGTCATTATTATGAGAAAAGGTCATAATTATGAGAAAGTTTTTCATTTAGATTTACAGAATCATATTTTTTGCTCAAGTGTGGCAGTTACCCAAACTGCACACAAGAAAGTCTCCTCTTCCGCCTCAAATCTCCGCCGACACGCCACTTGATTAACATGCCTCACTTGAATTTGATTTATCATTTGCAGTGTCAGTTTGAGCATTTGATTTATCATTTGCGATGTCTGTTTGAGCATTTGATTTATAATTTGAGCATTTGATTTACGATTTGAGCATTTGATTTACGATTTGAGCATTTGATTTATAATTTGATCATTGAATTATAGATTTAATTATGACAGGTTTATAATGGGTTGATAATGAAAATTAAAAATCAAATAAAATTAGTCGTAATTTGATTTTTGATATAGTTTATGCTTACCTGAATGAGGAAATGAAATTGCATTTGAGCATTTGATTTGTCATTTGAGCAGCCGTTTGAGAGTTAGAATTTATTATTTAATAATTTGAGCATTTGATTTATTATTTGAGCAGCTGTTTTGAAACTTTGATTTATTATTTGATCTTTTTAAGTATTTGAATTTTCATTTTAATTTTGTTAGGAAAAAAAACTTCCATAATGCACACACAATAATTCTGAAATTAAAATAAAATGACAAATTAAATAAATGTCTGTTTGTAGATCAAAAGTTCACAGACCAAACAGTCTAAATTTGAAAATGGGTTTGAAAAAGAAGAAGTGCACATTTCACTCTGCTGCCACCTATTGATAAATCGCTGAAGCATGAAAAGGAGAATTTTCTTGCATCACACTGTAGTTTTTGCTGTAGTTCTTGTAACATCTTAAATTTTAAAGAATTTTTAAATTTTTTAATTAATAAAAAATGGGTAAAAGTATAGCATAAAATATAGTTACATTAATGTTAAGTTACTGATTAGATACAATATGGTTTTAGTTGTTATGACTGTTTTAAAAGCTTACGTTCCACTGGGTTTAAACAGACCCAGGAATGCAACAGGTGTATACGATTTTTCGCAAGGGGTAAATAATAATTTAAATAATTATATACATTTATTTTTTTAGAATGTTTTTGTAAATAATTTTTTTTTTTAAATTAGGCTTATTGAGAAAAGAAAAAGCAAAATAATAATAATAATAATAATAATTAAATGTTTATTTCTGAAGATAGCTCTTGATATCTTATGAGATATTTTTTTTTTGTCCTAAGGATGAAAATTGAATGCTTGTCAGCCTGTTTGTGCCTGTGTGTTACTTGAATGCTTTAAGCATCAGATGATAATAAGTGACCATAAATGTGTACGATATGTGAAGGTGGGCACGGTAAGATACATACCTTGTCCTCCAGCGCAGCCATGCGCTCCTTCAGGTGCAGCTGAAGCCGTTCATTGGACTCGGTGAGGAGACGGTCCACAGTGTCAGACAGACGTTTGTTATGCTCCTCATTCATCTTCTCCCTCTGCCGAGCCTGAGAAAGAGTGAGGGAGCGAATAGAGAAGATAAAAAAGAAAGAAAAAGGGGAAGTATGAAACAACATCCTTTCATTTAAAGGATTAGTTCACTTTGAAATGAAAATAACCCCAAGATTTGAGATGGTCCTCACTGCAGAACACAAGATCCAGATCCAGAACACAAGATCCTCCCACTTTACATATCCCTAAACCTACCCATCCCCGCCCCTGGATCTAAACCTACCCGTCCCCGCCCCTGGATCTAAACCTACCCATCTCCACCCCCTGGATCTGGATCCAACTCCTCCCACTTTACATATCCCTAAACCTACCCGTCTCCACCCCCTGGATCTAAACCTACCCATCTCCACCCCCTGGATCTGGATCCAACTCCTCCCACTTTACATATCCCTTAACCTACCCGACTCCGCCCCCTGGATTTCGAGTGTTCTGCAGTGAGAAGCTACTGCAAGATTTACTTACCATCAAGCCAGGTGTATTTGACTTTCTTTCTTTTTTTTTTTTGATGGACACAATCTGAGATTTATTAATAAATATCCTGACACGTCCAAGCTTTATAATGGCAGTGAACGGGACCAATGAGTATGAAGCTCAAGAAAGTGCATCCATCCATCATACGTCACGTCAGCTACACTTTTTTTGTAAGTTGAATATGGAAGGCAGTCTGACTGAAGCTAGATATTTTACTTTATAACTTGTTAATATGGATATTTTTCTTACACAAACGCATTGCTTCACTTCAGAAGGCCTTTACGCTTTTTACGCCATGTGGAGTACGTTTATGATGGATGGATGCACTTTCTTCAGCTTCATACTCGGTTCCGTTCACTGCCATTATGAAGCTTGGATGCGTCAGGATATTTATAATATAAGTCCGATTGTGTTCATCAGAAAAAAGAAAGTCAAATACACTTAGGATGGCTTGAGGGTGAGTAAAGCTTGAGGTAATTTTCATTTCAAAGTGAACTAATCATTTAACAGTAAAATTATATTCCTGCATTTTTAGAAGAAAATGTGAGAAGCAAAATATGGTCTATAGGATTTTTTTTTCCTGTTGACATAAAGTATGCACAGTATAACCAATAGAGGGCAATATTCACCCTAAAGCTCTGTGAACATGTTCTAAGAGTTTTATGTCTGATTTTTAAGTCTGGTTCATGATATTAAAAACACAGCTGACTCAGACTGTTCACATTTTGCTCCATAATTTAATACTAACTTCTCACATATTTCAAAGGGTGTGTATTTTGTTCCCTCTAGAAAATGAATAATGACAGTCCTTATAGTTGAATGCAGGGGTGATGACTTTTAAACACAGTTGTGGTGGGATATGGGCACTCAGTTGCCTGGCAACAAAACCTTAATTCAAAATCTAATTTTCTTTTGGTGGCAAACGGCCTTTAAAATGTAGTCAACACAGAGCTTTGTAACTGTCAGGGAAGAATTCAAACTAAAGCTCAGTCTGAGGTGTATGTATCAAGGTTTAATTAAGGCTGAAGGAGGATAAGGACTCTATTTGACTGCTTTAAGTCATTACAACCATCAGCTCACATGCAGGGGGAAATTAATCATGCATGAATTATTCAAAATCCAAATATAGCAGCCAATTACAGCTCTGCTCTCACTGGGGGTGGGGAAATTCATCTGCAAGATGAGCTAAAAAATGCCCCATATTCACAGAGTAGCAGCATATGTTTGTGTGAGTGTTTGTTCAGGAGTGCTAGCTTATTGATCTTTGTATGCCTCAGTTGTGTGTGTGAGAAACACAGGGATGGGCAAAGCAGCACAGGTTAATCGGAGTGGTCAGCTCTCAGAGTCCCTACTGTGAGGTCAAACACACTGCCTGAAGGCCTGGTCAAGACCTATTGTGCAACAGGTAACATCTTCCTAAACATACACACACATTTATCTAATTAGGACCATATACTTCCGTTTTGATATAAATCAAATTTTAAATTACTACAGACAAACCTTGACCCACACCCAAAAAAGTTTTTTTTCCCCTTCATTTTGAATATATTTAGTATAATATAATGCAAACTGCTAGGGGCTAATTTGTCACCAAACTATGGCTAAATATACATTTCCACTGATTTCCACTTCACTGACTTCTGACACGGAGCTAATAATAAAATAATAAATAAATAAATATTAAAACATAATAATAATAATAATAATAATAATGAGAATAATATATTATATTTTTACTCTTTTAAAAATACATTATAATATATTTATAATACATTATTATTAATGTATTAACTAACATTAACTAACAATTACATTACATTTGTTCCATTATTTATTAATCCTTGTTAACATTAGGTAATATAAATACAACTGTTCATTGCTAGTTCAGGCCCATTAAATAATAAGAACAGATACAACTTTTGATTTTTATTAATGTATTAGTAATTGTTGAAATTAATATTATCTAAGATTAATACATTTTTTGGAAGTATTTTTCATTGTTAGCTAGGGGTGTGACCAGACATGAGATTAGATTCACGAGAACGAGACAAGATTTTTGCAAAGTATTTTTAAGAAATCCTCAATGACAAAATTCATGACTGGAAAAATCTGCAGGTGCATTTTAAAATGTTTTAACTTGTAATGAATGTCATTTCAGTTCTACTTTCTGAGTATGAATTATCATATGCATTGGAAGACAACAATATATAAGCACTGTAAAAGGTTTTGCCACAAACTCAACTGACTGGCTTCTCTCCTGTATGATTTTACATGAGTCTCTTCAGACCTTACTGTACATGAATTATGAGCTTCCAGAACTTCTGATTGAGGCTGTTTGTGACCTCCTAATTGAACTCCTTTCCACAAATTGAACAGAAACAGAACAGTATAAATAACAAAAATAAATAACACCGTTTTTTCTTAGTCTTATTAAGTGCAAACGATAAGTTCAACTATAATCAAAGTACTCTCTCAATATTCAAAGTGCGACAGAGACCAAAACAGAGACCAGAGCTAAGAGGTGGTTACAACTACACAGCCCAGCCATAGGTTTGATATTGGGAGACAGGCTACTGTACGTAGCCTAATTTGCACGCATCAGGGAGCTCGCGTTTTACTTTCGCTTTCGAATTTGCATTTGCGCGTACTCTGTGTATAGGGAGTGGCGGTGCAGAGCTTTCTACAAGATAAAACATTTATCAGATGCTTAGGCTCTGTTGCTCAACGAATTCTCCACCATGGTCTTGTCAGACATCTCGCCTTATTCTCGTCACGTGATCAGTGAACTGTGATTCCTGCTGCGGTATGTGCGACTCTGCAGCTCATGCTGGATGAGCAGAGCAGATGTTTTCAATGGTTTACAACTGAAGCAACCATTATACAACTGAATAAAATGGTTTATATTACTATGAAAAAAGCAAAACGACAGTGGAGGCGGTGCCACGGTGGGTACCGTAATGTAATTTAAACCCCCACGCTCTGTCATGGCAATATCGAAAGACAGCTTTTCACATTTTAATATCAGAAGATCTCATGGCACGACATCTTGTCACACCCCTATTGTTAGTTGATGATAACTTATGTAGTTAACAAATGTAACCTTATCGTAAGTGTTACCTACATTATATACATTGTATAAAATAATACAAACTTCTAGAGGCAATTTGGCTAAACAAACATTTCCATTGACTTGTATAATACTGAGCTAATATCCCCTATTCCAACCCTGAATCCCAACCATAAACATAACTCAAATAAATCTTTTTGCTATTTTACATTTTCATTTTGATATTCTGTTTATTTAGTATATTTACTAAGCCTTTTTCTTAACAGGGACCATTTGACGTAGGTGTTTCAAGTTTTGTGGAGACATTGTGGCCACACATTCACACAAAAAACACTGGTGAATCTTTATAGTGTTCATTCTTATGTGCACTTAAACAAATCAAAACCACACGCAATGAACCGAAGCCACTCGCACTTCCTCAATTTCTCCACCCCATCATCCTTCAAGCAATCTCATCTCTATCCTACATTCACTCACTCACTCACTCAATGACACACTCTACATACATTCCTCTTTTCTTTTAGTGTCATGACCCCAACCCAGTCCTCACCCTGCCCAGCTCTTGATTCTTCTCCTCCAGCTGGGCCTCCAGTTGGCGCAAACGCTCCTCGATGTTGCCATGACGCTCCTCCGCCTGCAGGAAACACTGACATTAGCATAAAGAGAGCAGGGCTAAAACCTTTAAGGATTAGACACTTCACCTTTAAGAAAAAAAGGGGTTTAGAAATTGCTTATATTTTATTGGTTGAAGAAATTAACTTGTCATATATTCGAAAAATGTGTTTTCATAAACCATATTTAAATGAAAATTTGACATAAATGTACAGTTTGTTTAGTGCGTATTGTTGTACAGTTCAGCTTCCCTGACTAAGGTCTATAGCCCAATGATGGCATGTTCTGTGTATAGTAAATGGGATCTAAGGAAGGAGAAAGTCTCCATCTGGTTTAAGGCTGGTCATGGATCTGTATCATTAGGAGCATGAGGTGCGTGACAGGATGCCACTGACTGAGAAAAACAAAAAATTGCCATTTTTAATTAGCTGCATTAGCAAGACTATAAACAAAACCCCACTGCCTCCCTGACACACTGACAAGACATTTGGCTGCCTTGGAAAAACACTGTCATCCACAATTCTAGCTGATGCTCAGATGGAACGTGACTGCAACCGAGTGAGGATTATCTAAACTGGCAAGAAAGCCTGTAAAAGAGAAATATCTGCTCTACCTGTGCATGTTTGATGGCTGATGCAATGGAGTGCTTTATAATGAACAGTACAGCTGTATTTTTTTATTTATTTTGGTCTTTTTTGAAACGTATAACAAGAAAACAGATAGAAATGATGCAAAGAGGAACTGGAACAGGATAAAGAAATACTGCCAGATTCCAACTTGCATGAGCGCCATGGCTCAATGTGTGGGAAAACTCACTGCCTGACTGCTAGGCCACAGGTCTGACAAAAACAAATGGTTTGAATCAGTGATCCTCAAATGGTTTTGCTTCAGAGTCCAGATTTTACATTGGACATCAAGTGGCGACCCTCCACAGTCGCTTAAAGAAAACCTCCTTATATCAGAAAATGAATTACTATGAACTGCATAGGCCCAAAAATATTCAAAATTGATAACATGACAACGGCTTAATAAGAAGATATTTAAATAATGCAGTTTTATGAATGTATAAACAATAGCAGATGTGTGATGTACCTGTTGAGTCTTAGGGCCCTATTTTAACAATCTAAGGGCATGTTCTAAAGCGCACGGCGCAAGTGCACTTAGGGCGTGTCCGAATCCACTTTTGCTAGTTTAACGACGGGAAAAATGGTCTTCGCACCCGGCACATGGTCCAAAAGGGTTGTCCCTAGTCTCTTAATAAGTCATGGTGTGTTTTGGGTGTAACTTGCAATAAACCAATCAGAGTCTCATCTCCCATTCCCTTTAAAAGCCAGTTGTGCTCGCGCCATGCAGAATCACTATTTACATGGTGGAATTTGCAAGCGGAAAAACTGAACGCTTCTCTAACGAGGAAATAGATCTACGGGACAAGCCGGATTCCATCAAGCATCTTTATGCACACAATAATGATCTTTTACATAGTAATCCTTTTATTTGTAATATTTGGAACGTTTGTGTGCTGCTGCGCGTCCCTGTGTGTGTAATAATCAGAGTTTACGCGTGATGTGCACCCGCCTATAGGCGCATATTACTAACGTGCTCTTTAAATAAAAAAAAATATTGAGCTATTGACTTTAGACCAGGTTTCAGTAGGTCAATGGCGCAGTCTATTTCAGTTGCCTCAAAATAGCAACACGCTAACAATGCGCCTGAACACACCTCGTTTTCAGACCAGCACGCCCATGGGCGCACAAACGGGTGCAAATGCATTTGCTATTTAACAACGTGGCGCAGGATGTGAATGATAACTGCATTGGGCTGAAACTAGCAAAAAACACTTGCATTGCCCTTGGCGCCGCATTGCCCCGGGTATATGATAGAGCCTAGTGTTGTTAACTATTAAACTATCAAAAATAATAATTGAAACAAAACTTAAATGAAAATAATTACATGAGCAAATTTAAAATAAATGAAAATTAAAACCGCTGCTAACTGAAATAGAATAAGTTTAAGGGTGAGTTCACACATTTTGGTTTGGCAGGTTTGGTTCGATTAAAGGGTTAGCTCACCCAAAAACGAAATTTCTGTCATTAATTTCTCACCCTCATGTCGTTCCAAACCCGCAAGACCTTCGTTCATCTTTAGAACACAAATTAAGATATTTTTAATGAAATCCGAGAGGTTTTTTTTTTAATCTCCCATAGAAAGCAAGAAGAACAGAGAAGTAGTAAAGACGTCATTTAAATAGTCAACGTGACTAGTGGTTCAATCTTAATGTTATGAAGCAACGAGAATACTTTTTGTGTGCAAAAAGTAGCTAATACTTAAACTTATACTGAAATAATTATAAATTAAAACTAAATAGAACTATTAAACAAACTTGTCCAAGTTGGCATCTGCTTAACACGTTAACTATTTAACTTAATATTTTAATATGTATCTGTTTAATATATACTATTAGTTGCATTTGCAACCCTAATTTGGGTCTTGACCCATCATAGATCTTGTGTTTCTCTAAATCGTGTCTCAGTAGGCTAAAAAGACTTTTGAACAGCCTATGTTGTTTATCTCTTATCTAATCCTGCTGTGTAATCTTTTCATGTCAGTTTCCGCCCTTCTTTATCTTATCATTATGTTTCATCACCATCTCAGAGGGTGTTTTCCTGACAGAAAATAATCTTATGAACTGACTCCCTCATTTGTTCTTGTTGCTGTCGTCTGGAGGAGTGATTGAGTACTCGCCTTGGTGAGGGCGGCCACTCTCTGGGCCAGTTCAGCCTCCACCTCAGGCAGAGTCTCTGCCTTCCTCATGGTCTGCTGTAGCCGCTGTTCCGCCAACTCCAGCAATTCCTGGAGGTGTCGTACCTTCTCCTCACTCTGATGAAAAGACACGTGCACACAAACCGCACGAAAATAAGACAAACAGAGGGTGTACACTCATGTAGACACCATAGACACACCCATTTTAGAGAACACACAGATATTGAGATATTATACACCCAATATATGCATTCACACACAAAGGAAAGATAAAGTCCACACGAGGTTACAAGGTACTCACAACATACACACATGAACGAAAAACATATAAAAAGGAAGCACACATACAACACGAAATAAATAAGTGCACATAAAAACAAACCACCAGTGTACAAACACACACAAAATATAAAGACATGATAAAGCCAAAATTTGAATTATACACTACTGTTCAAAAGTATGGGGACAGTAAGATTTTAAAATGTTTTTGAAAGAAGTCTCTTATGCTCACCAAGGCTATATTTATTTGATCAAAAATACAATATTTAATATTGTTAAATATTGTTTTCTATTTTATTTATATTTTAAAATGTAATTTATTACTGTGATGGCAAAGCTGAATTTTCAGCAGCCATTACTCCAGTCCTCAGTATCTCACGATCCTAAGAAATCATTCTAATTTAGTGCTCAAGAAACATTTATTTCTCCCCCTCTTTGATGAATAGAAAGTTCAAAAGAGCAGCATTTATTTAAAATAGAAATCTTCTGTAACATTATGAATGTCTTTACTGTCACTTTTGATCAATTTAATGCATCCTTGATTAATAAAAGTATTAAAATCTTACTGACCCCAAACTTTTCAATGGTAGTGTACATCACTGTAATATCAATGTGATGTAATGCAGTATTACATTCTCATTTTCTTAAACAGGGCCGTTGCTAATATTAAACATTTTATTGGGTCTGCCTACTCTCCCCTGAACCCAGTAAGTAATGTTCCCAGTTGTCCCCACTGATGACAATCCTGCCTGTAGTGCAAAATCACAAACTTATGCTGTCTGAACAAGAGCAGATGTCTTGATTTATCTCTCTCTTTTGAGATATTTATACCCACTGCATGCAAAACAAACACTCTGTCCAAACTGGCACCAACATCAATGCAGTTGGGAATCCTCTTTCTTCCTCCAGATGATGGATCTGGGTATTAAAACAGTCGGGTGGTACCTGCTTCCTCCCAGCATGCCTCTTCTCAGCATGCTGTAGCATTCTGAAGGATTCCAACATGAGTCTAATGCTTTAGGGCTAATTAAACCCCCTCTGACTAACACACGCCCTTCATACGCACACGCACAGATGGAACATGACTCTCATAACTGAATTATGGGACATCAACCAACACTGACCTGCGGCGCTCATTTGAAATACACTTCAAATCAGCCCAGGTCTCATTCAAAGTTGGCATACCTGACGGTAAAGTGAATCCTTGGTGGCCAGCTCGTTCTCTAGCTTGTCATTCAAGTCATGGATAGAGGTGGTTTCTCTCTGGGCGGCCAGGTAACGCTTTTCTAACGTTGTGATTCGCTCCTCCATGTCCTCCTTCTGTGCCATCGCCTGTCGAACAGGCACATAGTAAGAGAAAACAAAAAAACCCTTGGGAAGTTTGAAAACCTTTAATAGACTACAACAACATTTGGGGAAGCTTTTTTTAAACCATGAAATGGTGCTTAAAGTTAACATGAAACAGAAATGTATTTAGTCAGCTTACTTAAAATCAACTGAAAGCTCGCATTCAAATTTGCTTCCATCCAATCAACTGCCAACAGATAGAACTAAGTCCACACCTTAAATTTTTTCTTTTTTTCGACAATCCGTTTCACTTATATTTCTGTCACAATATGGAACAAAATATATGTCGATAGTTCTGATACATTGCGACTTTATTAGAAATTATAGTCTATGTGACCTGTGCACTATATTCCATGCCATAGCTTTATGTGAAGAACAGACCAAAATTTAAGCCATTATTCACTCAAAAGCATCACTTCCGCTGTAGCTTTCAAATCTTATTAAGGATTCTGTCACATTTGCTTACAATATCCAAAAACCAATATTATTTTGTTTGCTTGTTGCTAATGTCAAACCTGGAGCAACATAATGTGAATATGCTTTAGATGTATGGTAAAGAACAACATGAACATTCTGCAAAATATCATCTGTGGTCCACCGAAGAAAGTGACACTGGGTTGCAAAGTAAATGATTTTTTTTTGGGGGGGGGGACTGTTCTTTTAAATACCCTAAAACTTTAGACCTTGTCAAGGAATGAGTCACAGTCGCATTATTTGTAACCTTCTGTCTCTCAGCAAAAATAAAGCAGAGCTGAGAAAATGTCCTCACTGCTTGATGCTGTATCTTCCCTGAAACAAGCCCTCATCAGTCTGTCCCCATTCTGTCCCTTTCCTCTCCCCCCAATCATTCTAACCTCGCGTATGTCCCTCTGGTGTTTGGCGCTCATCTCTTCGCTCTTCAGTAGGTCTTTGCGGGCGGTAGCCAGCTCCGTCTCAAGCTCGGACATGCGATTGGTCAGGCCACTGATTCGGTCTCTGTTTTGGGCCAGCTCCTTATTGGCCTTATCCAGCAGTTCCTGCAGCTCCAGACACCTGCTGGTGTCGTCATGCACATCAATGGAGCCATTGGGAAGCCTCTGTCACAAACACACACACAAAAAATGTTAGAGATACAATAGAGAGCTAGTTGAGAACTTGTTTAGCAGTCCCCTGATTTCCACTAAGGGTCCTAAATAAGCTTCTAAATAAGTTTCAGAGAAGCAAAATATGCTGAGTCAGAACCTGAAGAACACGGTCAGCAATTTAAGCAGCTTCACTGTAATTATGACCTCAGGAGTTCAGAGGTTCACTCGCAGACATCACATCGTGGCCGTGCATTTCATCCATCTACTTTACACAGCTGAGCAAATTAAAGCCTCCAGATTAGTCATTTTGCCAGCCCTGAAACTCAGGCTTCCTCAGCACATTATCAGTGACAAAAATACGACCTGGGTGAGATGCATATCTTTGCCCCCAAAATAAGCTGCTTTCTCAAAGCAGAAACGTCCAGTTCGGGGCTGACAGGAGAATTCCATAGAGGCATAGTTAATGAGGACACTTTTACATGGCTGTCTAAAGTGAGGGGAGTTTGCTTCACTGATGTGCTTAGTTCTATATCACTACAGGAAAGCTGAGACAGGGAATTTTAAAGAGTCATGCCTGAAGTGTTTTTGCACATATGTGTTTGTGGATGTCAGTAATGCTGATTGGCAGATGATTTTATGTGCTTCTCAGCCTTAAACTGAATTACATGCTGTTAATTAAATAATTCTTCAGAGAGAGCTCCAAATTTGGAAGCGCAGCAGGCAGTCTGCCAGAGACAACTAATTTACAGATTCTTGTCTCTCACATTTCTATGACATTTAACCCTTATATTTACATTTGCAATTGCTCAATATATACTAATTTAATACACTGCCACTAAAACCTACTTCTTTTCATCTAAATTACATAATAGGTCTACTTTCTGAACAGAACAGGCACTTCAACTACAGACACTTGTGTCTTACGTCTTTAATTTTATGGAAACAATTAGATTTCAATGCATTACCATTAGCTATTAAACAAAAGATTTTATACTATGGCTTCCACATATTTGTGCTACTTTTTACAGCTTTATGCATAGATTTCATTGTTTTACCCTTGTCACAGACTCTTAAAACATGAAAATGTCATAAAAATATATTATTTATAACTATAATGATCCAAACAAAAAGTGAAAAACAACTAAAACAATTATAATAAGGGAATATATATGGCATTTCCACCATGACCAACAATTTTGCTTATAATAAAGTTTTCTAAAAGAAAAAAAATATTATATTTATTTGGGACATATAACTTGCTAGCTATGAAATTAGCCATTGATGACTGGAGTTTTTTTTTTTTTTTTTTTTTAAAGAATACTTTTTTTTTTTTTTTTTTTTAAATCGGAAAATGTAATTTCCAACACCGACATTTACACAATTTACACAATACATGTGGTGGAAATGACATTGATTCATGATGGCTTGTATATTCACACTAAAAGTCCAGTGGCTTTTGTGAAAAAAAACAACAAAAAAAAACTAATATGCTATGATCTATGAATCCTTGGCTTTATTTGAAATTTTGTGGAAAACCTCTCTGCCACTCTACTGGGAGTCCGCTGATAAACCCACGCCGGCCTCTAACAAGCTGAACTTTGCTTTAAGTATTTGATGAGCCATGAACCACAGAGACTATCAGCCATATTTCTGCCCTCCAGGGAGGCTTCAGCCAGCTCTCCAGAGAGACACAGTCTGGACCATGTCTGCCATGTCTGGGAATCTACTTCTGTCTGCTTTCATCCACTCCATCCAGCTCTATATGATTCATTGTTTCTAATCACAAATGCAGTATCAAAAGTACAGTTCACGGAAAAGTAATATTTTCTGCTAGAATTCAAAAAAGGTATGTTTGGAAAAAGCCTGCAGGCCTCTCATTTCCATTATCTTCCCCTGAAGGTGTAATATTATGAAGCGCAACCTTTCAGGTGCTAACAACACCCAGGGGAAACCCACCAGAACATGTTTTGCTCTTGTTCTATTAAAATACAATTACATAAATTAGAGAACTTGTATTTTGGAAAATATATATAAAAATGAGGGTTTCCTCAGTCCACATTTTGTTAGTTTCTGACTACTTAAACCTCTGGTGCTCTTCGCGTCATGTCGGTAAAAAATGAATTTATTTATTTCAATGAAAAGAATGTACTATATTTTAGATCAATAATGTTTTTATTTATCAGAGGGGGTTATGGTACTAAATAATATTTATGCTGTAGTTATAATCCATTCATTCACTTTTTGAGCATAGACCTAAAAATGAAATTTCCAACTTAAACTGTCATAATTTTTGACTTTTTTTTATCTCTTTACAAAGATGACACTTGGCAAATTATTGCTAAAGTGAAAAAAGTTTTAAAAAGTCAACTAAAGTTACAGAATTTTACGTTTATTGTTATGAAAAATGCACAAAATACCATTTTCTATTTTCAAATGAAATATATATTTTCAAAAACACGTTTTACTCTAAAACTGCAAGAAAATCAAAGCCATAAATCTAAAAAAAAGTTGTGTTCCAAATTTGAGCTTGATATCTCAAAAAATTAGCTTTCAGTAAGATTTTGTTTGGCCGCAGTACCAAAAGTTTTCACTATAGATGAAATTAGTCTCCCATTCATTTACAATGCGGTCATTTTTTATTGCGAGGAGCACAAGTGTGACTATTTTCAGGACCATTTAACCTTTTCGAATCATGTCCATGATTTTTTTGTGTGTGTGTTCACATAGCAAGTGCCAAAACCTTTACAAAGTTTTGTACCATTCCGATAAAGCAAAAAATTCTAAAAAAAAAAAAAAACGTAAAATTTTACAGAAGAGCACATGAGGGTTAAATACCTGACAGTGATGATCTAGAATAAGCACAAAAGAGCCAGACCGTGAGTGACACCTGGAGGAGCTCTATTGATAAATGGCACAAGTAGAGAACTTAAAGAGCTTCAGTTCACACAGAGACTGGTGAAGAGACAGTGAATCACACACTGTGAGGTATCAAACAGTCAGCATGGCAATGTTCTTCCTCATTAGAAGCGGTAACATTTTAGTTACCTTTTCAGAGTCAGAAACCTTTCAGAAAAACGCTGACACAGAACATTGTCAATCAACAAAATTGGAGAAAATGATGTTAAATTAGCTCCTTAAAAAAACCCAGTTTTAAGACTGAGTCTATGTCTGTTAAAGTAACCATGTGTGTGCATGACGAAGGTCTCTGACCGAAACGTTGCCACTTTTATTTTTTCTAAATAAAGGGAGAACAACAGTGTGCACATTTTTTTTTTTTTTTTTTGTATTATTTGTTAAAGTAACCATGAAATCAAAATTAACAAATATTATACTGCAGTATTTATTAGACTGTAAATGATTTATTCGTACACATTATTATTATTATTATTTTAAATTCAGGTGCCCTTATAATCTTTAATCAAAATAACTTCCCCTCCCTCTTGCAGCAACATCTCTTCTCTTCTCTGATGACGTGTTCACTGGCACTAGTGCGGGGCAACCTGTCACTCACATGTGATCACAGCAGTAGCAAATCACAATAATCCAATCAATTCCCGGTGGACAAAATCAAGTCCCGTCTTACATTTTTTCTTATTCAATAAGCCGTCTCACTTGGATATACTGTATGTCACAATAGGGAAGAAAAGAATTTCGCAATTTACGTTTCATGCCGACTTTAACTATAAAGTTCATCTATATGCTACTGTACTCCTGAAAGCTAACTAAAATAGTCTATATTTTAGTAAACATACACATTTAAAAGTATTAATTTTGTATATTTACTAAAATATAGTAAATGTACACATTTAAAATCCTTAAATTTTAAAATTTAATACCTTTATATCATAAAAATGCCCTACCATAACTTCTTGTTTCAATAGGAAATACATCAACGTGGAAAGAAGACTGTGTTTGTAAAGTCTGTTGGTGTAAGTTGCAATGAAACTGAAGTAGCAGTTCAGTTATGACGTATATTGTATGTGAGTGTAACTGGATTACTGAAAAAGAAATTTTGTGATGTGGGCAGGGAAGCAGCTTGCAAGAACAGTTTAAGCTGACTAAATGATTGAAGAAGTTCTGCACACGTCACCACAGAAAAGTCTGACATTTCACTGAAGGATCAAGTTATGACATTTTGATTAAAAATTATGAGGTCATTTTTTTTTTACGAAACATGCATGGATGAATAATTAACAATAAGATCTACTGTATAACATGCATTTAGATAATAGGGTGAATTTTCATTTCATGCCAACTTTAAAGACAGAATCTTATAAAGCCCGGTACACACCAAACCGACGGTCAGCCGTCGGGCAGTTTTTGTTCGTCGGCCGACTAAGTTTTCTCAGTGTGTTCCACACCGTCGGCTGAAGTTGGTCCTCATCGGCTTTCTTTCGGCCGATTCGGCATGTTGAATCGGCGTCGGATCTCTTCGGTCAGTCGGGCCATCTGATCATTCTGATTGGCTGTTCAGCTACTGCCACCTGCTGGTACGGAAAGGCATTTCTTCTTACGCAGGCGCAGAACGGCCGTCGGGTGTCAAGCGTTGGTTTGGCGTGTCAGGGCAACTTTGGACCTAGACGCTGCCGACATGAGCCTACCCCGCAGTCTGCTTTCGTCGTCACTAGTTCGTCGGCGTCGGCTTGGTGTGTTCAGGGCTTAATAAAACCACAAGCTAATTTCTGTTCCCAAACTAATTTTGCATACTAATGGGCAAATCGATACTGCTGCATTGAAAAGAATCACTTACTACAGAAAATCAATCAATAGCATTTCAAATAAATAAAATAAAACATAAGGTGATATTTAAAAATTGAACCACAGTATAGGTATCAAAGTTTAAGAGCAATTCACAATTCTCCTATTGACCAGACTCCAGTTGGCGGGCTGCTAGAAGTGAGTCACACTCAGAGACAGGAGACAATTTAGCAGCCTGTGCTGAAGGTTGAAGGGCAAAACCACTTGGCGCATAATCAATGCAGTTTATTTCTCAGTAGCGAAGAAAATACCATCTGCAAGAGAGGTATTAGAGCAGGAGGGATCCCTTTTGGACCAGTGCCTCAGATATAAACAGTTACAAAGTGTAAGTAATGATAAAACCTATGGGGTCATACAATACACTATCGTTCAAAAGTTTGGGGTCGGTAAGATTTTTTAATATTTTTGAAAGTCTCTAATGCTTACTAGGTCTGCATTTATTTTATTAATACAGTAAAAACAGTAACATTGTGAAATATTTTTATAATTTAAAATAACTGTTTTGTTTATAACTACTGTAATATATTTTAAAATGAAATTTAATCCTGTGATGGCAAAGCTGAATTTTCAGCATCATTACTCCAATCTTCAGTGTCACACGATCCTTCAGAAATCATTTTCAGAATTTGGTGCTCAAGAAACATTTCTTATTATTATCAATGTTGAAACAGTTGTGCTGCTTAATATTTTTGTGCAAACCGTGATTCTTTTAAGATTCTATGATGAATAGAAATTTCAGCATTTATTTGAAATAAAAAAATATAAAAGTCTTTACTGTCACCGTTGATCAATTTAAAAAATCTTTAATAAAGTATTAGTTTCTTTCTTTCAAAAAAAAAATAAATAAAAAATACTGAGCTCAAACTTTTGTAAGGTAGTGTATTTTGGCATGACATTTGCATTGTGTTCTTGGTGATTCAAGGTCAGAATTGACAAAAAGATGTATAGGATGTCCTGATAAAAATTTAGCTTAAAAAGTCCATCATACAATTAGATTTAAATTTTTCTTCCTGAGGTTGACTTATAACAATAGTCCTAATGTAGTTTAACAATTTTACTCTATATGACCCTTTTTAGACTCTCTGATCCTAATTCCTCATGATTTTACTCCCTTAAAAATCTAAATTCTAAATGATTATTACAAGTTTGTAGAAACATGTACTTTAGAATGCTTTAGCACAAGTGTCTATTTTAAGCACTCACAAAATTTAAATATTTAAATTTATGCTAATCCAACTTTAAGCAAAAACACACATACCTTCCAAGTAGGTTTAGAGCTGTCCATCCTGTCCACAGCATCCCCATCTGCTCGTCCATCCTTTCTCTGCCTCAACATGACCACCTAGATAAACAAAAACACACCAAAAAAGTCACTCTGTCTATGTTTTATAGTATGTGCATTCATGTTAGACACATTAAATGTGGCATACCACATAATCACTGCTCACAAAGCACAGCACAGACAATGATGCACTTTTCCATTCCCCCTTTTCCAATTGCACATTATGAAGATGTACATTTTCAGTGATAGTGGGATTTAATAGTGTTCCTTTTAATAGCATTTGAGCACTGTTCCTGTCTTCTTAAGGGAGGCTAGGAGTCTTGCGGGAGATAAGATTATAAGAAATACCCATTTTGAGGAATTAACTTATCATTGTGCTTAAAAGCAGCATGTTATTAAGGTATTAATGAAATACTGGTAAGCCATTTGCATTTGAATCCTGGCATATCAGGCCCAGTGAGTGTGAAAATTGGAAAGAGACAATTAAAATATGTACACATTCATTTGCATGCCAGTATTTAGATGAAGGGATCGGATTTACATATTCGCAAGGCTCTCTTTATTACAGCTCGTTTGAATTAGAGTATTAGAGCAGGCTGGCGAGACAAAGTGAGCGACACCGCTTCATAATAATACCTCAAAACCAACTACTGTAGGAGTGTAACATTCAACACAACTACAAAATAGACTGAAGAATATGCAGCATTACAGTCTCTTTTTCTCCAGTGTGGCGACAATAAAATCAGGTTTGGGAGAGTGGAATGAAAGAAAGTTTGTGTTTTTAGAGCTTTATGACACACAATCTACCAGTGAGTAATGGTGAGTAACTAGGTAACGGTAGCACTAACAATATTGTGTGACGTAGTTTAGTGGTTTTCAAAGTAGTGTAGTTCCAACGAGTAACGTGACCAAATGCTTCATCGTTGTTTTAATAACTGAGCTGAGGGAAAAATCAAACACCCTAACTTAAACGGCCCAACTGGAAAGAATGATTCAGTCTAAGTTCGTTCGGACGGTCCCCTCTCTCATCTTCAAAGTCTAATTCTTTATAGTGAATCATTTCATATGGACTGGCCTTTCTCTCATATAAAGTATGTGGAGTTGGAAAGTCTGATTCATTATAGTGAATACAGTTTTAAACGAGCCTGTCACCTCTCTCATAAACAGCACTGGAAAGTCAGATTAATTACAGTGATTCAGTTCTTTCAGACGTTTCATGTAAAAATGATTCATTAATTCATATCCTTGTATGATGTACAATGTTTTCGGTTATGTAAATTAGAGTGTTTGTTTTAAATACATAGAATAATATGTGACCCTGGACCATAAAACCAGTCATAAGTTGCATGGGTAGCAATAGCTGATTTCATATGATTTCATTGTAGCAATAGCCAACAATACATTGTATGGGGCAAAATTATCGATTTTTATTTTATGCCAAAAATCATTAGGATATTAAGTAAAGATCATGTTCCATGAAGATATTTTGTAAATTTCCTACCGTAAATATATCAAAAATGTATTTTTGTGAGTGGATATCCATTGCTAAGGACTTCATTTGGACAACTTTAAAGGCGATTTTCTCAATATTTTGATTTTTTTTGCACCCTCAGATTCCAGATTTTCAAATAGTTGTATCTCAGCCAAATATTGTCCTATACAAACCATACATCAATAGAAAGCTTATTTATTCAGCTTTCAGAATATGTATAAATCTCAATTGACCCTTATGACTGGTTTTGTGGTCCAGGGTCACATATTATAAATGTACATAAGTTTGATACTGTGACTCAAAAAAATCGTTCATTCATTTAAAACCCTTTGTTTATGTGCCAGCAAAAGTGCAGTTCTGATTAAATTATGTCATTGGGTAGTTATATACCCAATGACATATATACCGGTAGCTTGACTGTAGTTAACCTTCTTCAAATTATGATTAGCTTGTAGCTTGAGAGTTTCCAAGTAGATTCCCCAACACTGGTGATGACCACTTCATTTGTTCCCTTTGCAGCATTAGGTCCTGTTCGTACTGAGACAGCATAAAATCTTCCCGTTGGTCTAAATGCAGCATCATGACACCCAGAGGCCACTTCTCATCCCGCCTCTGCAGTGCGGGCTGCAGCCAAAGACTCTTCTTACTCAGCGATGATGAAAAAAAATAGCTTTTTTGTCAGTGTGTTCACACATGCTGACCGACCCGTACTAAGACAGTTATGAATGATGTGAAGATTTATTCAGTGGGGGAGTGTATAACTGGGTCATTAAGGCCTGCAGCAATTTTTTTTTCTTGTATTTTACATTTCATATGTATTTTTCCCCTATAGAGTCAGTATATACCTCCTACTTAAGCTTTTAAATTAAACATTAACAAGATCGTTCACCAAAAATGTTCCAAACCCACAAGCCTTTTGTTCATTGAACACAAATGAAGATATTTTTAATGTTCTCTCATCATTTTTGTCCATCCATTGAAAGTCTATGTAATCAACATTTTTGATGACAGAATTTTCGGGTGAACTAAACTTCACTGGATAGTGTTGTTGATCGTCGCATTGTTTGCATAAAGTCTCTGAAGCAGCTGCAGAAATTGATGCAGGCAGTTACTGCAAATAGCATCTAAAATATATTCTCAGTGTAAATAAAGAGAAACTACTGCTAAAACTAGATAATGGGCATTTTGTGTAAAAAAAAGCAGTTCATCACTGAAATATTCAAATGTAAGTTAAAAATAATGAGTATGATTAGTATGTAAAAATGTATATTTTGTTTTATTCACAAATCATCAATTAATGAACAACATGCATTAACAAAGATTAAATAAAAAGTGTGATGTTACATAGAATAATTCATGGGCCCTAATGGGTTTCTAAGCAAAAACCACATTCAATAATCCGTATAAGCTACAAAAACAAAATGCAATGAAATGAAGTGCAGTGAGTAATTGTGTCGTCAATGCTTTTTCTTATCAGTGTAAATCTACAGTATGTCAAGTGCATTCGCTTTGCATGAACTCTCAGTGGCGTGTGAGTGATGGAAACAGACAGCGTGGTTTTTCCTGCATGGGTTGACAGCAGGGGGCAGGTGCTCATTGGACAGATGTTAATGAGATCAGCAAATCCATACCAGTGCGTAAGCATATACACACATGCACAATACACGTACCTCCTGACTGGCGGTTGCCAGCTGTCCTTCTAATGTAGTCACCCTTTCAAGAGCCACCCGTAACCTTTCACGCACCTGTGCAAATAAAAAAAATAAAAATTTTAATTGCCAAATTTACACGTGCCAAGAAAGCCCCGTCAGCATCTAACGTATTCCACTTCAACTACCACTAATGTTACACGCTGATAATGACTTCACTGGAAAACATTAAAGAGGACCTTTTATGCCCTTTTACAAAGTCTTGATTTTGTTTTCGGGGTCTACTAGAATAGGTTTTCATGCTTCAATGTTCAAAGAACACTTTATTTTTCACAAATTTTATACATTGTTGCTGCACCTCTCTTCCCAGACTGTCAGTAAGGCTCTGTTTAGTTCTTAGGTGTGTTCGACATGGGCTGCGACTGGATGTGGCGAGAGTTGGGGAGTCGGACACTTTCTGCTTCATTTTAATTATCTCATAATTTTTTTGATAATTTTGATAATTTTGCTGCAATAGCTTACACACAGCACAGGGAGGGTTTATTTGAAACTGAACTAAATTTACAAAAAAATATAAAATAAGAACAAATAAATAAATTGCAAATGACAGCACAAATAAATACAACAGAAAAAAGAGAAAAATGAAATAAACAGGCTTTAAGTTTTTCAGGTGGGTCTAACAGCAATATTCGGGTAAGAAATACTACAGAAAATAAATAAATGTAAAATAACACTGGACAATCTTCATTGTAAAAAATAAATACAGATTAATGCTTATAATTAAAGTTACAAAAGTTATTCAGTCAAGAGCAGTGAGTGATTTTTTTCTTTTGTTCTTTGATTAACATGACTGACAGCAGCAAGTATAATAGGCTGCTGTCACTTTAAGAGCTTATGCACGGATCCAATATGTTACACAACATGTGTTTTCTTTCACAACTATTTACGTTCCAACACTGACTGTGTTTACCTGATTACTTGCCAAGATAGGCATTTTGACATAATGTGTGTATTTGACTGTTTAAGCCCAATAAGCCATGAAAAAGAACTCAATTTGGTATTCACGAGCATGAAAGGAGGCTTTATGTGTGCGCCAAAAGATCAGTGGTGCTAGCACTTTTGGTGTGTGCACGAAACCTACGGGAATGAGTAAAATTATGTGCAATACCCACAACCCCGTGTCGAAATTCAGGCCATGAGTGAGTGAGAGAGTAGGCACGTGTGTGTGTCAATTCGTCATCGGAGAGAAGAGAGAGAATGTGCAGCTGGTATCGGTGTATCTATACAGCAGAAAAGAAGTATTAGAATCGTTTAAGATCAGTGTTAGTAATTAAATTACTTATCCACTGAAAAAGCAAAGTAAGGGATTACTGTTCTTTTTTTAGGTAATTTAATTACAGTTACTTATAATGTACTTGTGTTACATACTGTAAATTAGTTCAACAGTTCTGTTTAAATCAATATTGAATTTAAAATTAAATTTGTCGTCTAAAGTTAAAAGTGAATGTGAAGATGTCGGCAGAAGCGAGTGGCTGTTTTGCAGAATGGAAATAATCCAATTACTTCACTTTTTTGACACAGGTAGGCAAGAACATTACGGTAAAATGTAAGCTATATATGTCCTAGAGAGAAAAAACTGTGCAGTTAAATTTTCCTAAATTTTCGCGGTTTATTACACATAAACGTTTAAATACACACAGTTATGTCAAAATGCCCGTCTTGGCGTATATTCGCATTGGTTATGTGGTTATATTGGTTATATTTTATATTTGATTATTCAATTTCTGTGGTATTTTTACTTACTATTATTAGACCTACCTGGAAAAAAATATATAGCATTGTTTTATTTGTATTTTTATATATTTTTACCGTGGTATCGACTTTGGTATCGAGTATTGTGCACTTTTGGTGGTATTGGTACCGACTACTACATTTTAGGTATAGTGACATCCCTATTTGTTACTAAAAAAATTTAAGTATTATAAAGTAAATAAAAGTATTATTGTATATGTTTTAATAAAGTTAAAATGTTTTAAAAAGCTATAAAAGGCTAAACTATTCCATGTTTGACTAAATTATTAAAAGAGTTTCCTTTCTATTGTCTATCCGGTCAAGGTTTATAGGGATTTTAAGAAGTATTAGTAAGTTATTTATTGAGTAATTAAATTACTTTTCAGACAATTCAGTAATTAGAAAAGTTTTTTAAATACAACACTGATAATGTAATTAGTAATTAGTATTTAATTACTTTTTTGAAGTAACTTACCCAACACTGTTTAAGATTTTTCAGTATCGATACTTATCGAAATATCAATATTTTTGACAACACTACTACTAATACGACTCAAACAAGCCTTGTCCCCTTTATTTGGCATATGCCTTCGGTGGGAATTATTTAAATGAAAACCACTTAAGAAGACTACAATCGAGGTGTTTAAGGGAGTTCAGAAAAGCTGCTTACTGATGTAGAAAATAACTGCCTTTTGAGTGGACATTGTGCTTTGTAACTTTGCAGACCGTTTTCATGCTCAAACAGCAACATTACACACTAAAGAAAGTTAAAAACTAAAAATAAATAAATAAATATATATATATATATATATGTTATAAGAAGACAATATGAATTTAAAAAGTCTCACTTTTTCATCCAGGGCCTTATGATGCTCAAAGAGGGATTTCAAAGCTTTGAGCACTTCTACCTCACTAGACACCCCGGATGGCGGAGGAGCCTGCCTCTTCACCACAGTCATCCTCAGCGAACGCTCGTGACGAGACACCAGACACTCCAAGTGCTCCAAAAGAAGCTATAGAACAACATAAAGATGCAGGAACACACAAGCACATACTAGCACATCCATCCACATAACTTCAGTTGAGCTTGTTCTATTACACTTACAGGAAGAAAATTTCTCGTTACAAACTGCTACTTATTAGCTTTGTATATTAGCATGTAACAGCCCAATACATTATTAAAATCACACAAGTGTGAAAATAAAGTGAATTTTGGGCGCTTTGCATTGGAAATGCATGTCGTAAGCGGATTTAGCTGGCACTGCGACATCAGATGGTCTGAGTTCATCTGGGGTGCTTACATACCATACAAGCCAAAAAATCTTGCAAACCGCCCTGAGGCTGACAGAGTCTACAAGTGAATGGACATCTTTTACATTGTTCATGACAATGCAGCAGCATGAATCTGGCAATGGAGATATGCACACTTCCATTTGTCACCCGCATCACCTCAGCTGTGTGAACATCCTCTCCATTCATACAATCTAGCAGCACTGGCCTTGCCAGAAACATAAAGACCGCTGATGCTGCACGATGTATGGCAAGTCATTTACATAAACATTTACCCACTGACTACTTTTCAGGAGAACTAGTTGACTATTAAAAATGAGTTCTCTTACAACCCCTAGCACAGACACTACTACCATTCAACAATTTAAGCTCAGTTTGATTTTTATATGTTTTTAAAGTCTCTTATGCTCACCAGGGCTGCATTTATTTGATCAAAAATAGGGTAAAAACAGTAATATTGTGAGATATTATTAGAATTTAATATATTTTAAAATGTAATTTATTCCTATGATGGCAAAGCTCAATCTATCTATCAAAGAAATCTTACTGACAGAAACTTAATCTAAAATAAACAAAAGCTAAAATAAAATACTGGGACAAAACACAAGCTTGTACTGCTGTACTGTCCCGAATGTATTGGGATGTCTGGTCACCTTAACACACACACATACTCACCCTGGTATTATTCCTCTCTGCTTTAAGCTCAGATATCTCCTCCTCTTTTTCTAGAAGCTGCTCTCGACACAAATTCAGCTCCTTAGTCAGGGTAGCAAACTCCTGTCAGGAGAAAGAGAAAGGAGGGAGATTAATTATTTCAATCAATATAAATAATTCACACTAATATGCTACTGTTACACCAAACTAATACACAACGTTGTGGTCTGACATTTTTTACTTTTATTCATAACTATTCTTCCAGGGCTATACAGATCTGCTCATGGAACGATAATAACTCTTTCAAATAGTCACATTTCATGATGTACGCTATTTACTGATCTAGCTTTACAGTCTCCTCATGAGGCAATGAGAATGAATGGTCATAGCCCATAGAGCGCCAGAGTTAGTGAAGCTTCATGTCCTGTTCCCACAATTACTGGCCTTTTGTTGACCAGGGCCACACATTTTGAACACAGGACCACACAGATGGATATCACTCATTTTCTGTAGTGTGAGTTGGACATTCAGTCAGCACAAACGCCAAAACACCAGTCATTCATTTATTTATTGTATTCTCTTTTTTTATTTTATCTTTTTTTCATTGTATCCTTCCAAATTCAATTTAGTAATGTTAATCAAAAATGGTTATGAAACCACCAATGGTTATAAAAACTGCTTATTTGTGGTGAACTTGCAATTACTCTGCAACAAATAAACAAATATAATGTTAATTTGCAAGATGAACATTATAATTGTAAAGGGTATGTTTTTGCTACTATATCTTTAAGACCTCAACAGTATACAGTAAGTAAATGACCACTGCTCTCTTCTTACTGGAATAGCTGGCTCTGTTGACCATTTATCTTGAAGTTTGTGAGTACTAAATAAGTACTGATGTGTAAATTTGGGCTCTCAAATGTAAATGCACTCATGGTCACAACATCATAACCAAAACCATGTCTGTATAGTGAACCTTGCAGACACGTCTACCACTGCACTGACGAAATCCAGTCATTTCAATAGGAATCTAACAGATTTCCAAACAGATATTGGAATAGGTTCAAGATTTTTACACTAATTCACTGTGTACACTTTAAAATAGTTAAAGGGTTAGTTCACCCAAAAATGAAAATTCGGTAACACTTTGGTATAGGGAACATGTATTCACTATTAACTACGACTTTTCCCTCAATAAACTCCTAATTTACTGCTTATTAATAGTAAGTTTAGGCATTGGGTAGGATTAAGAATGTAGAATAAGGTCATGCAGAATAAGGCATTAATATGTGCTTATTAATTACTAATAAGCAGCTAATATTCTAGTAATATGCATGCTAATAAGCAACTAGTTAAAATGCCCTAAAATAAAGTGTTACCGAAAATTCTGCCATTAATTATTCACCCTCATGTTGTTCCACACCTGTAAGACCTTCGTTCATCTTCAGAACACAAATTAAGAGATTTTTCATAAAATCCAAATATGAAGCGACGAGAATACTTTTTGTGCACCAAAAAAACCAAAATAATGACTTTATTCAACAATATCTTGTGATGGGCGATTTCAAAACACTGCTTCATGAAGCTTCAAAGCTTTACAAAACTTTTGTTTCGAATCAGTGGTTCGGAGCGTGTATCAAACTGCCAAAGTCACATGATTTCAGTAAACGAGGCTTCGTTACATCATAAGTGTTTCGAAATTTCAATGGTTCACCACTGGGGGCCGTGACTTTGGAAGTTTGATACACACTCCGAACCACTGATTCGAAACAAAAGATTCATAAAGCTTAGAAGCTTAATGCAGCGGTGTTTTGAAATCTCCCATCGCTAGATATTGTTGAATAAAGTCGTTATTTAGTTTTTTTTGGCACACAAAAAATATTCTTGTCGCTTCATAATATTAAGGTTGAACCACTGTAGTCACATGAACTGTTTTGAATATATCTTTAGTACCTTTCTGGGCATTGAAAGTGTTAATTGTCTTGCTGGCAATGCAGGCCTCAGATTTAATCAAAAAGATCTTAATTTGTGTTCTGAAGATGAACGAAGGTCTTACGGGTGTAGAACGACATGAGGGTGAGTAATTAATGACAAAATTTTCATTTTTGGATGAACTAACCCTTTAATATAACAGAACGGTCATTAAAATCAACAAAAACCTTTTATCTCAACGATGAGATGGATCTATAACAGGACATCAGTCACATTATGCATTTACATTACATTAACATTAACACTGTGCATTTCTCTAGCAGCATGAAGGCAGCGACGTTCTGATTTGGGCTCTCTGCCTCTCAGTCCCGCCGGCATCCGGACTGCAGTCTTGCGTGGCTCAATTGCTCTGTTCTGCGAATTGCCCTGGCCGGGCCTCTGGCACTAGTCCCAGTTAACCCAGCTGTTCCTCGTGGTCTTTTGGGAAACTTTCAGGGCACTGTTGAAGCATGTCAACACCCCCTCCTGTTTCGACACGCATGCATTCATACGCTCTTTAATTCAAGTGCACAAAATACTAGGGGGCTGAAAAAAGGGTCACATGGATTCTCCACAGATGGTGAAGTGAACAGGAGAACTGTCATCCTTGCTGAGCGGCAACAGGGGGATATGAAATTCTTTTGCTATGGCGGAGCAATAACAATCCTAGCGTACATGGGTTTGAATCTTATAATGTCTAAAATAATATAATATAAGGTTTCAAAATAAATCGCAAAAAAGCACCACCCATGATCACGTGATCATAAAAGCTTTCTTAAAGGGATAGTTCACCCAAAAAATTTAAATTCTGTTTAAAAACTTGAATGGTTTGCCTTCTTCTGTGGATAGTTATTTTGAAAAAATTTTCGTACATTCAATGAAAGTCAATGGTAGTGTTGATTTGGACATTGACTTTCATTATGTGTGCAAAAATGGTTAAAACATTTATTAAAATACCTTCTTTTGTGTTCCACGGAATAAAAAAAGTCATACAGGTTTTGAACAACATGAGAGTGAGTAAATGAAGACAAGACTTTCATTTTAGGGGGAACATATGGAAGCTTTTTTTCTGTGAGCTGTCTTAATAACTCCTGATTCCTGCTAATGAAGAGATGATCACACTGACAATTACTGTGTCCGAATATGCCTACCATACTATACAGCATGTGAAAAAAAGGTATGTGAGCTGAGAAGTATGTCCGAATTCATAGTATTCATTATAGGTGAAAAGTACTGACCTACTAATTCCGGCGAGATTCTGAAGTGCACATTCGATGGACACTTTACTATCATATGAGGCCATGGGAGGGGACAATGACAACATAGTGAATGTAGTACATGTAGTACGTAAGTTTCAAACCAAATGTAGTACCTGTTATATAATAAGTGATTTCAGAAGCAGCATGAGTTTATATTAACACACTGTATTCAGGCTATTGGGTCAGCTATGATTGCCATGCTAAATGAATACTTTCAAGGCCACACATTGTGTTAGTGTGCTGTTTTTCTGCTTTTTGAATAATGCTGCTTGACTGAAATGTAGGGGCAGAAAGGACCGGGAGGGGGAAGAGGAAAAGGAAAATGGGTCAGTGCGTTCATTTGATTTTTTTTTCTTTTCACAGGAGTGGAGGAATAGGCAGAAAGCAAGTTCAAATCCACAAACAGATGTTGGATCTTCCCGCCTCTTCCAATCACTGCAACAGCCTCTGAAAAACCAAAGCATTTCTCTGATATAGCAGGGTATGGTTGGAAAAAAAAATTGAAACTAAAAAACACATTGTATCAAAGAAAGCAATTCTATTTCAATCTGCCTTGGCTCCTCAATAAATGTGTGAGAATAAACAAAAAGGAATTGAAAACATGCATTTGGGGTTTGTCATCAGAGATTGCAACTTCAGTGTTGAATTCAAAGGTAAATTGTGTCTCCCAACTATAGAAGTAACACAAGAGGATTTTCTGTGCTGAGGTTTTGCATTTGAAGCCCTGGATTATATTTGTATTGTGACTTGTGAGCGTGAAAAGCTGAAATCCCCCCAGTTAGTAGTCGACTTACTTTCTCATCTAGAACTTGTGGTTCTGCTTAAGTGGTTGCAATAAACTTTTCAGCTCTTGAAGTCAACCCAGCAACTATTAATGCAATAAATGAGTCTTAACAAAAAATATTTCAAACTGCAATGTGGCACAAACACTTATGTAATCAGATTTAGCATTTGATATAGGTTACTTTTTTAAATGTGTTAACAACGTTATATATGATATCTGCTCATAAACACTCCTATCTGATTCTCCTATTAATCCAGAAATTTTCACACTGTAAATGAAGAATGCGATAATACCAAAAAATGGTCAATATTAAAAATATGCATTTTGTTTTAAAAAATTAAAATCACTTGTTTTAAACACTACGAGTGAATCTAAGCAGTTACAACATTATAATATACAGTATATTCATTTTTGTATTTGCTAAGGATTAGATTTAATGGTGTTATTAAATTCTTAGAGCTTTTTCCCTAAAAACAGAGAAAATAAGCATGCATAATGAATTACCCAATATTGGCTGATAACGGATATGGTACCAATATACTGTGCATATATATGCAGCCTAAATGGCATTCATACACTTCAAGCCCTACTGGTGTTGAACATTTGCTACATCTGTGATAACTATATCCCATTTATAATCACAGAACTACTAAAACTCTTCAGGTGAGTCAGTCCGACTGAGATATAATTCGCAGGCTGAGCCTCTGGGAACACTTTCTTCATTTATGCTTCAATGTAGGTACCACAGTTAACTTCACTGTGTGTTTTAAAACCATTTTATCAACAAAGGAAATTATAAGACTAGCATAATTACTATTTTCCTAGAAAGAAAGAAAAAAATGGCACCACAGGAAAGGAACACTGCTAATTACAGGTCATTTTTATGGACAAACAGTGAATTGATAGTTGTGTTTTCATGAGGTGATAACATGAGGTGTGAGCGCTGTCTCATGAGAACAGAACACTGTTAATGCCTATTAGCTCTTAAAATTCTGGATACAAACTTAACAACCTATATTTTTCTGTTATTTCTGTTAGTTTTGATGGCTATAAACCACCATCCTGCATTATTTAAAACTTTTCTATGGCAAAAATATTTGATCTTTTCAAATCAAGACAATGTTGTGCATGGCAGGTAAACTCACTAAGAGGTTTCTAAAATGTCAAAATGTGCTGCACTGATAAAAGAGAGAAAAATCCACAATGTGTCGGCCAGCAGTGTGACCTTGTGAGACGGTTGTCGGCAGGTGAGCAGTGTTGAGCTTAGACAGCTCCAGGGATTTCTCTGTGTTTGGTTGGTAAAAGCCTTGGGATTAAGGAATGGAAGGAATATTGCCAAATACAGCAGCGTTTCTGAGCTCAGGATTAAGTCATATTGCAGTCTGCATTACTACAAACACCAACACACAACACTCACACACACATTATAGAGACTATTCAATATGCCAAAAATGGTTTCCATAGTGTACAACAGATTTAACGGTATTGTTGATTTGACACCTGACATGGTTAGTAGTTAAAAGTGATTCATGCTTCTTAACTCATATGACAGTGAATAAAATAAAATAAAATAAATGTCAGTGCAGATAAATGTGGATGGGGACTCCAAAGTCTGATCAGGTATGTTGGTTTTTACAATAACCGTTTATATATTTAAAGTCTCAAGTGACAAAGTTCACTGAGCTCCTAACAAACTTAGGTCCACCAAGGTTTTTCATAAATGCTCCATAGACACTCATCCGGACCTGCCACAAACAGCTTTAAACTTTTTCCCCACCTCCACCAGATATGCTTACAGTAAGCCGATTTCTCTTAGTCGACCTACCCTAAATCCATAACAATGTTCAATGTCTTGTACATGAAATAGGCTCTGTGTAAAGAAACATGTTGACAAGAAAGGCTTCACAAATAACACCAAACATCTGTTCTTTTTTAGCTGCTCTCTGTTGTTGACTGAGACCGCTCAGTCAAGCCTTCCTGCTCAACGAGTGCATTTGCATGCAGAACAAAAAGATAATCACTAGCAAAAACCAGCCCATTATAAATAACCCTTTTTTTACATGGAAATGATTTAACCAACAATGCACATCAGATGTGTGCATATTTAATAACCAGACAGAATGCTGATAAATAAACTAATTCAGAGTAATGGGCAACAAATATGTCCATTGGGTTTTTGTACATCATTAGTGACCTATCTCCAATAAAAAAATATGATGATGGTTTAACCATAATCAGTGTAAGATGCAAATGTAAATGTATGCAAATATTGTGGGAACTTTTTTCTTAGCTAGCAAATAAGATTACAACTTAGAAATCAACATGATTTCTTTTTATTAAAAACATAATCCAACATCTAACAGTAATCTAACTGAATAAGTGAATACGCCTGGAGATGTGATGGAAGAAATCTAGGGAAGAAAGCTATTAGCTTTAATTAATCACCTCAAGCTATCTGTGAGATGGCTGTCTGGCACAATATACAGACGGTCAGCTATCTATTCCATCTTCATTTTGCTTAGTGGGCGTCTGCTTTCATTAGCTTGTTTATATGTTGGAAAGCATGTGAAATTTGATAAATCTTGCTGTAATAGCACAGGAACCACAAGGTCTTTCTTTTCAATGTAGACTCTGTTAGCAAAGTGGTGCTTGAATAGAGCGATACAGCTAATAAAATTGCATTTTTTAGACAAGTGAATTGCTGAATAAGAATCAACTGATTTGATTCACTGAACTGATTCATGGAAATGAATCACATTTTGCTAAAACACCAAAGGCACTATTAAAACCACCATATTTGCAAGTTGCAGGAACAATCATAAAATTAATGTATCATTAATGACATTAAAATCATTGCAATAATTCAATTTTGCTTACTTTTTTTTTTTTTATATATATTGTGCATATATATCACTTTAAACAACTACACACCCTGATGGTCCATCTCCAGTGGGCATTTCAGAGTACAAATAGCAGACTGAATCTCTTGGCTTGGTGTTGATGGGTTTTTAAGGACTGATGTTGGTTTATTTCAAACCACAGCTGCTCTTTTTGGCTCTTCCACTTGGCCCAAAGCAAAGAGGGAATTGTTGGAAAATATGCAGAACCTGGTGCTCAATTAGCTGCTAATGGATTGATTCCTCTAAAACACGGCATCTCCTGTGGGATCAGGACAGATTAGGGGCATGCCCTCCAGAGCTGGAATCAATCATGTGAGGTTTGGACAGCAGTTGCCGAAACGCTGACAGGATGCCTATGGGCACTGGAACAAGTGAAGCAGAGGCGAGGAGCTAGGCTTTAAGGTTGGCATTTAATGAGTTAATCTTAATCCTAAAGCATGCTGATTGATCAAGGCACTCTAGAAATAATTCATTTTTACTCAGAAACCAACGTCCTGCAGATTCACCGATCCATTCATTCAATCATTTCACAGAGAGATTTTATTCTCACACTTTATAAAATCAAGCTAAATTATAAAATTGACCAGTTTCTATCACTTTGCTCAGTCTCTGACAACTCATGCCAGCTCAGTTATGACAGCGCACATATGAAATGTGAATCGAAAAAGTGAGAGTAAAGGAAACGCTCCATCAACTGCTAGCAGCACAGATGGTTTCACTGACAAACCAATGTGAACATTACACCAATCACTCATCACTGCAGTAGTTAAATTAAAACATGCAAAATATGTATAGAAAATGTCACTTTCCTCCTTGATTGGTCAAATGTGGGCTAATGATAGCCTCCACAAAGACTTCATTCCAGGTCAGGGTCACAGAAACATTATAAATCACTGGCAACATAGGTGACAATATGGAGTAAAATCAAACCTGAATCTGCAAAAAAACTACAAAATGTCACTGAAGGAGAGAATAAATCAATAAGTGACTCAAGGTCATGTGTTACAGTGTATCATGGGTACACTGGCGTGACATGAAGCAGAGATGTGGTAAAATCCCTATAATGTGGCTTATTGTTTTTAAAAAATGGCAGCAACAGCAATATAATAATAGACAAAATTGTATATATTAATAATAAACATAAGATCACAATGAACATTTCTTCCACCAATTAATACAGTTTACTAGTCTAACTGCAGCCTGTGTCCATTATATGATTACCGTATAATTGAAAGTCATTTAAAGACTTTACTAGTTAATAGATTTGGTAACATTATTCAGTCCTCTCAATACAACATCAGTATCACATTTTCAAGTATTCAAACTTATTTCCACACTTGTCTTATGCTGCTTTCATGTGAAAGATAGTTCCGACAAATAAGACAATTCCGATTTTCATTGGAAATTTCCTACTTTCCACTTCTTAAGTCGTGATTACAAGCTTGTCGCCTTCAAGTGCTTTGTTGTTGGAAAGAACAGGAATCATGGAGGACACCAGGTTTATTCTTGCCTATTTTTGGGAAAATCTTATTAAGCCAAAATGATATTTAGCGTCTCATTTATTGACAACAAAACAAACATTCACTGCGCTATCTAGATAATCAGCTTGCTGACAATTCTGGAATTTTGGTCAAATACAGGCTATTTTTGCTGTATTATATGCTTCAAATTATTATTCATATACGTAGATATGCATTACTTTAATTACAAGACAAGGCAATGTAGCTGTTTTGAAAAAAACTAATAAAAAATACCAGTCATGGTAGCAATTGTTCTTTATTTTTTTGCCTTTTGCAAATTGCAATGAATTTAAGAGGGTTAAAGACTTACAATGGCTAAACCTGTCTGAAGCATGTCTATAGACTATTACACCATAATATCCACTGTGTTTGCAGACATTTTAATGTATAATTTCAAATGGGATTCCAGTCTCATCTGAATGCAGATTTATGGATAAAGTATCAGACAACACAAAGAATCACAACTGATCTAATTCAATACATACTAAAGAGACTCAGTTGATCAGAATACAGGATGCATATGTAAATACAGATTAGTGTTTTCAGCACCTCCACTTCCCTCTGTGGTGTGATATCAGTACCATGGTAACGATGGCTCGAACACATTCGCTGTCGTCACCCCTGCCAATGCGGCAGAGAGCGATGCCTTCCTGAACTTTGTGTGTGTTAGAAACAGAGACCAGCCTTTGGGCATTACTACACTAACTGCCTAACATGTACAACTGCACAACTACAAAAATGCTGGGTTGTTTCAATCCATGTTTGGGTCAAATATGGACAAAAATTTAATTAAAAAAATTAAAAATGTAATTTAAAAAAATTTAAACCAGTGATTGGGTGATTGGGATGAAATAATCCAGCATTTTTTTAGAGTGTGGACTTATTTAAAGAGGGCTCTCTGGAATATTTGATTCTGATTGGTCATTCGCTGCATTCTGCAGTAAAATCTGAATTACTGTTGATCCACGCAACCAATTTCCTACATAGTTGCACTATATTGTGATGTGTTATATCATTCTCGTTCTTGTTTCTTTCTTATTATGTAAAAAAATCTCAAATCAATATTTCATGTCTATTTCTTTCTTTATGTATTTAGTACACTGTATTTTGAATTATGAATTGCATTGTGTTTTGTTTTAAAGTTGAAGGAAATTTTCGTAAACTTAACGGAAAAGTACTGGCAATTTTTTTCTACTATGTATTTTTTTCTTACAGTGTAGTCATTAGTAAGGAATAAGTGACAACGCATCATATCCCAAGCCTCCGTTTCTAATTCCAAATCGTCATTTTAGAGCTGTAACGGAAGCTTGAGCCACTGATATGCAGACTAATGCAGTTAGAGCGAGTGAGAGAGATTGATTGTTTGCTTAAGTGTGTGTGAATTACCTAAGTCTGTGTCTCAGCAGCAGCATTTCTACAATAGCGCAACTGCTTCAAGAACCGCAACGTTTCTATCTCCATACTGAGAAATGTCATGTAGCTTTTTAGTTGCGAAACCATTTTATTGATAAAGTCGCCAGCGCTGATAACGAGTTTCTATAAGGTGTGTATGTTTCTGTGTGTGTAAGTGTGAGTGTGTTTCTATACTGTATGTGTGTGCATTTGTATGGCAGAGCGAGCGGGAGGAAAAGAGCGTGCTTTCCATAGATAATAAAACTTTTATTATTATTTGTTATAGCTATTTTTGTGGGTTTTAGTTCTTTTGATTTTGGTGACTGTAAGGACTTTTGAAATAACTGAAATCATTCGGCAAAGTGATATGGAACTGTAATGTGGTCAAGACCTTCCTGGAACTCCATGCGCTTCCTCAAAAATAATTGTACCCCTTAGAACTTTCGTCAGTCAATCAGAATCAAGCATTCAACAGCCCTGTAGTATAAATAGTTTAAGTTTCAATTTAAGTTCACTGAAGGATTGATTGGTTGAAGAATTGATTGATTGATTGATTGATTGATTGATTGATTGATCGATCGATCACCGGTCTGGTTTATTTTGCTGACTGTATATCATCTGTCATATAACTGTTTGTTATGTCACTTCCCCACTAAAGTCAGCAGCAACATTACACTAAACAAGTTTTAAACATTCATGCAGCTCCGTTATTTGTTCATTTAGAGATCTGCCAAAAACATCATCTTTCTTTCTATTTTTTATTAAAAAAGAGACATACAGAATTATGTGCAGCTCTAAAATGTCAGAAGAGGCAGGAACCCGATAAGTGAAAAAAGGTTTTGGCACAGGACCACAAGTTTGAATCAGTCTTACATAAATTTAATTAGGAGCAAAGGCAACAAAAGCTGAGTTGACAAAGTGCCAGAATACACATTTACTGAAGTGTATCACAGACACAGGGACACGGCTCAGTGGGACCGGTGCTGATCCAACAGCCCAAAGCAGAGATTACTGAGAAAGACAGAGAAGATAAGAACAGAGAAATCACACAGAGAAAAAGGCCGCATTTACAGAGTCAAACTAGGGATGGACCGAAATTTCGGCCCACCAAAAATTATCGGATGAAAAAAAAGAAAAATGGCTAAAAATATGAACCAAAATAAATGGCACCCAGCCCCGCAGTGTTCAGAGTTCAGAGCTCAAGTTTTACTCTCACTCTAGCCGTTATTACTGCGCAGTGTGATGCTTCACTCAATATTCCATTCTATGCACGTGCACTCGGCTCACAGCTCATGCGAATGCTCCATTTATGTGGAAAAGCAAAGTCCGCTCAAATAATGCACAGACAAGAAGTTTCTATGTAGTATACTTGTTTCTGTTTGCAAAAGCCCTACTTGGCTGTAACATGGTGTGGTATAACTGTGTTGGGCAACGCTAATATGCTCAAATACTTTGATAATATTAGCTTTGTAGGACTATACATTATTTGGATAATTGGTCAAAAAATAAACCTGTTAAATCTGATTCTGTTGCATAGAAGTGAATAAAGAATAATATATTGATATTTAATATTAATATATTTTCTGTCCAATTTTAGATTGTTACTTTTAAATAAAAGTGTGGTGATTTTATTTTATTGGCCAGCATTTTTTAAATTCAGTATCATTAAAATGATTGAATTTCATTAAAAATCTTCTAATATTAAAGGATTAGTTCACTTTCAAATGAAAAATTACCCCAAGCTTTACTCGCCCTCAAGCCATCCTAGGTGATTTCTTTTTTCCGCCAGACCGCCTTCCGTATTGAACTTACGGAAAAAAAAAACAGAACTGATGTCACATCAGTTAAGCTTTTTCCGTAAGTTGAATAGGGAAGGCGTAGGGCGTAGCGTAAGCTTTTTGAACTGCGAGAGTTTCACACTTTCTTCGTAAGTTGAATATGGAAGGCGGTCTGGTGGAAGCTAGATATTTTACTTCATAACTTGTTAAATATGGATTTTTTTTTTTTTACACAAATGCATCGTTTTGCTTCAGAAGAATATTTATTAACACCCCGGAGCTGTGTGGAATACGTTTATGATGGATGGATGTGAATGGAGGCACTTTCTTCAGCTCATACTCATTGGTCCCGTTCACTGCCATTATAAAGCTCGGATGCGTCAGGATATTTATTAAAATATCTCTGACTGTGTCCATTAGAAAGAAGAAAGTCATATACACCTAGGATGGTGTGAATAAAGCTTGGGGTAATTTTTATTTGAAAGTGAACTAATCCTTTAATACAATTATACAAAAAAAAATTAAAATACATGATTTTATGTTTTTAAAGTCATATAACTTATTAGCCAATACATTTAATTTACAGTATTATGGAGAAATTCAAACAGATGAGTGCAAATACACTACAATATAGAAGATTGAATCCAAATTCAAATGAGACATAATTAATAAAATACTTAATTTAACACGTATTTGCATTTTCCAAGACAGGCATCTTGGTGGATTAATAAAGAATGTTTTCTGTTTTCAAACAGAACATTGCCTGATTGTACTCATCTCTCCTATGCATTTTACAGACAGCCAGAGACAACAAAACACAATAACCCAAGCCTAACCTTTCTTGCACTGTAATATATTGTAGAGCACAGACATGATTCTATTATATAAAAATCAGTTTGAGTAGGGCATTGTATTTGTTTATCTGCACATCATAATAGTTAGAATTAAATATTACATTCATCAATACATGCATTACTAATCTTTTTTTTTTTTTTTTACACATTTATTTTAACAGTATTTTTAAAAATATCTGGAAAGTACGCCCATATGCTATTGTAGTCACAACAATTGATAGAAATTAGTGCAGTTACACTACCATTCAAAGGTTTGGCATCAGTAAGTAAAAAAAAAACAAACAAACAAAAAAAAAACTTTTATTCAGCAATGAACATTAAAATTAATCAACAGTGGAGGCAGACGCTGTGAAGGTGCTGACAGATGTCATTCTCATCGGTGAACTCCAGTAACGTCCAGCACAGTCATCAGGCTCACCGAGAACGAGAGGAAACTCACAGACTCACATTCGGCAGGAAAATACATATGCCAAGGACAGATACGGCTAGCTAGCCTGAGAGGATTTTGGAGAAGGATATAACAAGAGTTGAACTGAGCCCCCAATACTGAAAGTGTAACTTTTAGGTGATGTGACATAACATGACCAAGGGACCCGTCACATCCACACCATCAGCTCTTCCAGAGTTGTCTTGAGTTTGGTTCTTTCATGCATCACAGACGTTCTGTTTCTGACAAGCTTAAAAGTGCCTTTGGTGAGATATAGAGAATATCCATCATCAGATACACAAGAGAACACAAAAGACAGTGTCGACACCTCCTGACAGAACCAAAGTTAGTTCTCCCCAACAACTTTCACATCAGCTCAACTCCTTTATCACTCCTTCTCTTGTTCTCTGTGGTGCCTCAACCCAAAATAGCTTCATTCATGTATTCCTCATTATTAAAAAACAAAATGAATGTTTCTGTCTCAAGAAACCTGGCTTGGAGTCCCTCCAAATCATTCTCTCTCTCTAGGGATTCAGGTGACAGAAAAAGCTCAAGGAGTTCACTGCGGTAAGTGCTTCAGAATGCATCTTGGAACAGGACACTGCGTCTCTATGTAGAGAAATATGCAGCATGGAGATTTACAGTCAAATTATTATGATAGTTGCACATTATATACAAGCATCATACCACCAGAAGCATCACTAGACATGAATGACATTTGTGGCTTAGCCCATTAGAGCCACAGCATAATACAAAACTATCTTCAAATGTAAATAATTCAAAGCAGACATTTTTATAGGATTTTTAATTTGGCTATTAAATGTCATAAAGTTTTGCTAGAAAAGATAATAAAATAAATGATCAACTAATATTAAGAATCAAAGAAAAAGTAAAAGATACAATTAATGTTGCAAATTCCAATCTAAGAGAATTCTTTACTTTCTAAGTTCCGTTTTTATAGACCATCTTGGTTACCCCCCTATTATCAGACAATTTCAGTTAAATTAAAATAATGCATAAAATAGTTATGTGTAATTTTTTTCCACAAATATAGTGGTGCAGGTACGACGTCAGAACCCGAAAAACTAATTCACCTCTGGTTCCTTCAAGATTTTCCTATGGGGTTTTATAATGGGGTTTTTCCATTCATGTGTAAAATAAAGCCTGTGGTAAACTTGACTATACTTTGACGTTTTGTTCTACAAAGTAAATTACATACACCCATAACGAATTTTGAAGCAGTTATGTCCATTTTTGAAAACGTACATTTTTAATAAGAAACTAGATAAGACAGCTTGTATTAGGGCTGCACGATTAATCGGACGATTAGAAAAAACAAAACATTGAAATCACGCTTAAACGATTTGGCTTAGTGCGATTATGAAATCGCAAAGCTGCGATTATTTTTTTATGCGCGGCTTGTCAATGAACTATGGCTCCAAATGCTAATCCATCTGAAAGCACTGCGAGTTTGAATCTTTTGTAATGTGCATTTGAAAAAGCAACACGCGTCAAACATCTTTCCAGACATGGGAAGCATTTATTAACATCTTTTTTTTTTTTTTACTCCAAACTCATTTCATAACGACAGTTGAGCATCCTTCTGTGAGATGATGTGGCTTCTTACACAGAATAAGGCAGTTGTGTTTATTAGTCATGTTTAATCAATCAAAACGTTTCAATCTTCTGTTTATTCAGCTACAGCGATAGTATGGAATTTCCTGGAATGACGCATGTTCTACTTCGGCAGTAGGGCATATTTGCAGTTTCTGCACAAGAGCGCCTTCTGGCTGTCAGATGGAGAAGCATTTACTACTGATCACAGAGCCGTATAGCTCTGACAAGCTGCACATAAAATAATTGCAGCCTTTGCCGAATCGCGTGCGATAAAATGCCGATAAATCGTGCAGCCCTAGCTTGTATCCATTGTTGTTATGACACTCATCAGTATGTATCTTGTTTTCAGCTGTTTAGCAGAACAGTACCAAAGACAACAGCTTGTCTTTAATTAGCGATACCACACGTGCTGGACGCTAAAAGATGCCACTGTACTGGGCCTAAATGTGGATCTGTCACTGTGATGGAGACAGCTCTGTGGAACAGTGTGTACAGACACTCAAAAGGGCACTTTAAATAAAGCCATCAAATCCCCAAGCTGAGCAGAACTGTGAACAAATCAAACAAAAATCAAATATCAAAGACTATATATATATATATATATATATATATGTGTGTGTGTGTGTGTGTGTGTGTCCTTAAAAAAATCATATATACTTTCACTATAATAAAATAGAGGAGATAATAAAAATAAAATTATAAAATACATTATTAGTTATATATATATATATATATATATATAAAAAAGAAAAAAATACATAAAATAATCATATCATATTATAAAGAATCATATGACAAGAAAAAACTATATGAAAATAGTTAAGATATATGGAAAAAAACAGTTTCACTATAATAAAACAGGAGATAATAGAGGACA
Organism: Ctenopharyngodon idella; assembly: GCF_019924925.1. Taxonomy (NCBI): domain Eukaryota; kingdom Metazoa; phylum Chordata; class Actinopteri; order Cypriniformes; family Xenocyprididae; genus Ctenopharyngodon; species Ctenopharyngodon idella. Next base: position 8,905,046 of record NC_067230.1, on the reverse strand, counting down.
TAATAAAAATAAAATTAGTTAAAATCAATCTATCTATATTAGTTAAAATATATATAAAAGAAAATATACATAAAAGAATCATATATATTTTAATTATTACTTAAAATATGAAAATACGACAAAAAAACTATATGAAAATAGTTAAGATATGTTAAGACACACACTGTATATATATTAATATATTTTGTTTTGTTTGCAAAATTTACTTAAAATATGACAATATGACAAGGAAAACTACATGAAAATAATTTGTAGTATATATATATATATATTTATAAATTTTGCTATGTTTGCAAGATTTCCTTACTCTGTATTCATTTCTCTTTTTTTTCTAGTAAAACTTCTAAGCATCCTTAAAACAAAATGAATTTACTTGAAAAGGAAAACTGCATATCATATTAATACAAGAAAATATATCTCGAGTTTGTCTTTTTCAAGCATACATCTTAAATACTTTAGTTAGGTTTATGCTTAAAACAAATATTTGCCAACTGGGTATGAAAAACAAACAAATTCAAGATGTATTCTTTGAATACAAGTCTTATTAACTTTTATTGTTTAAGGATGATCTTTACTGGGAAACAATACAAACATAACAAATACCTCCACACAAAACACTTCAAATAAGCAACAAACACATATGCGCTTCTACACACACATTAAAATTTAAATACGCCACTGAGAGTGGCCTGTTTCCCTGCTTTGAGTTAATTAATGCACCATAAACCTGCAATGTAAGCAAGTCAAACAGCCACTTAGTCTGCGTTCCCTCTGAGATTTACTTTCAGGATGACTCCGCACAAGAATTCCCATGTAGGCAAAAGGCTCTAACAAGAAACACCTTGGACAGCTGACGCACCATTCAGGAGTACCTTGCACAAGTTTAAACAGCCAGCCAATGGCAGGATGGGTCACAGCCCCTCACCTACCTGAAACATGTATGTGCTAAAGTAGATCCCATTGTTTAGTTGGATCTTCGGAGAGGTGAGGTTCATCTCGCAAGAATCATATCAGAACCTGGTTTGGATCTGCGAGCCCCCCGCAGCGAGGAGAGAAGGGGAGGGTGGAAAAAGAAAGAGAGAGAGACAGAGAGAGAACAGAACTCTCCCTCTGTCTCTAAATCCCTGATGGATGACAGTAAGCTAGAGAATAAATTAAAGTATTCGATGCCGGCTCTGCTTAGCAGACAGCGATACACAACTCTTCGGACTGAGACCCACATGGAAACGAAAGAGACTGAGAGAGAGACATGGGGGGGGGGGAGGGTTTGGAGAGAGAGTGTAGCAAAAAAAAAAAAAGGATGCTACACAGTGCAAACAGAGAAGGAAATAGAGCAAGTGACAGGATAAAGATAGAGATCTTTTGGAGAAGACAACAGAAATGAGGACGGGAGGGACACAAACAGACTGTTTTGATAGTGTTTACTGGCATGGCATGTGAGGTTACATGGAGACAGAAAGAGTTCAAAACATGGCCCACCAGTCATGGGAATCCAAACCTTGTAATGGCTTCATCAAAACATTCCCATGGAAGAGATACTCTACTCTGACCGATTATTTGCAGGTTGACAACCATCTTTGTCATACAGCCTTTTTACATTCGTCCAATAAGAGCCAATGAAAAAAGACATGTGACTAGCATTTGAGGCATTGGTGTTTAGCTGGGAGCTGTTCATCTTAAACTGACAGTGTTTAGGCTTAATTTAAGAACCACAATATTCAATAATAAACAATATTTTCTATTGAAACATCACTTTTACAAAATGGTTTTTAAGATAAAATATTAAATATTAACTTCAGATAAAAAAAACTTTAAAACTTATGATTTTTTTATTCAGCTTATAAAAAGGTCAGATATCCAGATAATAACCATAATTATATTTTTCTATTGACAGCCAGTCTCTCTGTCTGTCTGTCTATCTATTTGTGACCCGTGCTAGAAAAATGAGTCACAATGAGCAAATTTTCAAAATGCTCTAATAAAAAAAACCTTCAAAATGATGTATGATTTGTTGGAATCTGACAAAAGAATGATTAAGCTACACCTGTTTGAAGTCGCTAGAGTCAGCAAAGTCAATTTTGAGAAAAATCGAGTTAAAGTTTTCTGAGGGTTCCAAAACAAAATTATCTAGCAACCATACCTTAAAAACCCCGGTAATACCACCAAATTTGGCACAAACCAAGTCAAAACCCATATCTATAGGAAAAAAATATATATTCAACTTTTTTCTCCATGATTCCACAATTGTTTGATTAACATTAATGAAATTTATTAAGATTTACTGTACCAAACAGATCTAATAAAATGTTACACATCAGATGCTTTTCCCCAACACTTAACCAAACATTCACGTAAGACATAATAAATAATGTTTGCGTGAATACTTGCCAAGACAGATTTTTTGAAATACTGTCATTCTGTGTATTTGTGTATATCGGGACCGCGCCCTGTCTGAGGCGTCTTTGTGCGCACACTTCGGATCTGTTAGTCAGCGTGAGTAAGATCGCTTTGTTTACATTACCATGAGTTTGAAAATCACATTTCATTAGTTCAGACTCATATCATCGAGAATTCGTTATGAATATTCACAAAGTTGGAATGCTATGCTTTAAAACGATACCCAACTTGTGCTGAGGGGAAGCGCCAGTAGTCGAGGAGCGAGCAGAGAAAAACGGCATTTTTCATTGTCAAAAGAAAGGTACTCCTCTCAGAAAATGTACAAATAAAGATACTTTTAGATGTTTAATTGCTATTTGGAGCATTGGGATCGCTAGACGAGGGCTTAATGAACTAATTTTTGTGAAAACCTCAATTTCGACCAAAATTGACATTTTTCACTGTAATCATATAAAAGTGAAAAGTGAAATTGAAAGTGACATGTGAAGGCCAAGTATGGTAACCCATACTCGAAATTTGTCCTCTGAATTTAACCCATCCAAGTTAGTGCACACACATTAGAAGTAGCGAGTAGTGGAATGTCACTACTTGCTACACACACTGCAAACCATGGACATACACCCAGAGCAGTGGGCAGCCATTTTTGTTGTGGCTCCCGGGGAGCCATTGGGGTTTAGGTGCCTTGCTCAAGGGCACCTCAGTCATTTCCTGCTGGAATTGAGAATCAAACCTGCAAACTTCAGTTTACCATTCTGACTCTCTAACCATTAGGCCAAGACTATCTTATAGCCTAGTATTTTCACAAATAAGCCATTAAGCCACATTTAGGGACAGGTAAATCTGAAATGGATGACACTACAATAATAGACTATGGAGCGAAAAATTCTGACCTGGGTCATGTCCTGAAGCCATTCCCCCTCTCGCCCTCCATTTTCCTGTCAAAATTTCCACTGTCCTACATAATAGTAGATAAAGGGGAAAGAAAATGTGCACCCTAACTTTCAGAAGGTAAATGCACATGAAGCAGTCCAAGAATTTTCTATATGTATTCAAGGGTGCGATATATTGGTCTGAGACAAATCAAGACCCAAGCCAAGTCAATTAACACTAAATGGCTTTCATAAAAACCTCATATCAATGATATTGGGGACTAGTTCTATAGAAAGAATTACACTTGCACTGATATATAAACCAATAACAATGCAACTTGTCGCCAAACAAAAACAGAAGTTGCGGAAAGGGAAAGGGATTAGCATCATATTCTTCTGTTTCTGGGTTAGACATACAGCCACTGTTCAGCTCACAACACACAGCTCAAAGGCTTTTTTGAGTAAAACTGACAGAAAAATGGTCCTCCCAAAAGCCTTACAAAGAAGTTTTCAAGAAGGAGAAAAAAAACAAACCATGTCCCAAGGCACAGAGAAGATGTGAATGGATATTGAAGCAAAGCTCACTCGGCAAAAAAAAAAAAAATCCTTCATCTCTATTTCTGTGTGTGTGTGTGTGTGTGTGTTTGTCATTTCTACTTTTTCTTGTTTTTTTCTCACTGTCATATCTCAAACCACAAGATTTCACCCAACAGATATTGAGCTACTGGGGTGAAAGTTTGTGTGGTTGTTAGCATTTTAAAATTAATAGGAACAGTCTGGATGTTTAACGAAAAACAGAAGATTGTCTTGTCATGACTCGTGTGCTGAGAAGCTAAACTGATCTGGGAACAGTGTGTTTGGTTAGTGAGAGGAAGAAGAGTGACAGACGTCTGCTGGGACCGTGGGAGACATGATTAGGCTAAGAGACCTGCTGTGAAAGACACTAGATGAGGAGGAAGAAGAACAGGAAGTGTAATGGCAAGACAAAACACCCAATGGGATGCACAAGCACTGGGTATTAGACACTGGAGAGTCCCACATGTGGCTGTTAATGGCAGGACTAAAGGAAAGCAAAGACTGTAATCATGGTGATACAAAAAAAGAGCACTTAGAACCAGATCAATGGAAAAAAAGCCAACGTATTTCCAGTGGAGACAGGGGTATCCCAGAACTGCAACAGATCCCAGTTAAAGGTGAAGATCCAGATTCAGAAAAGATCAATCCCTGTACCAGCTAAGATCCATCTCTGAATTATTAAATTAAGGTTTTTGAGGAAAATTTGTCCAGGATTTTTCTCCATATAGTGGACTTCAGTGGGGTACAATGAGTGGAAGGTCCAAATTGCAGTTTAAATACAGCTTCAAAGGGCTCGATCCCAGCCGAGGAATAAGGGTCTTATCAATTGGTCGTTTTCTAAAAAAACAAATAAAAATGATGTACTTTTCAAATGCTCATCTTGCACTAGCTCTGCGATGTGCCACACATCACGTAATCATGTTGGAAAGGTCTCGCATGACGTAGGCGGAAGTACCGAGCAAAGTGTACAAAGCGAACGTGCAAAGACAAAGTCAAACGGCCTTTACACAAAAAAAGGTAAAACAACGACGTCGGACGATTTTGAAGTTGGAGGAAAAAATGATTTTCCTACTGCGGTACTTCCACCTACGAGACCTTTCCAACTTGATTATGTGATGCGTGGCGCATCGCAGAGATAGTGCAAGATGAGCATTTGTGGTTAAAAAAAAATATACACAATGTTATTATTATTATTTTTTTTTTTTTGAAAATTGCTGATAAGATCCTTATTCCTTGTCTGGGATCGTGTAGAACCATTTGAAGCTGCACTGAAACTGCAATTTGGACCTTCAACCAGTTGGTAGCCGCTGAAGTCCACTATATGGAGAAAAATCCTGGAATGTTTTCCTCAAAAACCTTAATTTCTTTTCAACTGAAGAAAGAAAGACATGAACATCTTGGATGGCATGGGGGTGAGTAAATTACCAGGAAATTTTAATTCTGAAGTGAACTAATCCTTTAAAGACTAACTCTAAGTCAGGATTAGATGATGGCAAAGTTAAATGTAAAAAATAAGGACAATAATCAATGCAACAGATTAAAAATAATTTGGCTTGATAACTGGTACAATACCAACATATTGTGCATCCTTAATTAATATTAACATTATTTTTAAATTCTATACATATAAAATGTTAACAACCATCTCATTTATGTCTCCTTATACTTCCATTTTAGGGAAAACTGAGCCTTATATAAAAATAAATAACATGACAAAACTTCATTAAGTGTCTGGTTAATTTATCGACTGGAAAGTGAGGAGTGATGTTTTCTTAAAAAAAATAAAAATAAATAAATGATTGTGTATTTGTAAAACTTCACAAATACAGTAGCTCTACACTATCACCACACAAGTGATGTTATGCAAGAGCAATCTCTGAGAAATATATGACTTCATGTTTTCACACAAGCTAAATGACCTGTAAGGAAGTTTCCACTTCCTGTTCCCCGTCTCGAAGTCTTTAATCTCATCTAAAATGTTGTTTTAGAGTTTAACCGAGAGCTAATTACCAATCTCATATCCACTGGTTCAGTTGGTTCAAACACGCTGCACTTAAATGCAGTTGTCAAGGAAACAGTAACACATCTATGCCAAGTAAGAATCTGGTTCTGAGAAGAGAAACCGGAAAGCAGCGCTACGGTCACTATTAAATACAACACAATGAACAAAAGCAAGCTAAATGAGCAGCTCTATATCCTTCATTTCTTATGGGAGCTCTAGAAAGTCACTGAAGGAATAATTGAGCTTGAATAAGGACTCTTAACCACAGATTCTCAGCAGAGTTTTTTAGGCAGTTTTCTAATGAGAAACAACAACAGTGGATTCAGGCTGGAGGCCAGACTGAAGCTGGAGTGGTCTGGCACTCACAATACAGTAATTCATCAGTAAAACTGATTGCTGTCATTGGACACTCAAAGGCAATGGGTGAGATCAGAATATCACAATGACCTCACTCTGAAAAACAGTGAAGTAAAAGTTCAGACATGAAAAATGAAAATCTCCACTCAGGTCTTGCCTCGCCCCAACAGCCACTGTTGAAGATCGGCTCCATCATTTGTAATGAGACTGAGCCCCCTTGTGACTAGGAGGTGTAAGTGCTGACCTGGAGGGGGGCCACTTCTTTCACTGCATTTCCCATGATGCTCTAAAACAGATGTTCTTCAGTAAGAGCTCGATGGAGAGCAGCTGAAATTCAAATACATACCCTTAAAAACATGAAAATTAGAGTTATGACTTTAACTCCAATGTGTGTTGGTGACTTGTGGCCTTTATATGCTAGTGTACGGTTTTTTTTTTCCCCAAAACGTTTTGATGTGAAGGACCCACTAATTATGACCCCCTTTCAAATGACCTCTTTCATACATATCTTAGTTTTCTAAGACAGCTATGTATTTAATATATTTATTTATTTTAATATATTTATTTATATTATGGTTTATATTATATTACATTTAAATAATTGCCATTTATGTTGTCATTGTACCAAAGCCAGAATACATAATTAAATTATTTGACAACCCCTGTGTTGGGGGGGGATAGATAATTTGATAGAAAGATAATTTGTAGCCAATTAACACATTTAAAAAAAATTCTTTTCCAGGAAAATGGAAAATATGAATGAGTGATTTGTTATTGGTTATTTTAAAAAGCGCTTCAAAAATGACTTGCCCCAACTTCAAGTTTCAGTAGAAAATAACACATGCACAGGAAATTAAAGGGTTGTCAAAATATTATATGGCGTATATAAACTTCTAACCTAGATGATGAAGAGACAAAGCACAAGGACAGAATAGCTGGCATTTTACAAATATTCTTAGTAATTGCATTAGTTGCATTAACATTGGTGAGAATCCCATCACCCCTTTTCTGTCTCATCACCATAAGGTGTAGAAAGAGACACATTCTGGAAGGAAGACAGGGTTTCCCACAGGGCAGAAAAATGATGTCAGCAGCTCTAACAAAAAGCTTTCGCTCATCTATCCTCACCCTGTCTCATCTCTTTTACCCCTCACCATGCATCTTTCCTTTCCTGGGGCTTTTCTTAAAGCACCTCTCCAGATAATCTCCTTATGCTGGACTGGGTGACTGCATGACCGAGGAGCCATTTTACAGCTCAGCACGGGTCTCGAGGAACATACTGTACATGCACATGCACGTTAACGCCCAGTTGCCAGTGTCAGCACAAAAACAGAGACTCAGCCACATATACAACTCACAAGCACACAGTAACTGCAGCCACACCCTGAGGTATCCCTGGTGAGGTCAATTCACCTCCAAAAAATTCACCACTGGGATTTCAGGGACTACTCAAGCTCTATATCTTCTTGTAATGAACGATTTCTGTGCATCCCATCTGTCAGAAAAGGTGCTGGTTAACCTGCTGCTGAGTTACAGCTTCAATCCATCACTGCAAAATGGCATAAGCAAACCATTAATCACTTGTACCATGGAGTGCTGAGAACAGAATGTGAGTGAGTGATTTTATTTTAACATTAGAATGTTATAAGGTGTTCATGATGCTATTAAAACAAAACAGTCCAACAATCCAAATGCTAAAATGTTCTGAAAATCATTTTTTTTCTTTATTTAACTTACAATACAATATAACTCACAATATATCGCAATACAAAAATGCAACAATATCGTATCGTGGATAGTGACAATATGTTGTGCATAGTTCACCCAAAATGAAAATTACTGTGTGAGGAAAAAAATCAAGTTTACAGAGTTTTAGTGTCAGTACTACATTGAACTACTATATATAATGTTGAATATAATGTATAATAATGCAATGGGGGAATATTTGTGGGTCCTGATAATGCCAAATGTCTTACATTATTTTAAATATATCTAGTCAGTTACAGAATGCAAACATATTCATCTAAAATAAATAAGTGTTTCAGCGTTGGAATCATGAATATTTTTATTTTGGTATCACCATTGACCTGTACATTGGGTTACCAGCACCAAGTCCAAGCCTATTCATTTCCACCCCCAATGTAATACCAAATTTAGCATTTTAATCAACAGTACATTTTATGTTATCCTTTTACCATATGTCTTGGAGTATCACAATAATATCGTATCGCGAGTTCAGCATTGTGATATGTATCAGATCATGATATGAGGGTTTTGTTACAACCCTATAAAAATTTTATTAAATTAAATACAATTTTTCTTTTACTTGTAGTCTCAGACTTTATAATAAAGATACCATATTATATATATATATATATATATATATATATATATATATATATATATATATATATTATCAGCACTAAACATCTTTAATGCATATTTGCCAACCACTAACACAAAAACATACATGCTCTCATGAACACAAACACGTTTACACACACACACACACACAATGCACTATATAAGTCAAAATAGCTCAGACACATCCAAGCAAATGACATATTCCCTCCTTTCCAGTTGTCACAGGCAATTATCACAAGAGTCGGTTCAACCGTCTCTCTGCTATCATCCCATCATGTGTATTCCCTTCACTCTTTCTTTGACTGTCTTACCTAGTCTGCCTCCTCAACATGCATACTGTGTCATCAGTTAAAGAAGCTTTTCATGTACATGGCCATGCCATTAAAGCTCTCAAGGGTGTGTGAATGTGTGTTTTCCTTTCCTTCTCTGAATTTCTGTATGCATTTCAACTCGCTGCATGTCAGTGTCATGTGCTTGCTAGCTCCCTACTCATTAGTTAGTCATGCACAAAGCCAAAGAGTAAAACTGCCTCTTTCAAAGCTTCAATCATTGAAAAGCCTACAACAAAGCTGGAGGAGCTATCAATGGACAAGATAACACAACAAGGGAAGCCATTCCATTTCAAGTGCTTGTTCACATCAATGAAAATCTCTGAGAGCAGGAATGCATGTGAGATGCCCATTTATGCGTTTTGAGGTCTGTTATGCAGAATTTTTTTCCTATTGACTGGATCACAAGCAATCTCTGCACCCATAGAACTCTGCAGAAAGCTACAAATATTTCCACAGTGGCCAAAAAGTGATGTCTAGAGGGAATATTTGCACAATATTTGTTTTTAATGACACTTTTAAAAAAATCAAAATGTAAGTATGTTATACTGGGAAGAAGAATACTCTAAACTTGGTTAAGTAAGCCAAACTCCAGCATATAGTGAAAAAGAAAGGACACCCTTTTGAATTCTAAGGTTTTAAGTATCAGTAAATAATAAAAAAAAAAATCACCTGGTCTTTATCAATCACTCAGATCCTTCTGAAGGAATTTTGACCCGCTCTTCTTTACAACGTTGCTTCAGTTCATTGAGGTTTGCTAGCATTTGTTTATGCACAGCTCTCTTAAGGTCCCACCACAGAATTTCAATCTAGACTTTGACTTGGCCATTGCAACACCTTGATACTTTTCTTTTTCAGCCATTCTGTTGTAGATTTGCTGGTGTTCTTGAGATCATTGTCCTGTTGCATGACCCAGATTCGGCCAAGCTTTACCTGTCGGACAGATGGCTTCACGTTTAACTCTAGTATATTTTGGCATACAGAGCAGTTCATGGTCAACTCAAAGACTGCAAGGTGCCCACGTCCTTTGGCTGCAAATCAAGCCAAAAATCATCCCCCCTCCACCACCGTGCTTTACAGTTGGTATGAGGTGTTTGTGCTGATATGCTGTGTTTGGTTTTCGCCTAACTTGGTGGTGTGAATTATGTCCAAACACCTCCACTTTGGTCTCATCTGTCCAAAGGACATTGTTCCTAGTCTTGTGGTTTGTTCAGATGCAACTTTGCAAACCTAAGCCGTGCTGCCATGGTCATTTTAGAGAGAAGAAGCTTTCTCCTGGAAACCCTTTCAAACATGCTATACTTGTCTTTTCACCTTGGGGTGAATTTGCTGGGATGTCCACTCCTGGGAAGATTGGAAACTGTCTTGAATGTTTTCTGCTTGTGAATAACCTTCCTTACTGTAGAATGATGGACTTCAAAAATTTTGATGGACTTCAAAATGGCCGTATAACCCTTCCCAAATTGATGGGCAGCAACAATTGCTTCTCTAAGATCATTGCTGATGTCTTTCCTCCTTGTCATTGTGCAAACACACCTGACAAGGAGGACCAGCAAACTGCCCAAAACTTCTGCTTTTATAGAGTTGGTCACAGTTGCTGATGATCAATTAATCAAAGGCATTTGATTAGCAGCGCCTGACTGCTATTTATCCTCTTAAAGGGGTCATGAAATGGATTTACTTCATTATTTTTTTTTACTACATTTTTACAATTACAGCTGTCGAGATTAACGAATCTTAAAAAGTGTTGATTATTGCATTATATTTAGATCTATTCCGATCACATGGAAGGTTGCAGTGATTAACATCGAGCAGATGACAATGAATGTCATTGCAATGCAATTTCTGCACTTTCACAAAATGCTTTCACCATAACTAACAATGCAAACATGATTTAAATACAGTAAGAGATTCATTGTGTAGTGTAAGAGCGTCACTATAACAGGAGTTTTATGACAAGGACATTTTAAGTTATGGAATTTGCAGGATGTAATAATGATACAAATACCTCTTATATGCCAAAAAAACAAGGAAAATTTGATTTCTCATGTCATGACCCCTTTAATTCCTTTGGTATGAGCAAGGGTGTACTTTGGTCATCCATGGCTTTTTCGTTTTTGCCTAGTTTTTGTTAAATAAACCATGACATGGTGTAATATGTCATGTGTTGTTGTTCATCTGAGGTTGTATTTACCTAATATAAAGACCTACCAGATGACCTACCATAAGGACCAGGTGATTTTTTATTATATCCTGGTACTGTACGTAAAACCAGAATTCAATAGGGTGTCTTTTCTTTTTTACATGACTGTATATATACACAGCATATACACACACTGACCCCAAACTTTATCCAAAAAATCCAATATTCAGCTGATATTGGATATTTAATTGTACATTCTCATTTCTTTAATTTTTACAATTTAACAATAACCTTTGCCATCATCTAACACTCACTTAAAGTTAATCTTTAAATAATTTAATAACATTGTTAAATCTTATCTTTAGAAAATCTTATTTCTCTCACTACACTCAAATGTGTTATTTAAAATGTCTGATTTTAGTTGTAAGGTATTATATGTTTTTAGTTTTATATATATATATATATATATATATATATATATATATATATATATATATATATATAGTATACAATTTTAATATTGGCCATTTATTGGCCATAAAATGAAAATCTTATCTGTGTCAAGCAGAACCTTAATATCCCATTTTACAATACTGCGTGTTTTTCCTCAAAATGAGCACAGATTCCATGTGGATCTGCACGTTGATAATTGTTTCCACTGATACGGCTTTTTATGTGTTACTCCAAATAACATTTTATTACTCAGACGTTCAATTTCATTAGTAAATCAGATTTTAATAACACTGAACACTCTCTCCGACGTAATCTGTGAGTGCTATTAGTGAACAGGCTCCGCTGTGTAATCTGATACGGGACATGATCTGATACCTGCATCGCATTTATCAAGAGAAGGAGGGGGAAGAGATGAAACAGGAGGAAGGGTGAGAGAGAGGAAGTGTAAGCTCACTCCAGCGGGAGTAGTTAATTTTGCAGTGTTTGTGAGTATGTAGTGAGCATGGGCGGACTGATGCCTTTAAATAGGTGTGTTTATGGAAGTGAATGCTGGGACATTAAGAAGAGGTCATGGCAGACTAATCGCATCCTCACAGGGGCATCATAATGACGTGTATGTGTTTGTGTGAATTTCTGAGCTGTGTAGAGATGAAACCCTACACCTTATGGTGGGCGATAGGATTTGAATGGGAGAGGAGGGAGAAGGTCATGTGGCAGGAAGCTAGGGTGGCGCCACAGCCTTAATCTTGACCTTTCTCATGTCTACGCATCACACTCCTCCTCATTAATAATATATAGATGTTAACACTCTGGCATCTCACTGTAAACATTCTTGTGTGTCTAGTCATCTTTATTTCTAGTGACCTTTGCATCATGATTTACTCTGAGGTAAAGCTGAGTATCAAATGATCAGATGTCATGAGGTATGCCCCAGAGTTCTGACAATTCTCTAAAATCTCAAAATGTCTAATATGTCCAGGTTTCAGCTGTTAGCCTTGCTGAACTTTTTCTCTTACTAAATATACTAATATACTAAAATGTCCTTCTAGCTATTGTGTATGGCATAATGTCCCATAAGCGAAAGACAGATAAATGCTGTGGGGCCAAAAAAGTATACGAAATACCAAAGAAAATACACAAAAATATCAAAAGTGCCATCTGCAAACAAACGAGCTAGAGCTTTTCTCATAATATAATATAATATAATATACTTTTAATATAATATGATATAATATAATAATAAAGACTACATTTAAAAAAAAAATGTTTTTTTATATCCCTTTAAAGGCAGGAACACACCAAGCCGACGCCGACGAACTAGTGGTGACGAAAGCAGACGGGCTAGAGCTTTTCTCATAATATAATATAATATAATATAATAATAAAGACTACATTTAAAAAAAAAAATGTTTTGCTATATCCCTTTAAAGGCAGGAACACACCAAGCCGACGCCGACGAACTAGTGGTGACGAAAGCAGACTGCGGGGTTGGCTCACGTCGGCAGCGTCTGGGTCCAAAGTTGGCCTGACACACCAAACCGACACACAACAGCCGACGGCCAACTAGCACGTCCGTTCTGCGCCTGCGTAAGATGAAATGTCTTTCTGTACCAGCAGGTGGCAGTAGCTGAACAGCCAATCAGAATGATCAGATGGGCCCACTGACCAACGAGCTCCAACGGCGATTCAACATGTCGAATTGGCCGAAAAAATGCCGACGAGGACCAACTTCAGCCGAAGGTGCAGAACACACTGAGAAAACTTAGTCGGCCGACGAACAAAAACCATTGGCTTGGTGTGTTCCTGCCTTAAAATAAATGTGCCGCTTGGTTTATATTTATCAAATGGAATGACATTTTAAGCTGAAGAAACCCAAATTAGATAAACCTCATTATCAAGATCTGCCAGATTGTCTCTGTCTAAACTTTTGAATATGCTGCATTCAACCAAATGTCAACCTTTGTTAAAAATGAGCTGCATGACTGCTATCAATCACACTTGGCCTCTTTATAATTAAAATGCTTAAAGTTGGCACACAACAAAAGTTGTGACAGTCCATTCTTGTAGATGTAGATGTTGATTTTAGCCCATCTGGAATTGATTGAATTGTTGGACTTGTTTGCTAATTGTGATCTCATGCAAGTGACAGGTTGCTGGAGGGGAGGAATTATTGTATCATATTGCACACATTATCAGGGAAGAGATATCATTGCAAAGGGACATTAATGTTTTTTATTAAAGATTACGAAGGCACACAAATAAAAAAAATAAAAAAATAGATATGCACAAAAAAAAAAACGTAAATACTACTGTATTCCATAAAAATAAAATAAAATAAGAATGGTCACATTTAATTTCACTTTAAATCATCCAGAACATAGAGCACACAGTTAATCACAAACTGTTGATCTCAGTGCTCAGAGTATTACTGAATCTGCATTTTCCTAGTATATTGCCTTGATCACATCACACTAAGTTAGCTGGAAAGGTTCAATCTACTAGTAGATCTCTTAGCACTGTTGTCCAGCTGTATAGACTCTCTTATCACTGCTAAGCCACCTATACTGTGCATCTCATTTTCTTCCTCTACATTCTCAGAGGCGGTCTTGGCATGCCTTCCTGACATATTGATCTGGATGACTACTCATCACCTCCCGATTATCCTTGACAAGACTAAGCTCCTCTACCTCCCAGCCAAGACCTCCCCCTCTCACGCTTTTTCCATCTTGGTTAAAAGTAATTTAGTCATTGCCTTCATAAAACCCCAGGAGACATCCTAGATGACCGAGTGTCCTTTCTAAGACATTACAGCACTAGCATGATCCTACTCACCCTCGAGTCCGCTCTTTGTCCTGGCTCTGGTTCTGTGATGACTGGACAACCACACGCCTTCATCACCAATCTACATGCCACTCCAAAACTCCATGCACAGCTGCTCAACCATATATTCTGAGTTAACTAAATAATACATGACTAATAGCTAAGTTTTCTAAAGCCATAGCTTTTAAGTCATTACTGGCTGAAATCCCCCTCACCTTTACTGTAGTTCTCAAATCACATTCACACTCACTTAATTTAAAGTGAGACAGTCACAGACATAAAGTAGAATGAAAGAACGAGAGAAAAAGCAAGAGTAAAAGAAAAAGCGAAAGAAGACACAAAAGAACTAAAGAAAGAGCAAAACGAACAGAAAGTGAGCAAAAGAAAGAAAAAAGGAACGAAAGAAGAGCAAAATAATAAAAAGATAAAAAAAGAGTAAGAGCGAAATAAAGAAAAAGAGAAAGGGAAAAGAGAGAAAATGAGTGAAACAGTGAAAGAAACAAAAGGAAAGAGCAAAACAAAGAGCAAAAGAAAGATATAGAAAGAGAAAAAGACGACATGAAAGAATGAAAGAGAAAAAGAAAGAAACTGTGAATGACAGACAGAGAGACAGACAGATAGATAGATAGATAGATAGATAGATAGATATATAGATAGATAGATCGATCGATCAAAGGTTCATTTATTTCAGTGACTGTGGCATCTTTCCCATTCAGTCAGATATATTTTTTGAAAGCCATTAGAACACAAAACACTGTATCATTTTTCAAAGAAATAGCTTCATTAAAACCCATATCATTTTTCCTACATCAATAAAAAGCGGTTATGTTGACACCGCAGAATATAAATGGCTCTCTCTCTAACTGTAACGTGCAGAAAAAGAGCTGGGAATAAAATCACTGGCCACAACGGCCTGGCTGTTTCCTGTTTCACAGCATCCGTCATACCTCAGTCTACTTGATTTAACAGCATTCATGCCGGACAGCCTTTAAACAACAGCATTAACCTGCGAGGAGTTTCAGTTCCCCAGCCGGAAGAGAGAGAGAGAGAGAGAGAGAGAGAGAGAGAGAGAGAGAGAGAGAGAGAGGGAGAGAGAGAAAAAAAAAAAAATTCACATTTCATAAATAAATCAGACACGCTCCCTGAAAGAGAGCGAGAGAGTTACAGCGGTGCTGCTGAGATCCGCCACGGCCACCCAGAGACATCTGAGACATATGACTTCAGAGCTGTATTTAAAGCACTCTGCAGCTCTCTGTGTGTCTGTCCAATGGGAGGGAGACTGGGGGAGGCAGATGGAGTAGTCTGGGTGTGAGAATATGAGCATGTTTGTGTGCATGTATTTCTGCATTCATGACAGCATATGTGAACATGCGAACTTGTGATCCTATAAGCCCTTACACTGTTACAGGACGGCCAAGTGGTGGAGCTGGGTCTCAAAGAAGTGCTCCACTCGGGACAGGTGATGAGTTTTAGTGACCTTGAGAGCAGCCTAGTCAAAACACCTCTTATTAAAGAAGGACTTCAGGAATTCAGTGTTATACATTACAGAACAGATGGCCTTAAAGGGATAGTTCACCCAAAAATGAAAATGTCAAGAACCAAATAGATCTTTGACTACTAGTATTTATTTTTCCTACTATGGTAGTCAATGGGGGGCAAGATCTGTTTGGTTCCTGACATTCTTCCAAATATCTTCCTTTGTGTTCAGCAGAACAAAAAAAAATATATACAGGTTTGGAACAACTTGAGGGTGAGTAAATGATGACAGAATTTTCATTTTTCATTTTTCTAAAATTTTTCTGTAGATAAATTAAAAATAAAACACTAAAAAATAAAATCAAGGTCAGTGTTTCTGTTAACTAGGGCTTGGTAAAAAAAATTGATCGTAAGTACGAACCGATATAGATTCTTAAATCCCAAGAATCGATTAGTGTAGTGTGTTTTCAGTTGATGAATGAACAGAACATGTAGCGCGCCTCCCATCCAATAAATCGCAATAATCTTTGTGCTTTGTTACTTTTGATATGAAGCAAAGTCTCAGATTTCAAATGACGTCCATCTTATTATGAGATTCAAAAAATAAGTACTGTTTTGGTGCTTTTTATTGTGGCGTGACAGATCGCTTCAGCGCCTCAGTTAAAGAGAAGCGGCAGCACGGAGCGCATGTGAACATCCTCTCCTCCACTTTAATACCAGTTACAGCACAAAATAAACAGGAATAAACATCTAAAGGTATGTTAAAAGATACAGTACAACTTACCAAAATCCGTATCATGTCTCATGTAATAGCTCAATCAGTGTTTCAACCTCGGAAAGACGTCAATAAAACAGCTTGTAAACAATGTCATGTAACGTCACATTTACCTCAGAAAAACATATTCAGTGACCATAAACTCATTAGTCAGCTAGAAAAATGAACTCTAGAGAGCAGCATTCTGATATAGCTATGCACCGTTACATATTCATTATAATGTTCTTCAATATTTAATGCATGTTTGAATAAATGAGTTATGACAGCCACGATTTAAATGTTTATATATATATAAAAAAAAAAAAAAAAAACGAATTGGAGTAGAAATATGATTATGTAATTCTAAACTTTATTTATTATAAAAAAAACATAACTGAGTGTAATTTAAGTGTTTGTATATAAGTTAATTTTAACCTTCAATATTATAGTAAAGTAGTACCAACTGACTCCTATGTGTAGTTTACAGCATTAGTTGAGAGATTTTTTTTTCCTCTAGAAAATTTGCCATGTACTGTATCTGAAATCGAAAGAAATCGAATCGAATCGTGAAAATTGTGTCAGTACCCAGCCCTAACTAAAGCTAAATCTATTAAAAATCATTTTTGTTATTTGGAATAAAGCTAAAATGAAATGTATATATATATATATATATATATATATATATATATATATATATATATATACATATATATATATATATATATATATATAATTAGAAATTTTGCCTCGGTAGCTACCTGAGAAAAGTAAGTTGAAGTACTAAAATTACTGAAACAAAAATAAATTAAAGCTAAATAGAAATACTACAAAAACTAATAAAATGACAAAAGTACATAAGATTACTAATACTCAAATTAAAATTAAAATATAAAAATAAAAGCTTATTCAAAATATTAATAATACTATAATAGTATATAAATAATACTAAGATACACATATTTAGCATTATAATGTACAGTATAAAAATAGATATTCATGTTGAGATTTGATAAAGATTACACTTAACAGTTTTATTATTATTTAGTGTTTTTAAAGATTAACTTTAGGTGAGTGTTAGATGACGTAAAAATAGGGGAAATGAGAATACGCAAATAAATATCCAATATCAACCAAGACCAAGAATGTGCATTTAGAAATGAAATAGGTTTAGATAGGATTAAATAAGCTTTATTTCAGATTCACTTTAACCCATTGAGGCAAACAGACGGAGAGCAAATAATTAAAATAATATGTAATATGCAAATGCTATCCTTGTGCAATTAAAAATGATGACAATGAACTTAAAATTTCTCTATTACAGAACAGACATGGACATTCCTTTGAATTTCATCTTTAAGACTATATCATAAATGTGTGCTTCTTTCTAATCTCAAGGTCTTAACCGAGGCATCTGGATGGTATTTTTGGCCCAGGATTGGTGTAGCTCATGATACTGACAGCACAGCCCATGAACAGCTCTAGCGCCTCTGTGCAGTCACTCCATGAATAATGAAGAGACACGGTACTCAGCCAGACTGTGGATTAGCATTAGTATGATGTAATGCTTCTGGAGAAGTTTAGCACTTTTTTCCTTTTTTTTTTTTTTAATACTATGTACCACGTTGTCTTCATCTCAAGGCTGGAAGAAAAATTTCCCTCTGTCGGCCTCAATCTGGGGCATTTTTACTTTGTAAAGTCCCAACATAAGTAACACAAATGGAGCTACAAAAGCTGTTCTTGGAATATCAATGAGCAGCAACTTCAAACACCACCTCATAAGCTGCAAACAGATCTAATATCCACTGGCAAAATGTCAAAACAACAACTCTCTCCTCTGTGTACGAGCAATAGAGGTGTGGTTGGAGCACGTGCCAACCCTGAGTCACCCCCTACTGGGCTGGCAAGGCACTGTAGTTGGCAGACAGTGTTGTCTCTTTGTGTCTGAAACTAGAGACACCACACCCCACTCATGCACGACTGACTATATCAGTCAAGACAGGACAGCTATAAAAACAGAATTGATCCAGTACCCATATAGGATGATGAAAAACTAATCCTACTTAAAGAACAGGTGTTACATAACATACTACTGCATACTAATAATTGTAGTATGTCTCATTGACTGACAGATCCAAACAAGATGGTCCCTTATTTGCTATTTCCAGTTTGTATGTAAATGTACGATTGAGCCCTTAGGCTAACAGGGTTAAAATGACACATTTATAAACACAGCGTGTGCATAACGTATGCAATGCACTCTTGGCATTAGCTGTAAAAAAGCTTTAAGGAAAATGTCTTACAGTATAAATAATCGGTTTGAATAATTCATGAGTCCCTCCGGGTTTAAGCGTTCAATTTAGGAAGTGTGAATCAAACATTTCACAGATCTTTAACTATATTCTTCCATATCATTCATAGTTTACGAGAAATTCACTGTGACCGTGTCCCAAAAATGCACTCATAATTTGGCTGAGGATCAAGAGGCAGACAATGACACGAAGAGAATGATGTAATTCACTCTGCCTATTTAATGCAAAACTGCCTTAAAACTCAACATTTACAAATAAAATGCTGTACAATTTTATTTACTCACCTTCATGTAGTTTCAAACTTACAGTATATACTGTATATATATATATATATATATATATATATATAGTTTAAGTTTGTCCATTTGTCCAACTTATGTTTGTCCATGTGCAAATTCAAACATTTTGTCAATACTGAACAGTGACTTAAAGGGTTAGTTCACCCAAAAATGAAAATTCTGTCATTTATTACTCACGCTCATGCCGTTCCAGACCCGAAAGATCTTCGTTAATCTTCGGAATGCAAACTGAGATATTTTTGTTTAAATCCGATGGCTCCGTGAGGCCTACATAGGGAGCAATGACATTTCCTCTCTCAAGATCCATAAAGGTACTAAAATCATATTTAAATCAGTTCATGTGAGTACAGTGGTTCAATATTAATATTATAAAGCGACGAGAATATTTTTGGTGCGCCAAAAAAACCCCAAAATAACGACTTATATAGTGATGGCCGATTTCAAAACACTGCTTCAGGAAGCTTCGGAGCATAAATGAATCAGCGTGTCGAATCCGCAGTTCGGAGCGCCAAAGTCACGTGATTTCAGCAGTTTGGCGGTTTGACACGTGATCCGAATCATGATTCGACACGCTGATTCATAACGCTCCGAATCTTCCTGAAGCAGTGTTTTGAAATCGGCCATCACTAAATAACTCGTTATTTTGTTTTTTTTGGCGCCCAAAAAATATTCTCGTCGCTTTATAATATTAATATTGAACCACTGTACTCACATGAACTGATTTAAATATGTTTTTAGTACAATTATGGATCTTGAGAGAGGAAATGTCATTGCTCCCTATGTAGGCCTCACGGAGCCATCGGATTTAAACAAAAATATCTTAATTTGTGTTCTGAAGATCAACGAAGGTCTTATGGGTGTAAAACGGCACGAGGGTGAGTAATTAATGACAGAATTTTCATTTTTGGGTGAACTAACCCTTTAAATTTGTTCCATTCCTCACACAAGTCATCATATGGCTTTAGAAGACTTGAAATAAAGTATATTAATCATATGGACTACTTTCATTATACATCTGTAGGTTTTTTTTTTCTCTTTTCGTTTTTAAGGAGCTTGTTAACTGGTCACTATGTATAGTCATTTCATGGCAACAGCACCATGGAAAACATTACATGAGTAAATAACAACAGAATTTTCATTTTTGGTTCAACTATCCCTTTAAAGGGTTAATTCACCCAAAAATGAAAATTCTGTCATTAATTACTCACCCTCATGTCGTTCTACACCCCTAAGACCTTCATTCATCTTCAGAACACAAATTAAGATATTTTTTAGAAAATCCGATGGCTCAGTGAAGCGACGAGAACGAGAATACATTTTGTGCGCCAAAGAAACAAAATAACGACTTTTCAACGATATCTAGTGATTGGCGATTTCAAAACACTGCTTCGAATCTTTTTTTTCAAATCAGTGATTCAGAGCGCCAAAGTCCAGGATTTCAGCAGTTTGACACGCGATCCGAACCGCTGATTCGAAACAAAAGATTCGAAGCAGTGTTTTGAAATCGGCCATCACTAGATATTGTTGAAAAGTCATTATTTTGTGTTTTTGGCACACAAAAAGTATTCTCGTCGCTTTATAATACTATGGTAGAACCACCGAACTCACATGAACCGTTTTAAATACGTTTTTAGTACCTTTCTGGGAACTGAAAGTGTAAATTAACTTGCTGACTATGCAGGCCTCACTGAGCCATTGGATTTCATCAAAAATATCTTAACTTGTGTTCTGAAGATGAAAGAAGGTCTTACGGGTGTAGAACGACATGAGGGTGAGTAATAAATGACATTATTTTCAATTCTGGGTGTACTAACCCTTTAACTGACTATACTTTACTGACAAACAAATATTTTGTACCTGTCTGGAGAATGAGACAAAGACTCTAGCATGAAACAAACCCATCAATCCTAAAATCTGGTGAGGTTGTTTCCTCATGTGTGCATCTGTGAAAGGAATTCGCTGACTGTTTACACCTCTTGGGGTAGATGGGAGATGTAAAGTCGACTTCAGCTGCCACAACATCTCGCTGTTTCCAAGGAGACAGGATTTTCAGGGCCCCTGGACACGAGCCATTTGAGAAAAAAAAAAGGAAAGAGAGAGACAAATGTGCAGAGAGCAAAGAGGCAGGGCATATTTGAGTTACCAAATATGACTTCTGAATGGTAAAACGGTCAGTAACCAATATATACAATGTAAACACAAGTGAGCTATAGCGGTCATGTTTACGTACTGCATACACTTAAATAGACGAGCCCCCTCTTTGTCACAATCTTTAAATAGCACATAAGGGCAGCGCTCATCTGTTCCATCAAAACAATACAATGCTTTCCTCAAGAGAAAACATTAGACTATATATGCACCTTGCTATTTCAAAACCCAACAACTGCTTCCAATTTTAATGACTCTTCACTTGCCCTACATTTGAATTCCCAGCCAAAACCTCCTCCTAAAACGCCCCTGGTCATAACCTCCTGCACTATTTCCCAGAAGCGGCACAAATGACATGACCCTGTCATCGAGTCCCAGTGAGCGCTGGCCCAGACAGCCACGGCCATTCCAGAACAGCCTGTGGTGCCACACATGCCCCTTATTTTTAATTACAGCCCGTCCCTGTCTGGCACACCGATACACACCCACTATCACTTATACACAACAAGAGTCCATTACACCGACAATGGAGATTACTGTTGTGTGGTAAAGAACATTAGTCACAGAGATCTGGAGAAGGAAGGGAAGAAAAAGAGACATAAAGAGAACTGACTGTATTGAACCATTTAATTGGGCAACATGGAGGATTTAGAGCAACATTTGTCAGGTGGCGAACAACTTCGACATTAAAACAAATTGAAGGGAAAATGAAGGGAAGTCTTCAGTTTTAAATTGTGAATAATTTATCCTTAATTCATACTAGGGCTGCCCCCGACTAAAGATTTTTCTAGTCGACTAGTAGTCGTTCATTTAAGCCATTAGTTGACTAATCGCACGTTTATATCAACTGAATTACATAAATATATACTGAGGAGAATACTAAACCATAATAAGTGTTTAATATGTATAGCCGTAATATATAGCCTATTCCGCACTCAAGCGCACACATAAAGCTTGCTGCAAAGCCGGCAAAAGTAGTGATTATGAATGTGTTTTAAAAAAAAAAATAGCAAGGAGACATTTTAATTATTTATTAATAAACTAGTGTTTTCTGAGTCAGTGTCAGCTGCAAAGATGACGTTGACGATGCTGCCTCGCATCTCCACAGTACAGTGGACGCACCTTTAGAGAGAAATGCATCTTTCTTTTGAGATTATATTAAGCAGAGAGTATTTCTTTTCAATTTCAATTGGTTTTTCGATTTGAAAAGTGTTGAGAATGGCCGAGAGCATCAAAAGTTTGGGTAGTTCTTGACTTTATGCAAATATCAAGCGAAAAACGCAGGCTGCAGCGAATCGCTCTGAGGTTCAGCTGACATCTGTCTTGACCATTTAAAAATATGCAGATTGTGTCGGATTTAGTGCTCAAGCAAATCATATTGTTTACACATTGGACACTTTGCAGTTGTTACTGCAGTGGACATTCCTTTGAAAGGAATGTCCACTGTTAGAGTCCGTTAGAGTATCCTTTGAAAGGCTCAAGTGCTCAACTGTGTGTGAGATGGAGCAGAACGCAGATGGAGCAGATGGAGCAGAACGCAGAAAATGCCGTATATCTGGGCCTTAAGTAATTTCACACAAGTCATTGAAGCTTTCATGCTACTTATTCAGTAAAGGTGCAGTCACATTTTCTGTTGTTCTGCAAATCTTTGAAGGTAGAATTCAGTCATTTCAATAAGAATCTGATCTGGAATTTCATGTGAGAGCGAAAGATTTCCCCACACAGATTCTGTTGGTAATGTGAGTTTGCCATATTGACCAACAAAAAGCTGCCTAGATTGAAAGTGATGTCTGTGTGAGTTGTGCTTCATACATCACTATAGGTCCTCAATAGACAATGAACCGTTTTGTTCATGGAATTTCACTAATGTGACCGCACTTTAAACGCAGAGCCCACACTTAAGTTCACCCAAAAATGAAAATTATCCCAGGATTTACATACCCTCAAGCCATCCTAGATGTATATGACCTAGATGTATCTTCTTTCAGACAAACACAATCGGAGTTATCAAATATATTATATTAATTATAAAATATATCCTGGCTCTTCTAAGCTTTATAATGGTAGTGAATTGCACTCTTGATTTTGAAGTCCAAAAAAGTGCATCCACCCATAATAAAATATATCCACATGGCTCCAGGGAGTTAATAAAGGCCTTCTGAAGTGAAGAGATGCATTTTTGTAAGAAAAATATCCATATTTAAATCTTTCTAAAATAACTAGCTTCCAGCAAACAGTTTATGTAAACAGTAGGGGTGTGATGAGATCTCGTGCCACGAGATCTCGCAAGATTAAAATGTGACGAGATTTCTCGTCGAGGTGAAAAGATGTCCCGTGAGTGATATTGCCATGGCACAGTGTGAGGGTGAGATTAGGATAGAATATGCCCTACATTTGCATTACGCCTCCACTGTCGTTTTGCTTTTTATAAAAATAAAAACCATTTAATTCAGCTGAATAAAAAGTTTTGAAAGCGGCTCCCTGATACATGCAGATATCTCCCAATATGAAAGCTATCTTAGGCTGGGCTGTGTAGTTGTAATCATCTCTCAGCTCTGTATCATGCTTGAAGAAAAATTTGGTCTTTATTTGCACTTTGAATATTGTTTTGCTCATTGTTAGATCATGTTAGTTAATACATTAATGTTAAAGGGTTAGTTCACCCAAAAAAAATAATGTAATTTATTACTCACCCTCATGCCGTTCCACACTCGTAAGACCTTCGTTAATCTTCGGAACACAAATTAAGATATTTTTTTGTTGAAATCCGATGGCTCAGTGAGGCCTGCACAGCCAGCAATGACATTTCCTCTCTCAAGATTCATTAATGTACTAAAAACATATTTAAATCAGTTCATGTGAGTACAGTGGTTCAATATTAATATTATAAAGAAATGAGAATATTTTTGGTGTGCCAAAAAAACAAAATAACGACTTATATAGTGATGGCCGATTTCAAAACACAGCTTCATTAAACTTCGGAGCGTTATGAATCTTTTGTGTCGAATCATGATTCCGATCGTGTGTCAAACCGCCAATCACGTGACTTTGGCGCTCCGAACCACTGATTCGACATGCTGATTCATAATGCTCCGAAGCTTAATGAAGCAGTGTTTTGAAATCGGCCATCAATATATAAGTTGTTATTTTGTTTTTTTTAGCACCAAAAATATTCTTGTTGCTTTATAATATTAATATTGAACCACTGTACACACATGAACTGATTTAAATATGTTTTTAGTACATTAATGGATCTTGAGAGAGGAAATGTTATTGCTGGCTATGCAGGCCTCACTGAGCCATTGGATTTCAACAAAAATATCTTAATCTGTGTTCCAAAGATTAACGAAGGTCTTACGGGTGTGGAACAGCATGAGCGTGAGTAATAAATTATATTATTTTCATTTTTGGGTAAACTAACCCTGTAACAAATGAACCTTATTGTAAAGTGTTACCTTTTTTTTATTCTATATTTTTATTTCTATGATCAATTTGTGGAAAGGAGTTCAGTTAGGAGGTCAAAAGTTGTAGAAGCTTATAATTCATGTACAGTAAGGTCTGAAGCGACTCGTATGAAATTATACAGGAGAGAAGCCAGTCAATTGAGTTTGTGGCAAAACCTTTTACAGTGCTTGAGTATTGTTGTCTTTTACTGCATATAATTCATACTCAGAAAGTAGAACTGAAATGACATTTCAAATGCACCTGCAGACTATTTTTAGTCATGTATTTCATCATTGAGGATTTCTTAAAAATACTGTGTAAAAATCTTGTCTCGTCTCGTGAGCTACCTGTCGCGTCACACCCCAGTAAACAGACTTACGCCAAAAGAGTAATCTCTGACCTGAAGCATGACGCATTGACAAATACGGACAAGCAAAACAAAACACCAGTCATGAATTGGAAGTCTAAAATGAGATTTTTAATTTATTTTTTAAAGAGAAATATTGGAGGATTTCGATATAAGAGAAGAGGAGCTTGAGTTTGTTGCCTAACCCTGTTTGTTTGAACCACAAGAGGCGCCTAAGCTTATGCTACTCCTTCATCCTACATTGTGTAGTTGACTTGCGTAGGCCGTCTGCCGGAAGCTAGTTATTTTAGTTTATCAAGTTTTAAATATGGATATTTTTCTTACAAAATCTCATCGCTTTGCTTCTGCAGGCCTTTGTTAACCCCCTGGAGTCGTGTGGATTACTTTTATGATGGATGGATGCACTTTTTTTGGACTTCAAAATCAGGAGCGCCATTCACTACTATAATAAAGCTTGGAAGAGCAAGGATATTTTTTAATATAACTCCGATTGTGTTTGTCTGAAAGAAGATATGTACACCTAGGATGGCTTGATGGTGAGTAAATCATTACAATTAACTTAAAAGATTTATTTAACAAAAATATTGATTAGTTCATAAACAAAACATTGCTAATCACTACTAATGTCAACCATTGCGAGTTCAGGAGTGACTCCTATATTGCACACAAATACAGCATGATAATTTAGGGAATTCACTCCTGCATTCAAATGCTGCTGTCACTCCAGAAACGTTGCAGTGCTTATGTGGGCTTTAAGAATAAATGCAAATAAACAACATTTTTTAGCCTAAAAATCAGCGATTTCCACAACTCAAGATTTAGCATCTCTCCTAGGAATCCTTATTTATGGGTCAGGATGCCTAAGCCTAATGCATAATCATTAGCATTGACTACCAAATATGCATCAGCTGAAGTGATCTCAAACATGCCATGGTCTGCAGAAACCCATCCCACCACACTTTCTCGCAGTGTTCTTAGCCTAGTCACCGGATG
Organism: Ctenopharyngodon idella; assembly: GCF_019924925.1. Taxonomy (NCBI): domain Eukaryota; kingdom Metazoa; phylum Chordata; class Actinopteri; order Cypriniformes; family Xenocyprididae; genus Ctenopharyngodon; species Ctenopharyngodon idella. The sequence goes on along the minus strand of NC_067230.1, from coordinate 8,878,946 downwards.
TTTTAAAAAAGATGCCGTGGAGAGCATCTGGAGCCATATTAATCTTAAAATGGCTACCATGGAAACAGTTTGGCATTGCGAGGATCAGACGGTGATCTATTTTTAACAAAAGAGCAAAGGTGCATATGCTTACATACATCAGAACAGATTTAATTGAGTCTCAACTGTAATGGTTTTATTACCACACACACGAGCCACGTGAGTCTCATGAATGCCAATTAAGACGGGCAAACTGAGCGGAAAGGAATGACACTGATCAGAGTAGAACGCTTCAATTCCTCTCTGTGCCTTGCCAGTGTCTTTAGTTTACATGCCAGTGACCGCATCCAATCTTGAACAATTAAAGAGCATTGCCCTGTGTGTATGTGTATGACAAAGAGTATGTGGAGCCTGTGTGTCTGCCCTGAAGATAAAGGACACCCTGATGCATGTGCACACAAAAAGGAAAACATTGATTAACCCTGAGAGACCAGCCAGAGGAGAAAAATGTGAATGCAAATAAGCTAAAGAAACAAAAGAAAAAAGACTTGTGTGCACATGTGCAGGTATTGCTGACAGCGAGAGGCATTCCCTGTCACTTTTATAGAACAAATCTGAAGGCAGTTGTTGCTAGCCTCATGTTAGTCAGATCTCAGGCTTATAGTCAGATTCTCAACCTTTCAATGGCAAGAGCCTGCTGCAATGCACCCTGACCACATCACTCTTCAGTAGAGGTCATGCATTTTATTGATTTTGTGGAATAATCTGCACTGATAAGAGCTTCCAGAACTTTTTGAACATTGAAAAGAAACACTGGAGTTTTCTAGAGCAGTGATTCCAAAGGTGTGTGTTTGGGGGGTGGGGGGGGTGATAGTGCCCTGAATACATAAGCCGTGTTTCCACTGTCGGGCCAAAGGCGACCATGCTAGTGCGTGCCTGGGCCAGTCGCGTTTCCACTGTCACTTCCGGGGCTCGATCGGGCCTCGTCGGGGCTTCCTCGGGCCAATGGCCAGGATTTTTTGGCCCAGCAGGCCAAGTGGGATAGGTATATATGTGTTCTCTTTTTATGTGAAATGGTAAAAAACCAGTTTGATTCAGCATGATTGTTGTGCACTCCTGACACAAATTAATAAATTACTGTTATTATAACATTTTTTAATTGTAAACCATTGGTGAAATATTGATGTTGGAATCTTAAGTAAAGACCAAATGTTCACTTCTGTCATGCTCATTTTGCGATCTAGCTAGTTTTCAGTCAGCTTGTGAAATAGTGAGGTCATGTGACGTTGTCTGTGGAGGCGTGTTAAGGGTGGGTGTTAGGGAAGTGCTGCAGGGCTACGGGCCCGACAGTGGAAATGCAACTTGATTTTGGCCTCAATGCTTGAGGTTCGAGGCTACTGGCCTGGCACGGCACACTGTTAGCCCTGGCTCGCACTGGCCTGACAGTGGAAAAAAAGCGGCTATACAGGCCCAAAAGAAGAGAGAAGAGAAGGAGGTCTTTATATCTCACATTACAGATGTGTGCTACATACAGTATGCTAACTATCAATTAAGTAGCATACTACTGATTAATTACATTCCAAAGAATGTTTGAAGTGTTCTTTCCCACGGAGCTCACTGTCACTTCCGGGGCTTGATTGGGCCTCATCGGGGCTTCCTCTGGGCCAACGGCCAGGTTTTTTTGGCCCAGCAGGCCAAGTGGGGCTTGAGGAGTGGTCATGAACAGAGGCGGAGTTCAAGAGGCATAGACGGTCAATACCGCTGCTCATTTCCCATGTTATTATATCAGCCTACCAGCTAACTTCAACATTTAAAACATTTTAAACCATTTTCAGCTCAAAACTCACTTTCAGACACCAGCGAGTGTTTGAAATAACTTCCTTGCGATCCAATGGGGATTCTGTTCACCATATAAGGCAGAAATATACTTATATGCAATGCTACTTATTGCGATAATAAATACAAACGTTTATGGAAAATACCAGAGACTGCTTGAGGAACGTAGAAATCTCATATATGATTATAATCATGTATTTATTTGGTTTAATGTTTTATCTGTCACTTCACTGTGCCTTTGTTGATACCAGAGTAATGCATCCGCATATCTGTCACACACTCCGGTTAACTCGTATAACTTATAACTCCTGTTTTCTTCCCATGAGCTCCCTCTGTTGCTCTGGCTGAAAGAATAACTGTATACTGTACTGAGACGTAAGAGGTCGCTCAACCACCTCAGATCGCTCTCATCGCATAATTACGTGGAAAATTAATAAAAATGCTCAGAAATGTGAAGTAAACATAAGGGGCCAAATTTACTAAATGGGGCAAATTAGTGTGAGAGCGCAATTCCACAAATGTGCAGATGGTAGTGGCAAGTTTTGCGAATCTACTGCTAATCAGGTGCAGGTCGACTCGACACAGGCGCAACTTGTTACATGTATAATCTGACAAACACATACATATATATAATATCGTTTGCCAAGCCATGTTGGCCTAGTAGTAAATCCCGACAGTAGTTTTTTAACGCCAAAAGAGGGTTTGTGCTGGCGCAAGCTGTTAGTAAATCTGGCCCGTGATATTTTATCAATATTTTTCTAAATGTGTAAGCCTTTGGACTTAAAAGCCTTAATGGAGTTGTTTTGTGCATTCTTGTGATCGTAAATAAATGGAAGCTTCTGTCATGCTCATTTTGCGATCTAGCTAGTTTTAATTCAGCTTGTGAAATGGTGAGGTCATGTGACGTTGTCTGTGGAGGCGTGTTAAGTGCGGGTTTTAAGGAAGTGCTTCAGAGCTACTGGCCCGACAATGGAAATTCAAATTGATTTTGGCCTCAGTGCTTGAGGTCCGAGGCTACTGGCCCAGCACAGCACGCTGTTAGCCCTGGCTCGCACTGGCCCGACAGTGGAAAAAGCGGCTATACAGGCCCAAAAGAAGAGGAGGAGATCTTTATATCTCACATTACAGATGTGTGCTACGTACAGTATGCTAACTATCAATCAAGTAGCATACTACTGATTAATTACATTTCAGAGAATGTTTGAAGTGCTCTTCCCACGGAGCTCACAGTGTAACCACAAGCAGGAGCGGTCATGTTTGTGCCTCTATTAAAAGCAAAACATCTGAAGAGGTAGTTAAAAAGAGTGTAGGGAAGTTGAGAAATACAGAACAGAGGCCCGCCGTCTCGGGTGACTGGGACACGGTGGAAAACAACATTGACATTCATGGCTGTGGGACAGGGAAACTGTCACATGTGGGGATTACTGTAAATATTCAAGGATTATATTTGTTTATTTACGAAATGTATGCCTTTTTGTCACTTCCCTACTTTTAATCTCCTCTCAAGCTGTATTGTCCTTCCTCTCTCACATCGAGGACTGGAGCCAAGTGTTGAGGTCTATATTGACCTATCCAAGCTGGACACTGAATGAATGGGTTTGTATTGATCTTCTGGGCATGCCTGGAGGTCCAAAATAGCATACTGAAGGAGAAGACCCAAAATAAACATCTCATAAAAGTTACATGTAAATTTGGTTTGGAGTGTTTGGCTCACATTGTCTAGGGTTGCACTGTACTAACCAAGCGATGGAAGGGGAAAGATTATACTGTGTTTATTTTTAAACATGTGTTAATTTCATTTTATATTTTATATTATATAACTATGACTTTTTTAATATAATTATTCTAAATTAATTATTACATTTTAAAAATCTAAACTAAATTAATGTATTAAATTGACAGCCCTAAAAAATGAGATGCATTTACTTCTGTATGTGCTGGAAGCAAATCTCTTAGTGGCTCTTTTTAATGTCTTCATGTCAAATTTTGACCAGAATGCAGATCCGCTCATAAAAATCATAGTTTTATTGCAGCAAATTGAATTCCCAGTTCACATGACTTGGCCTGACTCACTGTTTACTGAGACTGTCTCTCTTAACAAGCCCTGTTCTGGGCACATTCAACTCCTGCTAGCACAGCAAAGGATGCTACACATCCCGATTATAGCCCTAATCAAATGAATCACATGGCTTATTTCACAGACTTTAGTGGAACAGGTTAACAGTCTCATTAGCTCAAGTTGATTTCTTCTTTTCTTGCTGGCATGCTTTATTTCTTGAGGCCTGTGAAGCCACATGAGTTTAATCTCAGCTGTTTTTTAGTCTTATAAAACTAGTTGACAAGACCTAAGCCTCCAATTCATTAAAACCTTAAGATATTTTGAAGAATATGGGTAACCAAACAGTTGAAAAAAGTTGTGCATTTATACAGTGGGATCCACAAATATTGCCACCTATGGTAAATATGATAAATTTGTTTTTGCAACTTCTCCTTTTAGTCTTTCATTAAAAAAAAAAAAAAAAAATCTAACCTTTAATTAAGTTCAAATACAGTAGTTGAAAGAAAAAAAATCTTATTAAACAATTTTTTTTTCTGAAATATAGGTATTCCACAATTATTGGCACCCCTTCATTTAATACTTTGTGCCACCTCCCTTTGCCAAGACAACAGCTCTGGATCTTCTCTTATAATGCATAATAAGGTTGATGAACATATGGCAAGAGATCTGAGACCATTCCTCCATACAGAATCTCTACAGAGGTCCATGCTTGTTTTCTTCAGCTCATCGCACAGTTTTTTATGGGGTTTGGATCAGGAAACTGATATGTCAATGGCAAAACCTCCATTCTGCGGTCAGTGAACTGTTCTGTTTATTTTGAGATGTGTTTTGAATCTTTATCATGCTGGAAGATCCAACCAAGGCCCAGTTTAAGTTTCCTGACAGGGTCAGTCAGGTGTCAATTTAATATCTGCTGGTCCTTGATGTTTATGATACTGTGTATATTATGTCCCGGGTCTTTGGAGGAAAATTAGCCCCACAGAATCCATCACCATACTTTACAGTGGGGATGAGGTACCTTTCTACATGGCTATGTTTCTGTCTATGCCAAAGCCACCTCTGCTGTTTTTTACAAAAAGCTTTATTTTGGTCTCATCTCTGGCCTTAAAACCCAGTCCCGATGAAAGTTCCAGTAATGCCTGGCAAAATATGAGGTGTGTGAGACTGCTGTTTGATATCACCAAAGGCTATTTTTATTGCAAACATCCCAAACAAGTTGTAGCTATATAGGTGAGGTCATAGTTTTGGAGACTTTCTGACCCTAGACCAAACTAGCTTCTGCAATTCTCCAACTTTGATCCTTACAGTTTGTTTGGCGACTCAAACCATCCTCCTAAGTGCATGTGGTGGCAATACAGACACACATCCTTTTCCAGGTAGAATGTTACTATCTCCAGCTGATTTAAACTTCTTAATTATTGCCAAGTAGAAATGACTATTTTAACAAATAAATTATCTTATAGCCATTTCATGATTTTTGTAGCTCAGCAACATTTTGTCACACATCATTACTGCATTCTCAGGTCTTTGCCATAGTGATGGATGACTATAGGAATTTGGCTTGTGTGTCACTTCATATTTAGAGCCCAGTGAAACAGGAAGTCATAACTTATCACTTAAGTGTTCCTGATCACTAAGGTGAACTTAAAACATACCATATGAATGGGAATATACTTTAGTTAGAATTTTTAGGGGTGCCAAAAAAATAAAAAATTATTTACTTCTTTTGAATGAAAGACTAGGAGAAAATGCAAAATCAAATTTTCACAGTCGTTTTTGCTCATTTTTACCAAGGGTGCCAATGTGTGTGGAGCCCACTGTATATTAGTCTCAGCCTCAGACGTCACGCCCACGGACCGTTGGCTGAATGTCTGATGCATATGGCACACTTATCTGGAAATACTTCAGGAGTATCGAAGTCATCATCTGGTTGGTTGAATTCTACAGGATGTCCGGGAGACGTGTGTGTTGCGCTCTTTAGAAGAAGAAGAACGCCGTCATGTTTACAACTGTGACAACAAGTGCTTACCAGGATCAACTAAACGTATGTGAAAAGTATGTGAAAGTATGTGAAGTTCACAGCTCCATTGTTGCAGTAAACTTACACAATGTTCTTGAATGAATAATTTATTAGACGCATTTTCATGCCCCTAAACCTGACTGTGACTGTGAACGAACTGTGATCGGTTGCGTTTCATGTCAGTCAAAACTATTTAACAGAAACATATTTCAGCCTATTTAAGTTGCCTGTATAGGATCTGTACGGTTTCTATGAATGGAAATAGCTGGCGGAGAATGTTACCAAGGCCACTGGGTGGACTGACTTGCTTTAAAAAGGACTTCGTCTTTAACCAGTAAGTGATACCAGAGAAAGTATAAGGAGGAGGAAATGACAGAGCATTCAAAGAAAAATGAATAAGAAAATCACAATGATCAATATGGATTGTAGAAATGGAGCCAACACTAACTTCTTTTAACACTAGGACACACATGCACATTAGCTAAACCAGTCTGGAAAATGCATTTTTTAGAGTAATTTAACACAAGAAGCTAAGTTTATGATATCTGATTTGATATGCTATAGAAATGTAATCTTGACAAACACTAAGATTTTAGTCTTTTGCCATCCAAGTGGATTCAAGCAGCTGTACTTGTATGTCTATTGCCTACATAAAAAATAGCTGCCAGGGGGTGGTGACTTGGCTTACAGGGACTTGGTTGGACTTTGGCAGTTCTTTTCGCAGTGAACTGCTTTGGCATGTACAGAAGCATCCATCATTTCGCAGAGAAAGTAACTATGTTACTGTGGAAAACGAAGTATTGAATTTTGCCAAGTGTTTTTTCCCGAGGACAGTTGGAGGTTGAAGCTTTGGTGGGTCAGCAGCGTGTTACTGGCTCTGGCTGCAAGTGAAGCACTTTCTTGCCAGTAAGTGCAAAAGCAGCACTGGGCGCTCCAGGAAAACGCTCCACGATGCGGTAGTGTACATTTATTTTGAGGCTAAAGATTTAACAAATATCCTTTGATTAAGATACAATAAAAAAGAAAGTTATGTAAAACTGCTTTCAAAGTTTTTCAGAAGTGGTAACATCTCCTCCACGTCTTCTCTCCCAGTGGGAATCATTAACCTAGTTAGGACTTCATTAAAAGTCTTGCCTGCCTAAGTTGATTTATTTAGCCTGACTTTACAGAATTAAATTATTCAACAATTATCATCGAGCATCTAAGGCCACACTCTAAGCTTTCCATGTTAGCATGTAATGGTCCACACGAGTGCTACGCTACATAAATCGACCAGTTTCTCTAACAGACTGCTCATATTCTTTTCATTTCATACTGTACCTTTTGGGCATGCTAAAATTGAGCTGTCTGGCTCAGTGGATGACCTATTTAGCATGACAGAGGTGAATTTACTTGAACCTCCTTGGGATATTTTCCTCTCCATTGATTTTTGGGTCAGCATGGCACCTTTTTGGCAACGTGCATGTCTTGACGTCTCGGGGGTTGTTCTCAAGGATATGCCAGAGCTACGCATATTAGTCAAGGATTTGGAAATGCTTTTAAACACTCGAATATCATTGAGTGAATGTGTTTACTACTGCATGCATGAGCAAAACAATGTCCATGACACCCGAAAAAAAAGAGCTCATCTTAATGTAATTAAATTGGATTATTTTCCCCGTGAAAGTCATGAAGGAAATAAGACAGCATCTAATTGAATATTCAGCTGTGGCTGCCTACAATTGTTGTGTCTTCCACAACATGCCACAGTAAACCAGCTCTGTAAATGGACAGGCTGGTGGGAGATAATACCAACTTACAAACGCACACAAACACAAGCCTGTCCTAGAGAGGGATGGTTAACGTGTAACAAAATAACACAGATGCTATCTAGAGAGAAATCTTAACAAGTGATGTGTCTGCCTAAGTATTACTGTTACAATATAAACTATGCCACTCAAGTTGTACTCAAGTTGTCTTCTAAACAAGGAGGAATGAGAAAGAGATTAAAAGTAATAGTTAGTCTGGATGGATGGATGGATTTTGCTCTATTTAATTAGCATTTTGAGACAGAAAAAAAGTTTAGAATATTAAAATGATTTTTAATTTTTTGTAGGAGTGTTTTTAATACCATTTTCTACATGGCAAAGAGCCACTGGTACAGCTTACATAAAAGAATCTGACACACTAGACTGCATTTTGGGAAAAAATCCTTCATTTATCAACATAATTTTGTACACTTGAAATTCACCAACATGTGTAATATTTTTAAATGTGTATACATTTGCTTATATTTAAAACTGATTTAACCTTAGATGTAAGAAATTACATGAAAAAAGTGTCTCTCGTTTAGCTGTACATGATGGGCCTTATCCAAACATAAGGTCATGTATATGCACAGTTTGCTAAATTTAGGGGCGCTTACCCACTTACACATCTTTCCCCACTATCCCCTACTGTCCTTGACCCATTCTCCACTTATCCAGTTTTAAAATAGACGCCACTATGAGTCACGCTCGACCCCCTAAAAGGATCTTAAGCGACTTCAAATGGTCCATCTTGTGCATGAAATCTTCCTTGTCACCTTCTCTCAGTCCAGTGACAAATGGCGTCGCTTTCATTGGCTCCTCAATGAAATGAGGCTATCACATCCATGTTTGGCTTAGCCGTGGGGGCGGGTGTGAGGGCTGATGATATTACTGTAACTGGACTCTAAATTGACTGCCTCAGTGACTACATTGAGCCATTAATCACAGTCCTGTCAAACACTGAAATAGTTGTGAAGAGAAGAGAAGAGAAGAGAAGAGAAGAGAAGAGAAGAGAAGAGAAGAGAAGAGAAGAGAAGATTAACACACCTTTATTAAATACAATTCCTCTTCAATACTATTCAATTACTATTCAACATTAAATTCCTTATTCATATCACATTATCTCTTAACCTTTTAGTAAGAATAATACATTAAAAACAAGTTGTTCCTCATAAATACAACAAAACTTCTCCTACACACCACTTTTCTCTAAAAGTCATTAAGTCTCCCACCAAGTTTTAATCTATTTGCAATTAACCCCTTCAACATTCTCTCTGGATCCACTCCAGTCAAACCCAGAAATTGTTTTTTCCCCTGGTTTTCCAGATTGCCAATTTTGCTATACCCATAACATATTTCAGGATTTTTAATTTGCCCACTTTAATTGATTTTCCAGTGCTTTTTTACCTTTATAAATATCTTTATAAAATAAAAACCTGTTTTAAATAAAAACTGTTCAATGGAGAAATATGCAATGATGGTAAAAATGAAATGATACTTTTAAATATTAAATTAAAACCGCTAGTAGGTGGTCTTGATGAGTGAGTCTTTCATTCATGAAGCAAGTGGCTGTATTTATAAATGGGTCATTGAATCACTGACTCATGATTCATTGAAAGCCACAGATTCATTCACGAAACACCACTGTGTGTTGCAGTTCCGCTGTGGCTTTCGTTGGAACTATTATTTTGGTGCAAAATAGAACAAACAATACAGACAATACTGTATTTAAAACATACAACACTTAATATTACCCTTTTGTTTGTTGAACTGAATAAATTGCATTCTTGCTCCTATAATATAATATTATCAACATTAAAAAACAAGAACTCACACAGGGTATTGTTCTGTATTGAGTTTGAGTCTTAAATCGATCTCTATGCACAGTCTGTGTCTATATTTGTTCTTCATTCTAGTAAGTGCTAAATCCCCACTTTTACAAAGGTACATTGTCAAGAATGGCAGTAATGTAAAGCGCTTTTCTAAGGCAGCATACTCTGCACACAACCTATCATATGCATGCTGTGCTTGTGTGGATGCAGTCAGTTTTGACCACAAAAGATGTGACTTTTTTTTTTTTTTGGTCAAAAATAGTACAACTCTCTTGACGCTAACATTTGGGCAAACATTAAAGGGTTAGTTCACCCAAAAATGAAAATAATGTAATTTATCACTCACCCTCATGTCGTTCTACACCTGTAAGAGCTTCATTCATCTTCGGAACACAAATTAAGATATTTTTGATGAAATCTGATGGCTCAGTGAGGCCTCTATTGCCAGCAATGTCACTGAACCTCTCAAGTTCCAGAAAGGTACTAAAGACATATTTAAAACAGTTCATGTGACTACAGTGGTTCTACCCTAATATTATAAAGCGACAAGAATATTTTTTGTGCACCAAAAAAAAGTAACGACTTTTCAACAATATCTAGTGATGGCCGATTTCAAAACACTGCTTCGAAGTTTTACAAATCTTTTGTTTCGAATCAGTGGTTTGGAGCGCCAAAGTCATGTGTTTTCAGTAAACAAGGCTTCGTTTATCCGATCCGAACCACTGATTCGAAACAAAAGACATCATTTTCATTTTTGGGTGAACTAACCCTTTAATAACCCTTTAATAAATACAAATTTTATTCCCTCAACAGGAATAATGCATGGACAAATAATGCCCTTCCATTAAACAACTACTTAATCAGTTACTGTAATCTTTTGAAAAATAGAACAGCAACTCCAGCACTTGAACCATGACTGAGTGCTTACTTCCCTCCTACCATAAACTCCACTCACGCTCATTAAACCTATCAGAATGAGTCTCCTGTAACATTGCTATATCAATATCCCTAATTTTCATAAATTCTGATAAAGCCCTTTTAGTTTGATCTCTCACTCCATTTATATTTAAAGAGCCCATTGTCACAAAAAAAACAGCAAAGAGCAGAAAAAGATAAGAGAGAAATAACACCCAGTACATTTGACTCATTTTCCTATTTCTTTGAAGACGAACCTTGCGCCTTAGCTTTGTAAGCATTTTCCTCAATTAAAAAGTCTTTTTTTCATTCAATTCATCCAGTCCAACAGTACGCTGCAATTTGACTACCGATTTCAAAAACGTTTCATTGTCCAGAAAAAAAACGTTTCTAAAAATCTACCATTCTTCCAAACGTCTCATCAAAAATATCATCTCCCAAAGAGAATAAAGATGGCTATCTTCCATCTGAGACCCTGTTTCAGAAACACCTGACATTTGAGAGAATGCATCCTCATCCCTCATTTCTAATTTTATTTTCATTCTCTAGTAGGTCTACCACAGTACGTTTCTCATTTGCTGCATTTTCTCATACTTAAGCATCCCAACTCCACTTGTACTCGCATTCTCATCAATAATATCTTGTACTTCAACAGACTTACTTTATCTTGTACCACATTTTCCTAAACCTCAATTTCTTCATTCTCTCATGTACTTGAGCTATGGCCTGTTCAGTTACTGTTTCAGTTCGTTCAAATGTGGTTTTCTCTCCAACCTGCTCATTCACATCATGTACTACCTTATCAACGTTGTCCTTCTCATAGTGTTTACTTGAGCTTTATGAGGACAAGCAAACTGTCTGTGACCAATATCACCACATTCAAAACATTTCAACCCAGCTGTAGAAGCATAAATAATAAATGACTTGCCTCATCTACAGCCTGAAATGATAGCGATGGCTTTTATAAAAACTTGTCGTTGAAACGGCATAACGTTTTTGTTCTATATTTCCACAACCAATATGCTCTCCCACTGATGACAGCACAATCTCCACCATAACTCCCTGCTCCGGCACGCACCTGACTAGACGGTGGAGTGAAAGAGATGGCACAAGCTCACCTGGGAGCCATTCTCACATTCGCCGATTAATGCTAAAATTTCTAAATCAAAATCTAATTACACAAATTAAGTATATAACACCTAAGAAAAACAAAGAAAAAAGACTTAAGTAAAGAAAAAGATGAAAAAACATATATTAAGCAGACAGTTGACACTGAACGTTCTTCCCAATCACTCTCCTACATCTCGCAAGAAGAAAAGAGACAAGGTGGGACAATGAGATGAGATAAAAACTACCTGTAAATAAAACTTAACTCTTCCCTAGCATAAAGGACAGTATAAGAGTAAGTACAAGAGAAAAACCATCTCCATGAAATGCTCATCAGCCTCTTCCAGTGTACTTTTCCAAATATCCTCCTCTGATTTCTCCATCCACCTCTCAGAATATCTCATGATAAATCAAAGATGCATTAATTATACATCTTATCCTTAAATACCCCAAATGCAGCCTCCTCACCATGCGCTAATGCTACCGCTATGACTTTTTAAAGAGCGTTGGGCCTCAGACAGGTTCGGCACTCCAGTGATGTAGCGGAAGCATTGCAAAAGGTTCGGAGATGGGCTGTTTTCTGAAAAACTGCAGTTACACTGACAGCCAAGCCCTCGAGGGGAAATGCTTTCTTGTTCCTGGCCTGAGTGACAGACAGCTGAAGTTAATGTACTGCACACGGATCAACATGCCTGACATATTATGCGTTTCTGTTATACAGAGCTGGACATACTGACAGATCATACACTGCAAGCTTACCAGGCAGTGGCCAACAATGACACAGCATTTTCCTTTTTACTGTGCTTTACTATGTACCTCTTATAACGCTTCATATTAATGGTAAGTGCTCAAAGCTTCATGAATGGATCCTCATTGTGTCAGGACTGTGAGTGTTCAGTGCTGTTTTGTGCATTAGTCACCATATTTTTGCATTCATTCATGCTTGGAAGAATGAAGAAATACACACAAAAATGACATGTTTTGCTAAATCTTAATTGGCCGATTTGGGTTCTTACAAAGCTACGCAAAGTGCTCATTTTTTAAAAACCCACAAATGTTTGCTCTTCATTCAGGTGTGACAGTTTCCATGTTGCTGCTAATATTCACCCCATCTGATGGCAAGAAGGGACAAATTGGCATCTCGGTGTGCTAATCGCGCTGAGAGCCTTTGGTGGCAGATGGTTTGGCAAACCTACAGAGGCTAAGACACGGCATCATGCTGCGTGAAAGCACTCACAGCAATATTTCATTAGTGTTTAAGAGTCTTATCTTTACGTGAACACACAAAGGAGTGAACTCTGGCCATGCAGGGTTGTGTACAGCACAGCCGGGAGATCACAAGACACTAGTCGTGAGTGTGGCAGTGAGCTACAGAGGTGGCAGAACAGCACAGAAACAAAGAACCGCGTTAACCTTAACTATTAAACCTTGGCAACTAACTCACACAGCACTGTTTGTGCTATGGAGATGAATGATTTCTTTATTTTTATTGCCATATCAACATCTATGGCTAAAAATAAAAAAGGTAATGCACTTACACTTTTGGCCAATGTACTGCATCCTTGCTGAATAAAAGTATTAATTTATTTAAAAAATAAAAATATTCCAAACTATATATATGCGTTTTTATTATAGGTCAAAAACTTAAATGGTACCGACTCATTTTTAACAATCTTTCTGTCTTTTTTTCCAGCCAAGAACACCACACATACTACTATGTTTAAAAATCATCATCTCAGTGAGTAAACACCTCCTGCTACCACAACAGAGTGTTCAGACTGTTTCAGACTGTTTCAAACAGGGCCAATTCTTCTCAAATGAAATGACTTATTTTCCTAAATGTTTATTCCAGGAACTGTCATTCAAATTTTGCATTTCTTGAATCAATAAGACCTCAAAGATTTGACAGCTCATTCAGGCCTAAATTAAAATAAATACATAGTGATAAAATCGTGTCTTGTCATCCGTTTCATGGGTTATCCGCCCTCTTGCGTGAAACAGGAGACACGAGAAACCACAGTGATCTTTGATTTTCCCCATAAATCCAGTATTTCATCACGTTATGCTGTCAAAAAGTCAAAATAGGCAGATACTGTGTCCGTTTATTTTCTAAATATACAAAAGCTGGCATAAAATGAGTCACACACACAAAAAAAAGTCACAGCAATCTCGAAAAATAAAAATAGAGCAGTCGTTCTCTGCTCGCCTATACAGTGCAAGTCTCCTTAAAATATACATAAACACTTTCATTTTTAGCCTGTGACACAAGTTGACATTTTAACGTGACCTAAAAAAAAAAAGCTGTCAACCCCCACTTTTCCTCAAAATCTGTAATTCTCACCTTGCCACCAACATTTCACAGATTTTTCCCCCCTCTGCACAGAGTAAACTGCCCTCAGACTAATCCCTTAAGATACTCAAAAACTCTCCCGCTTGCTCTGTGAGTCTCTTCCTCTCACTTTGCTACACTCTTTCACTATTTGTCAAGTCACCAAAGCTCTCTTCCTAATCCCCTGCCACAGCATCTGAGTGGCATTACGCTTATATCACGCCTGGAGGAAAACACACCAAAGATTACAGACCAATTCCACATATATTTCCTTAAGGTTTCATTCATTTCATACACGTGGGCGATATGACCAAGTTCTTATATCACGATATGAGAAATTTTATTTCACGATAACAATACATATCACGATATAGTTATTTTGTGTCATTTTATCTAATTTCTGTAATTAAAAATAAGAAAAAAGAAGCAAATTACAAACAATAGGACAAATACAATATAACAAAAATAAGAATTAAACAAATTGAGATTAGGGCTGTGATGGTAGGCATGACACCGGCGGTAGTGTGATATGTGTGTGTGTGTGTGTGTATATATATATATATATATATATATATATATATATATATATATATATATATATATATATATATATATATATATATATATATATCTCTCTCAAAGGTTGCATTAACCAAAAATTTTCCGACATTGACAGAATTTTTTTTTTTAGCAGTGACGGAAAAAATCTGCAGCCCGTCTGTCATTTTGACAGACTGCTGAGGCTGATGTTGCTTGTAACTGTAATTCCCACCCCTGTCCAGTTGGTGGTGAGTGCGCTCCAGTGTGGCAGCAGAGCGCGAGTTCAGTCTCTAGAATAAAATGAAAACGATACACACAGTCGAGCACCCAGTGTAAGTCCATTTTATAATAATAAAGTTATAATACTTATACTTACTTACATAATTAAGTTTCTAATCCAGTTTGTTTGGTTTTAAAAGGTTCGTTTTGTTATTTCTCTTGCTGACTATAAGTTTATGGTCAACGACTGGCTTTTCTGAGGTATAATGTTGCGTGACATTGTTTGCAACACTGATTGAACTGACGTGATACAGATTTCGGTAAGCTATCTTTCAACATATTTTTTAATTTTCATTCATGTTTATTTCGTTCTGTACAGTAGTAAAGAGGAAAGGATGATCGCATTCACTCACGATCCTCGACAAGTGTTCAAGATGAAAAGTGACGCAGTCTTTGATCAACTTTCTTTTCATAAAATGCATAGCCTATGCCCATTTGCTTATCCTGTAAGATTGTGAATAAAAATGAAAATGTGGACGAAATCAGAAGATATTAAATGTCTTATCGTTAAAATATAAAAATTAAAATGACGGGTAATAATTGATTATGACAGATTTTTTTTACGATCATGTCCATCAAAATGACGGCGAAACGCAAGTCTAAAGCAACCTCAGAGATATATATATATATATATATAAAAACCAACCCGGACCCCACCACCGCAACACCGGCTGATTTCCCACCACGGTAGTAAAAAATTGCCAGTGTCACAGCCCTAATTGAGATTTTCAGGTACAATAGGTTTATTTAACATGCAGTTAGAATACAGACATTTAATAATCAAATGTAAAAAATAAAATATTGCATAGTCTTCACTGTATGAATTAAATATACATTTATTCTTATTAAAGCTAAAAAAAAAAAAAAAAAAAAAAAAAAAGAAGTTATTCAGTTAAGAGCACTAAGTTATGTTTTCTTTTATTTGATTCACATTATTGACACACAGGTAGATTAGGCTGATGTCACCAAACACACGGATCCATTATACTGATATACATCTGGTTTACACCCAACTGTTTACTTTCACTTGAGACATAACCGGCTGCGTTTACATGAATACACCGCACAATGGGCATTTTGACATAATTGTGTGTGTATTTGACCATTCAAGCGCAATAAGATGTGAAAGAGCACTGAATTCGCATGCTGAGAGACGCGGTTTCCTGCGCTTATGCCGTGTCAGTCAGCGCACGCACCGCATTGAGTACATTTTCACTGCTTACTGTGCTTAACACTTTTTAAAATCAAGCACGTCCCAAATTCGTGATCGCCTTCTGAGAGAGGCAGCTTTCTGTGTGTGCACTTTGGCAGTGTGCCAGTGAGCACGAGCGCCACACCAAGTTCCTTTTCAGGATATATTGCGCTTACAACTTTTTTTTAACATCAAGCACGTTTCCCTCTTTATATTCTCATTCATGTATTTCATCACTCTGAAGTGTCAATAGTGCTATTTATTTACATACCACGACATACACAATATTAGAGTTGTCAAAAGTACCGACTTCGGTACCAGTCGGTACTGAAATTTAAAAAAATGTGACGCATTGAGCGGATTCGTAAACACCTCTGATTGGCCATTGTGTTGACGCGCTCATCGGATATGTCTGTGATTGGCTACAATGATCAACGCATGGAAGTGTTTGAATTTGAAAGCGTTCTGAAACAGCTCAACAGCGCTCAAAGCATCACATTTTTAAAATTTCAGTACCGACTAGGTACCGAAGTCGAGTAATTCTACACGATATAGTAATATCTCTAATGATAGACATTTTATACCGCGGTAATGATATATATCGTCTCTTCCTGATTTTTATATGGTTGATTCTTCACTCTACAACCCAAGATCTCATCATAATCCCCAACAAGAGACCCTCAGATTCCACCCTCAGCTGTTAAAGTCTTGAAGGAAAAGGTCCTTGATAAAATGCAAATCAATTTTCCCTCTATTATATCAAGGGCTCTTGTCTTCTCTTACAGATGATGTTAACATTAAGCTATAGATAGCAAAAAAATGACTTTTATTCTCTAACATGACAAAGAAAAGGCATCTTGGATAAATAACAACCCCTTCCTTCCGATCTGCCTGAAACAATCGTTATTGTGTTTGGTCCACAAATAACAACTTTACATAAAGACAGACTTGATAAAAGCAGCCTGACACAAGTTATTTTGATTAGGAACATAGTAGCATGATTCTTCTAACTTAATTGCACTTGTAAAGCTGTCTGGGTAAAAGACCTAGATGGGAAAGTGTTGTCAGAGATCATGTGAGAATATCGTCCTTTTCTCCGGCACTTCTGTACAGTCAGCTGTGCGCTACAAGCTCGAGTGCACAAATGACTTCAGACATAAGCCGGCCACACGCTTCGGGGTGCTTCATTTTAATTTAATTACATGCAAAAAAAAAAAAAAAAAAAATCTGTGCGATTTTGCAGCAGAACAAAAATGATGTGAAGGACCCAAATTTATTTTCCTTTCAATCAGCTGCAATAGAGACCATGAACCAGCTGCTGACCCAAAAAAAATCCAGTGCTAAAATGCCTGAGATACTCTAATGTCAGGGTGGTCTACTTTAAAAAGAAAAACATAACCAAACCATATGAAAAATACAAGAATACATTAAACAAACTGATTTATATATGTTTGACAGAGATCTGAAATATCAGTAAATGTACATAGTATAAAATTAAAGAGTGTTGCTTTGTTCAAAACAATGAAACAGAGTAAAATGTGTGCATGTGTGAGGTTAAATCAACAAATCGCCCGCAGCTGCTGAGGGAGTGTCCAGCAGCTCGGAGGTGTCATGCTGGAGATTACGGCAGCTGCCAAAAGCCATGTGATGCTGTTTTTACACCTGTGCTGGCATGGTACCAGTCTGCAATGGTGTGAAGATCCTTTAGTTTAAGAAAACAAAGCCAGTACTGCTTCTTTCACATATTATAAACAAACGTAAACTGAATTTGTTTCAATTTGATGAAATATAATTATCAGTGTACGGATTAAAGAAACAGCAATGGCATTTTCTGCATCATGTTAGCTCTATAATCTTGGCTCGGCTGCCTAAAATTAAACTGTCTGCTGGGTCGCACTGTTCTCTGAGAGTAGAGTGTAAATTTTCAGAGACTCTGCAAAACTGAGACATCCTCCAATGAGGCAGTGATGAGAAAATAGCATCTATTGATCAGGCTCATCTATCACTGAGAGCTGGGGAATGCTGAGTCGCTCAATGACGGGAGACGAAGAGCAGTTGTGTTGTCACTGAAGCACAGCAAACTTTATTTCAGGGGTTAATAGGATGGGAGCTGTTCTGGAGTCAGTTATAGTAAAATCCTAAAAGCAGTAATGATTGTAAGGATTAAGATACAGTATGATACATCCATCAATAATTTGGTTGAAAACGAAGGCTAGGCAATATCGAAATGTAAATGTATTTGGCCTTTAGGTTTCCTAAATACTATGCCATTTGATTAAAATATAAAGTAATATATATATATATATATATATATATATATATTTATATTTTAACAACTTACTGACCTCTAACTTTTGAACATTAGTGTGTATTACAATTTTTTTTAAGAATCCACTCAACAGCGCTCAAAATGCTAGGGGGAAATGCTGGTATCATCACATTTAAAAATTACTTTTGACAACACTAGTTTAAAAGGTTAGTTCACCCAAAAATGAAATTTCTGTCATTAATTACTCACCCTCATGTCATTCCACACCCGTAAGACCTTCATTCATCTTCGTAACACAAATTAAGATATTCTTGATGAAATCCGAGAGCTATATGACTTGTCCACAGACAGCAATATAATCACCACTTTCAAGGTCCAGAAGACATTGTTAAAACAGTCGACGTGACTGCAGTGGTTCAACCTTAATTTTATGAAGCGACGAGAATACTTTATGTGCGCAAAAACTTAAATCAACAATCTCTTCTCTTCCCTGTCATTGTCCTTACACAGTTGGCGCAGTAAGCACAATGAAGGCTTCCGTGTTTATGTTCGAATGCCGGCTCAGTATTGGCCAAAGCTGCACACGTGAGCAGCACGATGCATGCGTGTGATGTTGACGCAAGAGCCGGCCAATACTAAGTTGCCATTCTGACTTGGAACCCGGAAGTGCTGAACATAAAGGCCGTACAAGAATGACATATTGTTGATAAAAGATATTGTCGACTATAGAAATTTAATAAAGAATAAATTAAGAATTCTTAATTTCACTTCAGGCTGAAAAATAAATTGTAAAAATATATATTTCTTGTATTTTCATTCCGGGAAAAAAGTATTACCTATATTTTTACTGTATTTTTCTTCTTAATTAAACATTTTGAATCTGCTTGGTTACACTGGCTGTGTTTGGTTGAAATGTTGGATCCTCTGATTGAAAACAGTCATCCTTTGAAGCCATTAAACATCAAATTTCATCAAAGAGCTGAGAAAAAAAAGACTGCCACCCATTTAAAAAGAAATAGATTTTAATCTAGCTTAAAATGGGAAAAGACATCAAAAGGCAGTATTCATCAGATACACAAGCACAAAAAAGCAGAAACATCTCAACTCTCCCAGGCAGAACTTGACAGTGTATTCTCAGGTCTCAGACATACACACTGCTGCAGAATAATTAATAATAACTCCTTACATTTATATAGCGCTTTTCTGGGTACTCAAAGCACTTTACATATGGAAGAGGGAATCTCCTCAACCACCACCAACGTGCAACATCCACCTGGATGATGCGACAGCAGCCATATTGCGCCAGAACGCCCACCACACACCAGCTTATTGGTGGAGAGGAGACAGAGTGATGAAGCCAATCAGTATATGGGGATGATTAGGAGGACATGATTGACAGAGGCCAATGGGCAAATGTAGCCAGGATGTTACACCCCTACTCTTTTCGAAGGACATCCTGGGATTTTTAATGACCACAGAGAGTCAGGACCTCGGTTTAACGTCTCCTCCGAAGGACGGTGCTTTTTGACAGTATAGTGTCTCACTATACTGAGGTGTTAGGACCCACACAGACCAGGGTGAGCACCCCCTGCTGGCCTCATTAACACCTCTTCCAGCAGCAACCTAGGTCTCTCATCCAGGTACTAACCAGGCTCAGCCCTGCTTAGCTTCAGTGGGCAACCAGCCTTGGGCTACAGGGTGATATGGCTGCAAATCCACCCCGCCACAGATCACACACAGTGCTAGGGTGATCACACGGATCCCTTTTGCTATTTAGTACAGCTTATTATACAAGGCCTTTTTGGAACAACTGCTTGGTGGACATTTTAAACAATCACACACTTGACCTCCATTCTACATGAGTGAGCAGATGACTCAGGATTTAACTGCTCAACTCAAGAACCATCTCCACATGCCAGTTCCTCTAAACATCACACAGATAAACAGGCTACAGAGCTCCTCCCCACAGCAGAGAGAGACAGCCTGGCATTTCTCCTCACTCAGTGCATGGCATTCAGCCAGTTCACCAGCCCTCATCCCCACTCCAGTCTCCCTGAATGGACAAACACGTTTGATTGACAGCACTGCTGACAAGCCAACATCCCTGATAGACTATAATTCAAGAGTGAAAAGGAGGATGCTAACTCTGCACTGTGGTAAACCCCATGAGTGCACAGGACACATATTTCTGTCAGCTGTCTTCGCCAGTTGTCTTTAAGATGACTCTGCAGAATCAAGTCTGTATACTGTTCGTGTATCATCACCGTCCTCAATACTGTCTTCATGCTCTGCATTAACAATACACTCATAATCAATAACACAATGCCAATGACGTTCCAAGACGTAACAGCTTAAAAGCCCAGTTTTATGTTTGGAAACCTACTCGTACTAGCTGCCTAACAGCAATTACAGACCACCAAAACAGAAGTGATCAACCATGGCAAGGTATAATTGGCTTCATACACTATGGACAGAAAGAAAGGTGGTGTGCACTAAACGACTATCAATGAAACAGTCTACTGCACCTACAGCGGCCTAACACAATGCATATAGGGAGTTATTCACTGAATCATAAAGAGATTGAATTGGCAGAACTGATATTTTATCATTTTTATTATTACATGAAATCAATCAGCAATTATTTTACATATGGCCATGTCTATGTGAACTGATTTTACAGTCAAGAACTGACTTAAACCACAATAACACACCAGTTTGAATTTTTTAAAAATAAAATAAAATAAAACAAAATAAAATAGTGAGATTTTGTGATCAGAATTTCTGTCTGTAATAACATCTACATTTCAAAAGTTTGGGGTCGGTAAGATTGTTTGAAAAATTTCTTATGTTCACCAAATGCTGCATTGGTGCAAAAATACAGTTAAAACAGTAATATTGTGAATTATTACAATTGAAAAGAACTATTTCTCTTAAAATGTAATTTATTCCTGTGATGCAAAGCTGAATTTTCAGCATCATTACTCCAGTCTTCAGTGTCACATGATCCTTCAGAAATCATTCTAATATGCTGATTCGGTGCTCAAGAAAACATTTATTATTAGTATCAAAGTTCAAAACAGTTGTGCTACTTAATATTTTTGTAAAATCCATGATACTTTTTTAAAGAACAGCATTTATTTAAAATAAAAAAAAATCTTTTTTTTTTTTTAAACATTATAAACGTCTTCTTTATTGTCCGTTTTGTGCATCCTTTCTGAATAAAAGTAATTATATATATATATATATATATATATATTTTTTATTTTTTTTTTATAATCTTATTGGGCCCGAACTTCTGTAGTGTAAGTCTGGACATCTAGATTCCACGTGCCTCAATGATGCTACTAACCTCTCAAACTTTTCATCCTCAAAAAGCATTCATTGCATGCATCATCTCAATACCTTAAACACAAGACTTTGTTTCCAGATGGACAGATAAAAAAAATACATGCATGCCCCAGAGATTGCATAAGGACAGTGAATAAAATTAGAGCTTGCCAGGTCAAGAAAGTGCTAACAGTCTGAGGTTGCATGCCATTTGAGGATAAGACTATCCAGGCACTAAGTTAAATCAGGGGGTTTAAATGTAAACGTCTGTAAACTAGATTAATTGGCCTTGTAGCAACAGTCTCACATGCCCCAGAGCATCACATGAAAGGAGGCATTTTCCTTTGAACAGCCCTAGACATGCAAGCAGCAAGCCAGGAAGTCCAGTTTTCCTCTAGAGACAGAATGGTGATACATCTCTCAAGTACAAAAGCTGGTCCTGGTCTCTGTTTCCAAGGTTTAGTCACCTCCTTTTAAAACTAGTTTGCAAGTAACAGTCTTAAAATCCTCCCACAGGAAGAGAGTTCTTGATTTATAATATCCCACCTATTAGCAGTCTGGATGAGCAGGGTGACGTAAACTGAGAAGTAAGCTGCTTTTTCATCACTTGTGTGGAAGACAAAATTAGAGGGAGGGAGACGGGGGAAGTATGGGGACGGGATGCTCAGATGAATCGATAAATAACACTTGTGTCCTTGGCGAATGACCAAAAAAAGCAATGTGATACAGAGGAAGATACACTAGAAGGTACCCTCTTCATCTCTGCTCCTTGCAAGTTGCTATATTACGTGATATGAAGCCTAACCTACCACCCTTATACACCTCACTATATATAGGGGAAAAAAGTAAATGCTTTTGATATGCAAAAATGTAGGTAGGATTGTAAACTTATTGCCATTATTTGACTGGGATGCAAGCACAATCACCACCACTGACATTTCTGGGACACAGATATTCCAGTAAATGATGCACCTTTGTGAAAACAAGTGTTTACCTGCCACCAGCAGTTCTACAATGCATAATTGTGTGGGTCCGAGAAGATACTAAACAGACGCACACTAAATGAATAATAGATCAGTTTTAGCTCTTTTGCCAAAACAACTCATCTGGGAACATTTCTTCTGAGGACAATTGGTTCATATAACTACACATTTGCAAGACATTTCCTCCATAATACCATATTAATGGTCACTTAAGTCATAAACAATGAGGAAACTTTTAAAACTTTGGTTTCTCATTGCAAAAACCATTTCGGTACATTGAAAAATCTCACAAAATCACATTTTTCTGCAACTTTTAGTTCATGGATGTTAAAACTGAAGTTATCTTATGAGGTTGTTATCGATATGCTTTTGTTGAAGCCATCATGCTGCATTATATCAACTTTTTATTTCTTCTTCTTTTTTTTTAATAATCATGCTGAACAACAGACATTTCTGGCAAAAACTACATTACCCATGATTCTGCAAAGAAATTAGCAAATCACGCCAAAAGAACTCTTTAGCGCCCATCCGCTCCCATGAAGCACTGAATATACAAATACGCATACAGTACTATGCCTTTTACGCTTCAAATCAAAGTTTGTAATGTTGTGATTCACCTCGTATTTGGTCCATGGCTAAAACAAGTCTTAGATAAGTCTTAGATATTCATGGGAAAAATGAATGTCTTAAAAATCCCTATGGGAAAAATACTTCCTGAACCAAGGCCACTGAAAGAGTGGGCACGTGGGCACTGTTGCACTCTATTGGGTAGCTAAACAAAATAGGACTAGCCCCGCATATACTGACCCAACTTCCTGTTTCAACAGGAAATATGTCAACATAACAACGAAAACACTCATCAAGCGATTGCATGGGGTCTTTAAACACATCAGTGGGCTGAAAATAAACTATTGTACTCACTGGGCTAGTATACATGGTAACCAGAGTTTCTTTCAAAATACCATAGTTACAGTTATTGTCAACTTGAGAACATAAAAATAGATGTTAAAATTAACTTCTAACTGTTCGAAGATTTCATAGTTAATTTATTATTGTTTTACAGTAAAAAAAAAACGGCATTTTAGCGTAAACATAGTAAATTATTAAGCAACTTCCTGTGTGAGGTATGTGTTTACCTGCGCTGTAAATGTTGTATGTTATGTCCTTAATGTCTAATTTAAAAAAAAAAACCTGTGTTTACCTGCGGTAACGCGGAGTTGAGCTGTCTCTGAAGCACATCTCTCTCGTGAAGCACATCCTGGAGTTTGGTCTGCGACTGGATGAGGGTCTCCTGTGTCTCCCGTAAAGACTCCAGCAGCTTATCTCTCTCATCTAACATATTCACCATCAGCTGTTCAAAATTAGACTCGGCATCCGTGCCGTTTTGAGAGCCTCTCTGGGAACTCACCGAGTCCCCCTCATTTATGGTTGGCATCACTTCGCACATCATATTGCTCGGTGTACTATGAAGTCTAAGTCAAATTAGAAACTGCTTTGATTTTTTTTTTTTTTTTGAATTCAGGATTGAGGTGCACTATTAATATTTAGTGCCATTAAAATGCACATTAAACATGTCCATGTATTTTAAAATGCATCCTCTAATTTTCCTAATTGCATCCCTGTCTAGATTCTTCACACACCTTGACCTCTCTGGTCCATGACTGTCGGCCTTTTCCGCTCTGACATTATCCACCTAGTTTTACTTGGAACTCAATGCATTTCGATGCACGCTGATCACAGTGCTCGCCACATGCATATTCCGATTTCAGCTGCTTGAACCTCGGCGCCCTTCGCTTTAACATCCACCAGTTGCCATTAACCTTTCAGAAAACAGGCGAAATTCGCGTCTGCCGCATCCTCCAGATCCCTCTGCCACCATCATCATCATCATCTCCCTTCACGGCGAGCCGAGCGAAGCGCTCCTCCCTCTACGAGCTCATTCCCGCTTGCAACACAGCGATTCTGCTATCTCCACAGACATTCGCGCATGTTTTAAAATATGAATGCGCCGACGCTTTGGTGGACGTAAAGGTTAAACGTCTCCCACGTCGTCGGCGAAAATCATATCCACCCGGCGTGGCTCTGTAAAGCTCGTGCAAACAGCGTAAAATCGGAGTTCCTCACATCAGCACCACGCGACTACATGACTGTCATGCACGAGACGCCAGTGTGAGAAATGTTGTCACGCGCAGCGCCCTCTGGTGGCAGGCAGGTTCATAGAAATGAAAGACCAATGTATTTCAAAAGTCCTAAAAAGGAATTTTTGCCTGCATCTTTTGTAGCAAATCTCATATGTATTACATTACGTTAGCAAATGTTATTCAGTATTTTTTTTTTAAAATGTATGCATTGTTTTATTAATATTACTGGCACCATATTTGAACCAAACGTTTTAAAACGTGGTTTAGATTAAATAAAGTTAAAATGAAAGAAGAGAAAAATTGTTAAATACAAAGAAAATATTGTTTCTGGTTGTTCTATGTAAAACCGTTTTCAACAACACGATCTTGATCAAATGGGTTTACAATAGCCTATATGTTAGATAAGAATCTCATCTTATTAGAAATGCACAGTCTAAAAGGATTCCCTGCTAAAATGACTTTTCTCCAGGTTCAATGGTCTTTTTAATGTTTATTGATTCTCCAGTTATTAGTAGCCTACTTCAAGTACTTTCAACAATAAAAAAAAAAGAAAAGAAACAGCTGAGATGACGTCATGGTTTGCCGTTTTAAAAGTACTTTTTTTTCTGAAGCCTGGGGATATGAATATACACCGTCTGATTGGACAAATCATCTCACATATGATTTCTGCGTCCAATTAGCGTCCAGTCTGGTGAGTCGTTGGCCAGCTGAGATCTCGCGAGAATGTACGCGAACTTAAGCGTCAGTTCCATAATGGCTGAAGATCCTGGAGGAGCTTTCTTTAATTTCACCCTTATTTTTATCGGTTTTTCGTTACCTCTGCTGGAAAGATGGCAGGGCACACAGCCTCGATAAAAGGCCACAGACCCCCGCTCTCGTCATGCCCAAGAAAGGGAACCGAAAACGGCTGAAATTTAAAGCCGAGGATGTTTGCTCGGAGTCAGGTAATAATAGAGCGAGGCGGGCTGATGTTATGATGTGTGTCGTCTATAATAGCCAAAGTCCGGTTTTATGTCAATTTAATTTCCTGTGTTCCTTCATCTTTTCTCACAGTAACTGTGGCTGACTATGCCAACGCCGATCCAGCCATCGTGAAGTCCGGACGAGTTAAAAAGGCTGTTGTTAATGCAATTGAAAAAGAAGGTAAATTCAGAAATACTAAAGTCTCAATGAAATGATGGTAATCATGACGGACAAACTGTCAACATGAGATCACAGCAATAGAGTGCATTCGTGTACGCCCTCTTTTTCAGCGGCGTTGGTTACGGAAGTATTTTTTCCCCCCATTCATTTTTCTCATAGGACTTTTTTTCTTCGTTAAAGAGTTTTAGGCCATGAAACTAGCCAATCAGCTAGGAGGTGAATCACAATATTACAAAAAAATATATATATTTTAAGTTCATTGCAAAATTTGAGTAAATTATATATGCAAATATTTAAGTATTTTGAAAGTTTTTTTTTTTTCTTGTTTGAGAAGCCGTTTCACTCAGATATACGTCACAGTAGAGAAGAAAAGTTTAAGTATGCATGGAAGCCCAAAAATAATACTTTGATAAATCTTGACATACTGAATTAGAAAGTCTGAATTTTGTCATAATTATGACTTATCACATAAGTTTGTCTTTTTATGTCTTAATTTCAACTTTTTATATCATAATTATGATTTACAAACACATGCCCTGCATTCGAATATGCTTACTTCTAATCTGTATAGGAGAAAAACAAGTATGTGAGCTGAGTACAAGTAGAATATCAGAGTTCATAAAACTGTAGGTTAAAAGTACCCAGATGATCTACAGTGCACATCCACTGGACACTTTACTATCCCATGAGGCTACAGGACAGGATTTGTAAATGACCGCAAGCAACACAACTGATGCTGTTGTTCACATGACAGTGACATGACAGATGTCCAAATTTCATTCATGCTAAATGGAATACACTTATTTAATGGTCGCAAAGTAATATACAGAATGAAATTTTTGGACAAAGCAATGATTTTTTTGCATATGTAGTGGAAATTGGCTTCGATAATGAGAATAGGGGAAAAAAAATTGTTCATACGGACATTTTAAAAACCGTTCATAGGAACATTTCAGAAACTGTCATACCTTCACATTTATGATGATTTTACATAAATCTTTATAAATGAGGCCTCTGTATTAGACTATGGCCTGGTTTCACAGACAGGGCTTAGCCTAAGCCAGGATTAGGCCTTAGTTCAATTAGGATATTTCAGTAGCATTTATAAACGTACACTAGAAAAAAAACATTACTGGTGTGCATCTTGAGACAAAACAATGGCACTGACATATTTTAAGATATGTCAAATTGCTTTCAGTTAAATCAGCTCAAACATGCATTTTAGTCTGGGACTTGCTTAAGCCTTGTCTGTGAAACCGGGGGGAAAAGATCCTCATCTTAGTTAATCTCTCCTCTTAATACACCTGCCTGTAATTTACAATGACCACATACATCTTTAATCAGCCTAATTAGCTGATTCAGGTGTGTTTGATTAAAACTGAAACTAAACTCTGCAGGATGATGTATGTCCAAAAGCAGGACTTAACACTTCTAGTTCAGACTACTTAGAAGATGTTGTTATCTGGTATGTTGAGATTATCAGTATAAATTGCTATGAAGACATTTGACACTTTAAGATAAAAAAAATCACTGTGATCTTTATTCTTTTTCAGTGAAATTACTCTGTGGACTCGAGGCATCTCAGGGTCCTGTGCAGGAAGTGCTCTCGTCTGCAGTCGGTGTGAGGAACACAGCCCATGAGAGCAGTGACGAACTGGACTCAGAGGAAGGGGATGAAATCAAAGGGTCCCGCAAAAAGAAAAATAAAAGACGCAAAGGTAACTGCAGGGTATTTGGCCAAGTGAGTTTTCCAATGCAGTGTTTCCCAAACTGGGGTTAGTGAGGGAACTGCAGGGACTTTGTGAGTTAATTAAAAGACGCTCATTTACTAAAACACTCACCAAAAAAAGAAGAGAAAAATATATTCATTTTTTTATATATATATATATATATATATATATATATAATATGAGAGAGAGAGAGAGAGAAAGAAAGAAAGAAATTGAGATTTATAATAAATAAGCCTTCCATTGATGTATGGTTTGTTAGGATAGGACAATATTTGGCCGAGATACAGCTATTTGAAAATCTGGAAACTGAGGGTGCAAAAAAAAAAAAAAAAAATCAAAATATTGAGTAAATCGCCTTTAAAGTTGTCCAAATGAAGTCCTTAGCAGTGCATATTACTTACTATATATATATATATATATATATATATATATATATATATATATATTTTTTTTTTTTTTTTTTTTTACGGTAGGAAATTTACAAAATATCTTCATGGACCATGATCTTTAATTAATATCCTAATATCCAGGGTCACATATTTAAGTGCACCATGTACATTCACTGACCAATGTGTATATGTGTGTGTGTGTGTGTATATATATATATATATATATATATATATATATATATATATATATATATATATATATATATATATATATATATATATATATATATATATATTATAAAAGCCTAAATCTGTTCATCATATAAAGAGATCATGTCTCTTCAGAAGATTGATTAAACTGCTTGATTCATATGGATTTCTTTCACAATCTCTGTATTATTGTTTTGAAGTGTCAGAGCTTTGGCTGAATAGAATTTTCAATTTTTTGGGTGAACTAACCCTTTACATTTAAATATAACTTAATCTCGAGGGGTACTTTAATTCATTATTTAGGTCAAAGAGGTTTGGCTGACAAAAAAAGTTTGGGAATCCCTGTTCTAACATATTCTTATGATATTATTAATTTTCTTGACTTTGTTGAGATTTTAAGTAAACCCTCTCATTATGAATGTCAGAAAACAGTGAAAGCATAGCCGGAGAGGAGTATCCCATTGATATTTGGCTTGTGCTTGCTGCATACATTCGGCCAGAAGACGTCTGCAGATTCTCTTTGATCTGCAAGAACGCTTGGACTGCCACATGCACAGCTGCATTTTGGACACGACTCTACAAAAGGTGGGCTGCCAAAAAAAAAAAAAAAATAGTATTAAACCTATTTAGTGAAATAGCAACAGTCAGGTTAATCTGATTTGATTGTTATTCACACTGCATCATGGGGTTGTTTTTTTTTTTTTTTTTTTTTTTGTTTGTTTTTTCCCCCCCCCTCATTAAAGCTGTTAAGTACAGTCTTGTACCTTTGCATTTTGTCCCATTTTTCAATTAGTTTTTTCTTCAAATCAAAGTTTTTAATGTGATTCACCTCGTAGCTGGTTGGTTTTGTTCATGTCTTATAACTCTTTAACAAAGACTTGTTTTATAATCCCTATGAGAAAAAGGATTGGGAAAGATACTTTCAGAACTAAGCCTGCTGTGTACAGACACTGTTGTGCACTATTAGACATTTCTGTTTTCCCCATCCAGGGCATTTATGCATGACTAAATTCCCTCTTGATGTTTTTTTACCTTTCCCCAGGCACTATAATCTTGATGCAGAACTCCCTGATCGCCTTCAGCCTGATTCTATCGCAAGGATGCATTGTCTTCGTGCCCGTGTGATTCGCTCGCTTTTTCACTTATATGAGCCCTTTAGCTCACGGGTGTCCAGAAGCCCTCCTCTTCCTGAATCTACTCCTACTACACTCCTCAATTCCAAGGTGTGTAGATGTACTTTCTCTTTTAAACCCATTTAATGTGAGGATTTTTCTGTTGATGCCTTTCTTGTTCTTTCAGTGTTTGTTGTTTTGGATCAACAAAGTGTCTGGAAGTAGGTCAGAGCCGATGTGGGAATTCAACTTCAAGTTTGTAAAACTGGTATGCCCACAACAACATTATCGTAAAAGCAAATATGAGATGATTGCATTGTTTTCATGCCATTGTATTTTAACTTTCAGCCAACCAAGGGCAAAAATGGATGTAGTTTGGGTCTTCAGCTGCCCAAGCAGTATAAAGATGTTCACACTAATCCAGACTCAGACTGTTATCTACTGCGGGTCACTACCCTCAATTTCATTTTTACTTCTGTTGTGATGGGCATGACGTTAACTTTGGTGAGTGATGAGATAATCCATTTAACGTGTTATGATTATATATTTTTAACATTTGAGTTACAGGAGGATGCCATATATCTGCAATCCTGCCTCTGGTTCTCTAATCATCAGCTCATTAAGGCTAGAATATACTAAACAACTTCTCCAGGGCAAAAAATCTGGGCAAGAGTCGAACACCATTCTGCAAATTTTAGTTTGTTGGCGTTTACCTAAATCACGATTATTTAAAGCGATTATTGGTGGGTGATATGATCAAAGTCTTATTTCATGATATGTGTAATATTAGTGAAATTTCACAATCATTAATACTTCAAAACAGTTACAGAAAACAAGTTAACAGTCAGCAATACAATGAGAACAAAAAAATGAGTTACAAACAAATCCGACAAATAAATAGAACAGAACAGAAATACAAATAAAAAAAACGGTGCTTTAGGTTTTTCAGGAAGATATACTAACAGTGGTATTCAGATAAATAATAGACTACAACAGAAACTGAATAAAGTAATCAAATGTAAAATACTGCTGTATACATTAAATATAGACATGTATACATTACATATACATTTAATATATCCTTATTACAACTACAAAAGTTATTCATTTAAGAGCAGTGAGTAATTTTATCTTTGTTTTTGTTTTTTTTTGTTTGTTTAACATTAATGACAGACTGCACTGCAGCAGATTTATTAGGCTGCTGTCACTTTAAGAGCTGCATGGATCCAATATACTGTTACACATGCATTTTCTTTCTCAACTGTTTACATTCACTTAAGACATAACAGACTCGTCTCGGAGCATGCTCAGAAAACCGCCTAGGGAACCAGTATCTCTTTCGCAGCTTAATGCGCTTTTAAGAACACTGTTTAATATCAAGCACGTCCCACAGTTTAGCAACAGTAGACTGTATTTTACATCACTCACTTATTCGGCTGATTTGTATGTTAAGTTTGGCTTAAGAAGGAACATAAACACACCGCTATGATAGAAAGGATGGTGTGCTGGATGGAATATGGCAGGGGCACAATAATCATTTTATGTCGATTATCTTGTTTTTTTTATAATCGTTGGAATCTAAATTGAGAAAATCAATTACGATCACAGCCCTATTATGAATGTGATGTGTGTAGTGTGAGTGAGGCCCCGTTTACACACGTGTGCATTTTTGTTTTAAAATGAAAACGGTCCTTGTCTACACTGGCGTTTCCATAGCATTTCATAAACGATCTCCGTCTACACTACACAACTGAAAACATGTCACATGACTGTTCATGCACACTGGGCATGCGCGTACAAGTGTAAACAGTTGCCTCTTCCAACTGTAGGCAGCTGCAGTATTTTTTTTTTTTTTTTTTAAATGCAGTTTAACTGCACAGTGGCTGCTTAAAATGACGACAAAGCCAGCAAAAATTGTAGTGCAGTCTCCATGTTATTGTTTACACGGTCGTCAAGGATATGCAGAGCGAATGTGGGCAGCCACGCCATCATTTTCAAAAGTTTTGGTCTGTTTACACTGAAATGCAACCCCGGCGTTTTCGAACTAAAACGGGCTCTGCTGCATTTTTCGATAGTCTCCATTTTCAAGGGTCAAAAACACCGGACTGGCGTGACCATAGCAAAAGTTGTGCGTTTTAAAACGAAAATGCACTAGTGTAAACGGGGCCTGAAGTACGGCCATTCTACATCCGCCATATTCAGACTCCGGGATTTTCATTTATTTTGCATCTCTGAGAACACCGTTTCTGCACAAGTTTCTTGTGTTCAGAATGACTTGAAAGTCTGTTATGGTGCTTTCCCACTGCACTGCATGGCTAACTTGTGGAGGATTTCCCACTGTGTACAGTACCTAGTACCTGGAACTTTTTTAGTACCACCTCGGTTAAGGTTCCAAGCAAGCCGTACCAATCAGTCAGCAACAGCCACAACTTTTTTTTTTTTTTTTTTTTTTTTTAAATGACTTGCTTTAAACAACCGTCGAACGCAACTTGAAAAAAGAAATGGCTGTAACTATAATGATTGGTCTATAATCCCACCCACTTTGAGGCAGTACTAAACTGCAGTGGAAAAGCAAAGCGAGCAGAGTCATGCTGAGTCGTACTGCGAAGTGAAAAAGCAGCTTCAGTGTCTGTTCCTCAGTCATTTATTGAATGATGCCCAGTTTTTCTGTAACCATTTACAAAGTTGGCAAATGTATAATCCCTAGTGTTTGAAAATCTATTCAGATTTTGAAAGTTGTATAGTGTATTCCAGCCTTTAGTAATTTGCTCCATGTTTTAAGCTGGATGTCACTTGATATTTGTAGCCTTCAGCTTCAGCATTGTGTTCTTTTTAGAGAGTGTTGTAAATGTTATGTATGATGATGCCTAGTGTTGTAGACCAGCTGCAAAGTTGCGACTTTCGTTTTTGCTGAAGATTTTACTGAATTATTCACTTCTTGTCTTTCAGTTCACCATTAATGTGAGCACAGACATGAGGCACCACCGAGTGCGCCTGGAGTTCCAAGACTCGCCAGTCATTCGAGGAAAGAAACTTAGGGGTGAGCAGGGGGTGCAGGTAGTGCTGGACCCTGTCCACAGCGTGCGCCTCATGGACTGGTGGCACCCTCAGTACCCCACATCTTCATATAATTAGACTGATGAACTCCATCAACCTCCTCAATTACAAAAATATTGCAGAAGACAATTCAGGCCTGTTTCAACCATTTTAAATTCCTGAGTTGGCTTGGCAGTCACTAATTTCTGTTGAATTTTACGCTCTACACTTATCGTGCTGCTTTTATGGACACTTTAGTTTGATCAGAATCCTAACTCAAGGTCTCAAGACATTGTAGGAGGAAATTGCCTTTAATAGTTCAGGTAGCTGCCATATTTAATTTGACATAATTGAAAACAATGTGGGATATGCCATACTGTCATTTTCAACCTGTGTTTTTCTGGAGGGTTTTTTTTTCCTTCCACTTCCAGTGATCAAATTCCAAGTACACAACCATACTTTCTGAACAGACTGTGCTTGCCTCTCTCAGTTTTCATGTATGGCAAAAAAAAAAAAAAAAAAAAGTCATGACTTCTACATCAGAAGTACATGGCATGGTTTTCTTTCCTTTGAGAATAATTAGGAAATTCCACATCAAATAATCATAACATTTGCATTACTGCAGGACTCTAATCTTAAATCATGTGATTTAATAGTTAGTTGTTTTTGTTTTTCTTCTATTGCATACCCAAGATTCACCTGAACCTGATTTTTCTCACTCGTTCTCTGCAAATTTGTGAATCGGTAAACTGGATGAACATTCAAATCTATGACCAAAAAAAATAAAAATCTTTCAAGGCTGGTCAGTTATGGATAGGTGTAGGTTAACCCATTTTGAATAACTTTTAGATTGGTGTTAGATTTAGGGACGGAAAGTTGGAGTTTCACATATTCAGTGCTTTCTTTGGGGCCATTATGAGTTCAGCTTTGCTACTGTGCATGATTGCCTAGTTAAAAGTGCTTCTAATTGACTGCATTGGTGAGGGAGTTTCTATGTGTTGTAGGTATTAAAACCTCTTAGTTAAGAGAATGATATTGTTTGTGATTAAAGAGAAGTTATTAAACCTATAGACAACCAAAGTTAAAATGTATTTTCTTATTGTAATCAAATACAGAAGTTTGTGAAGTAAATTGTTTTTTTTTTTTTTTTTTTTTTTAAGCTTTGGAGCATTTTGTTTTAGACTGGAAAGTTGCATCAGAAGGCACTGATGTTTTGGGCTATTAAATAAGATAATCTGTAATCTGTGTTTTGTGGTTCTGTTTTGCATGGGAAAGAATGAGATTGATACTGACACCTGGTGGGCCAAGCTGAAACAACCTCTAAACCCAATTACCTAACTGAACTTAAATGCAGTGGCGTTTTTCTGATTTATGTTGCTCATCTTTTATTGTAATACCACTGAATTATACACTGTATGATTATATACTTGCTAGAGTAAAGAACAGCTGTGCACAAAACAAATGCTTGACAACTTGAGTTCTGCCACTGACCAATCAGAAAGATGCTATGTGTAATGAGTACAAGATAGTGTAGTCAGCTCTGCTTCTATTTTTCATGTATTTGCAGTAGTAACCGACTAATTCTGCATTATCCCTAGCACCTCCTTTGGTAAGCTGGCAAGCAGAGAATTTTTTTTTTTTTTTTTCTAGTGTATATATATTTATATACATACATACACATCACACAGTTGTAGACATTTACATTGGCCAAAAAGAACGACATTACCCACAATGCACTGTACCCGCTGTGATTGGTGGTTGCGGTTGTCACAAGTGCCTACAGGTGACTGGTGTACAGCGCTGTCACATCACAGCGCAGTGAGAAAACAAATCGCACATCACACAGGGGAGTGAGTTCTGCTGAAATTATCGAGAAGTTGTAAACGGTGCTCTTTCGCAGTTTCGCTTCCATACGAATGTAGAGGGAACTGATACAAGTCTGACTTGAAGACTCACAACTGCCGCTCCTTTCCAAAAAACTACGTCCCAACTTTGTACTTTCTGACCTTCAGCGGGTAAGTGATACAGCCCATTGCGCTCCACTCTTGTGTCTAAATAAGTCTGCCTCTGCTTGAGTTGCATTCATTTCCAGCTTATTCCATAGCGACAGTTTACATACATATTTTACGTGTTACCAATAGACAGAACCGCAGTTGGTGCGTATGCTTTTCGTTTTCTGAAAGTCATTGAATTTTGCTGGAGAGAGAAGTGACTGTATAATCATAAACTTATTTATGCTTGAAATGATTAAGTTAAGTAGTCTATGCTCCCTGGCGTCTATAATGAATATATAAATGCTGCTCACGAGGTTAAGTTGTGTATTGACGTGACGTATGGTTATTGCTACTTGTATGTGCTTATATTATTGGCGCAGAGCCATATAGGCTACCTCCGATACCCAATCTGCATAAACTCCAAATATGTATAAACAACGTCTTATGTAACGCGAACAGCGCAGCGCAGCACAAACCCCCACATATGTGTCCCCTATAAAAGTTTAAGCTATTTACACATAATGTACAAATATAGCGCGCAAGTTATTTATAGGCAGCATAAGCAAGGCATCTGAATATACTTCCTAGTCTAACTGAGACCTTGATAAATTCAGTATGGCTGTATATACAGAGCTATATCAGAGAGCATATTAACCATGCTTACATGCACACTTTTCTGATTAAGCTTGGATGCAAAAAATGTAATTATATTATATAGTAGTCATTTATATATCCCAATATTAATCTGAATATTCTTGTGCATGTAAATGCAATTATTGTTGGTCTTACTTTCAGTATGGTGACATAATATTCACTGTGTAGTGATTGGTCACATTATTCTGTCACTAATACTAACCACAATGTCATTATAATGATCTATTTGAGAGTTGTAATAGCTAGGTGTTTTATGATAGCACTGGTTTAGTTTATTCAAGTATCAGATAACCCACATAGCAACAAAAAAAAAAAAACAGTACATGGCTACAGTATAATCCAGTGTTCAGATTTAGTCGATCGAAAAAGTGAAAATGTATGAAGGTTTTTGCCTCAGTGAAACTGATAGTATCAAGTTAATCCCTTGTTTGTTTGTTATTGTCTTTCCCTTCTGCCATCCTAGTACACAAATCATCACTAAGGAAAATTAAAAACATTTAATTGAGGTAGAGTGCATATTTTTAATTTGCGTTTTACCCTAGTTAGGTTCAGTAAGTTGGTTTTCCCTTGATCTTGTTGACTTTCACACAAGTGAAAATTTCTGCCTCTGGCTCTTGTGTTTCTCATTAAATTGAATGGGCCTGTCCAAATGTTTCCTCCGCTGCTTCTTGTAGTTCAGCTGAATCATCCATAGGAGAAATTTTCTGACATGCCAGAAAATCAAGTTCACCCGCAGGTCATATCAGAGAGCAGCAGAAAGCTGGAGCCTTTATCTATCCTCTCTGATGGTAAGAGATAAACACACAGTCCTGTCGCAGGTGTGGCACCACAACCTTGTCCATCACACACGCCGACACGTTTGACCGGTGCGTGTCATCCAAACAAAGTCAGGGCATTAGGCGGCAGTTATGTGTTTGTTTTGATGCAATTGAGTGACTTGAATCAGATATACACAGGGAGGAAGACAGTATGGCTGATGAAAGGTAACTCCAGAACACTCACCTCTCTCACACAGCCGTGGACACATAAACACCCAGCAGCGAGGACAACTGTAAACACATTTGTTACTGCGCATTTGGGTTGGCTTGCTGTTGCTTTGTTTCCATTACACTGCCTTTGAGTCAAGCATTTTAGTTGAACATAAACTACACTTGTGTTAATTCTAGACTGACCCTGTTGTCTTGACTTAAAATGAGCTGCTACTGAAGGTACTTTAGTGGAACAATATGTTGGTGTATACAAATGAACAATGTATTAAATTCCTTCCCTTTTTCATGTATAGGCTGTGGTATAACAGTCAAAAGGAAAATGAAATTGAGCGACAGTTGTAGTATCAACATTTGATTTAATTGTATTTCAGTATTGTTTAGTTGAACAACTAGCACTCTATGTTCAGGCCAGCATTTTTTGTTTTTTAGAAAAAAGGTCAAGATGTGTCTTTTTTTTAGCCAACTCTTACACCAAATCATGCGCCAAAAGCCTGCTTTGTAGATGTAACCCTTTCCTGTAAATGTGAAACCAAATTTTGTTCCTCTCTGCTTGTTTTCACAATGCTACTCTGAGGCGATACTTGAAGCTGATGGAGCGTGGAGAGAGAAAATGAGAGAGAACGCAGTGGGCCATTTAATGCAACAGCTGTTCTCAATGACGGAGGCATTACTGACTGAGAAAGCAGAATGTACGATGGACAATACAGCTCTCTGTTCTGTTTCTAAAGCCCGGTGCACAGATTTTGGCCATGGTTTTTCTGTCTGAAACTATTTTCAGGAATTGTAAAAGATTTCTTTGGTCATTATGAAAAATCTGAAGTCTTGGTCAGCTTAGCGTGGAATGGTCATGGTTTCTTGTCTTTTGCGATGAATCTTAACTTAAAATTCTGAATGGAATCAAAATGGACACTATTTACTTTGTTAGCTCGCATTACCAAACACTATAGAATAACACAAGATGCGTCACTCGTATCGTTTTGAATTTTTGTCATGATTCGAGCATTTAAAAACAAAATTTATGAGACCGTTGTTGTCAGATTTCATTGGTGATTTCAAATATGAAATGTAATCGAAAGCTTGGCAAACAGCTTTAGAGAATTTTATGTTACCCCATTCAAAGAGATAGGAGCTGCACTTGAATGTCCGAGAGATGTTTCAAAGATGGCCCCGAGTGAAATGACTTGTCTTAGGCCCTGTCCCAAATGGCACCCTAAACCCTTACGGCCTTCCTCTGAGTCCGCACTTTCACGACATAATGCCGCTTTGACTGCCGGGTAAAGTCCTCTGCGTAGCTCGCAGTCTTGCGGGCTCAGAAGAAGTGTGCATCGAGGGCGCATAGCAGCCGCAAAGGGGGCGCTCACGAGCACCCTTCTTTAAGCTTAAATGACGAATGGGACACACTATGGTCTTGTGGACACGCAGCAGCCATTGTAAGTCCACAAGACCGAAAGTGCACATGAAGTGTGCCATTTGGGACAGGGCCTTAAAGAGACTTTGGCATTACTAGTCTTGTGGTAAACATTTAAAGGTGCAGTAGGTGTTCTGGGAAAATGCTAACTTTAGCCTGCTCACATTGAAAGCATGTGTCCCACCCTCCCTGCAAATCGCCGTCCAAAGCCACGCCTCCTCCAAAACACATGAATACGCACAGGCCAGAAGCAAGACGACCAGAGACAATGTTATTGGATTACATCATGTGTCATTCATCGGTGAGAAAACTTTACAGTACAGTGCCCAAAAATGAAAATTTGATGTATATCTGCTTACCCCCAGGGCATCCAAAATGTAGGTGACTTAGTTTCTTCAGTAGAACACAAATGATGATTTTTAACTCCAACCGTTGCAGTCTGTCATTCGTATAATGCATGTCAATAGTAACAAAATCTATGAGAGTAAAAAAACATGCACAGACAAATCCAAATTAAACCATGCGGCTCGTGACGACACATTGATGTCCTAAGACGTGAAACAGTCGGTTTGTGCGAGAAACCGAACAGTATTTATATAATTTTTTACCTCTAATACACCACTATGTCCAACTGCCTTGACCACGCGCAGGTGTGTACGCGCTCTGGCGTAGTTTAAACATAGTGTCTGTAGTACAACAGTTGTTATACAAATAGAAGTAAACCACTAAAAAACATGGTTTTATTACATCAAAACTTCATTTTATTTTGTTACTTTTCGTATGAGCAGCTTTACAAATAAAAAGGACACATACAAAGATCTTGTTCACATACCTCAGTTGGATGTGGAAAAACCATAGGCACAGCTGATGGTTGAAGTCGTACGTGATCCTCTCCTGGGTATGTAAAATCATCAGGGGAAAAAACGATCGCTGCAGACCCTCAACAACTTTAATACGTTAATGGGTGTGTTGATATCCACTTGAAGAGCAATCAACCATAACTTCAGGCGAGCAGGCTCAGAAGTTGGGAATATGTGGAAAGTCACCACTCCTGAATGAGTTCGCGCAAGAGAACATAATCTTTTAGTTTTAAGTCGGTTTGAACAATCCGGATAAGCGCAAGTAAATACCATTTTGATCAGCCGTCGTACCTACAATGTTTGTGCACAGTGCAAGCGACGAGTGACGTATACGCACAAGAGATCACTTGTGGCACTTGCGTAAACTACGCCAGAGCGCGTACACACCTCACACAGCAGATGCCTTGTGCGCGCTCAAGGCAGTTGGACATAGTTGGTATTAGAGGTAAAAAAATGATATAAATACTGTTCGGTTTCTCGTGTCTTAGGACATCAATGTGTCGTCACGAGCCACAGGGTTTAATTTGGATTTGTCTGCATGTTTTTTTTTACTCTCATAGATTTTGTTACCATTGACATGCATTATACGACTGACAGATTACAACAGTTGGAGTTAAAAATCATCATTTGTGTTCTATGGAAGAAACAAAGTCACCTACATTTTGGATGCCCTGGGGGTAAGCAGATATAAACATAAAATTTTTATTTTTGGGTGAACTATCCCTTTAAGTGAACTGTTTTAAACATCTATCATAAGCTTTAATGTTATAATTGAAATGCTAAACCAAACAATTGGACACAATCCTCAAAAGCACCTGATTTGATCTATTGTGTAATTATCAACAATTAATCTGCAAATTGCATAATAGTTCTATTTTCAAATGTAGCAGCCAAATTCATGACTTGAGGAAGCTGTTGGCATGCAATCCAACCTGAAACCCGACCAGGCCGTCCTGTTCTTATGTATACAGGAGCATAATATCCTGTTTAACTTCAGCCTCATCTTCACTGTATGCATTAGCGGGGAGTGAAGATAATGTGATCAATGGTTACTCTGCTTGGAGAGTCTTGTAGTTAGTCTTTTAATATTCAAGATATAAATCAAAGGTAATTAAAGAGTACTCCGTGTACTGAGTGCAGAATGTGCAGAATGATGTTGGGCCAGATGATCCTGACCCTGCCCCTCTATTGCAGTTTTAGGTGCATCTCTATACCTGTACCCCTGGCTCTGGGACAGTTACAAGAGCAACAGTGATACAAATGTATTTGAAGTTTCTATAATGTCTTTACCCAACAGACCAATGATCTGTTGTTGTTGTTGTTGTTGCTCTACATTTTTTCCAGTCAGTCTCCTATCACTCTAAAAACACACACAGTTATTGCTAAAATACAAAAAAAGCCCTTTTATCAGATTAAATGTAGGTGGCATGTATGCAGAGCTGAGCAGAAACAGCAGAGAAATCTATCAGTATCAGTACATGGTTTAATTCAGAGTTCAACCTCTTTAAGATGGTAATATGGTCATTGAAGGAGGCGCATGATACAGATTTACTTTTGTAGTAGTTCAAGCTTTTGAGGTGAATTTCAATATTATATTATTGTGGAAATCTTGGGGTCCAGGGCCCACTTGATGATTTTTAAAATGAAACAAAACAAGGTACTAAAACATATATTTATTGCTATTCACCCTCTTTTAATTCACTTAATTTTAATTAATATGTCACTTTTAATTTAATAACCAGAATTCTTTTTCTTTAAGACTGGTTATAACTTGAAGTCAGTTACATAAAAACATAGATTGGTCTAATTTGATACCGAAAAGCAAGTCTGATTAACTAACTGCTAGTTGGTCAGACTAGTTCTTAAGACACAATGGCTATGTTTATGCAACTGGCCCCTGGAATATTATGAAATATAATTATTTTAATAATCCATATTTATTTATTAAAAATATATTTAAATAATTGTTTTATATGGATATATTTTTTATTTTAGTTTCTGTAATTTTATTTATTTATTTTGAAAATTAGCAGCTTTGTCATTACAGTAGTTCTGGTAATATCTTAGAGGGCCATTTGACAATGGGCGGGACTTGGAATCAAAAAGGTTTAGAACCACTGGTCTACTCTCATATGGCAGGGCCCGTTTACTGATGCATATTGCGTACAACAATAGGAAGTGCTGGGTGATCTCCAGTTCCAGTCTGATTTACATAAAACAAACTGTGTTTGGGCCTTTAACCAGAATTAGCTATAATGATGACCAAACCTTGTGCTGTTTAGTCTGCGTACAGTTGCCTCCATTGGCACTGATTTACCATATTGCGTAATAATAACAAATGAAATGACATTTGTTTGTTCTCATCCCCATATTGTCTGTCACTAGCATGCACATGTTTATGTCAGCATCACCCTGGCCTGTAAATCTCACACAGCTAAACATGGACATGGTTGCTTTCTTTACCCTCTGACTACGGTCCCAAAGCATCCCGTCTCTCTTTCTCAACCTTTCTCTCTCCACACACATGCCAGATAGGCCAAAGGCAGGCATAGTTGCCATACTGTCTAGTAAATGCTGCTAGTTTTAGTGGGGGAGGTGGATCCTGCGTTGTAATGCAGAATAAGCAACATTGACAATCGCAAACAGTGTTCTGCCGCAACCAACGCTCCTAATCTCTAAACATATCTCCCAAAGAGTTTGATGGCTGATCTCCAAGCATTCTTGTTTAAGCCCTCACCAACAAATTAACCCTCTGGTATACCTCACTTAGAGGTCACACTTGACGACTGAAACAGACCGAAGACAAAAAGCGTAATTTTTTTTTAATTAAAAGAATGTACTATATGTAGCTTCAATAATATTTATATATTCAGACATTATCAAAACTACTTCATAGTGGCTGATTTGTCAAAAATGGTCAGTATTTTTGTATTTTACTTATTTCCCATTTGTTTCCTATGGCAGTCATTTTGGATCATGAATATCAAATGTCTTGCTATTTTCTTTTAGCTTTTTCTAATCATGTCCATGATGTGTGTGTGTGTGTGTGTGTGTGTGTGTGTGTGTGTGTGTGTGTGTGTGTGTGTGTGTGTGTGTGTGTTCATATAGAAAGTGCCACCAAATTCACCAAGTTTCATTCCATTCTGGTAAAGTAAAATAGTTTTTTTTTTTTTTTTTTTTTTTACAATAAACTGGTCGACCACCAGAGGGTTATAAAATGTAGATGAGCTTGTTTTTTACTATACAGTGTGGCTAAAATAACATCTACATTATTACAAAAATACTCCACAAACAGACCGTGAATATGTAACTTTGGGATCCCCCTGACCCCCTCATAGATCTTAATGTCATTGCAAATGCACGAGTTTTTAGTTCCCTCCTGATCAGAAAAACTGAGGGAAAATAATAGAAATGCCAGACCAGCTGGTTTAGACATAGTCAGGGTCTAGAAATATCCTCCTTTCCATAGGCTATTGTCAGGAACACAACAGTTCCTTGGTCATAAACATGGCCTCCTACACTGGAGCTGGAGCACTGCAACAGGCCCGCAGCTGTTCGGACCAGTGAAATGCAGATTTGTTTCTGGTGCAAATACTACTGTAAATAAATACATTGTTGTCTGTATTTAGTTTATTAAACTGCCTCAGTGTGTGTGCACAAGGATGGTCTTGTTTCGCATGTTGAACGTCAACAAGCCGTTTAAACCGCTTTTGCTACAGTTTGCATCTGTGTAACTCTTTCTGTCTGTGTTTATCATTTAAAAAGCCCCCCAGCAAGGTCTTTTTAGAGGAAAGGTCACCAGTGGTTTGAGTACTCTGCAGAGGTCACAGCCCCTGAATGGAAATGCATGGTGTCCAGCCTTTTATTACCCATCATGCACCTTCCAAACAAAGCCATAGAAAAAACAGAGCTTTGATCCCCTTCTCGTGGACTTCTGATCACAGAAGTCCACGAGAAGGGGATCTTAGATACAGCAGAGCTTAATGGTGATGGGTGTATATTTTTTAATGTTAAGAATCAAATTTAGAATAATTAAATGCATTTGAAAATAAATTGGTCGTTTCAATTCATCATAATCGAAGGTTCATGATGACATTGCTGAGCAGGGCAGGACTTGGGGGGCTAGGGGCCCCTGGGCTTGAGTCATAGTTCGGGCCCTCTACAAATGACCTCATCTTGAACAACCTCATTACAGAGTAGCACAAGTAAACTAGGC
Source organism: Ctenopharyngodon idella (assembly GCF_019924925.1). Classification (NCBI taxonomy): domain Eukaryota; kingdom Metazoa; phylum Chordata; class Actinopteri; order Cypriniformes; family Xenocyprididae; genus Ctenopharyngodon; species Ctenopharyngodon idella. The sequence goes on along the minus strand of NC_067230.1, from coordinate 8,836,610 downwards.
CTATGCTTTGAGGTTCCTACATGTAGAACAATTAATATGCAACATGCCAAGCCCAGTCAAAGTTTAGAGGTAATATTAAATAGCCACTGTAATACAATATAATACAGGAGGTATATACAAAACTTTGATATAACACAGTATCAACAAAAGCCGTCTGTAGCAGTGTAGCAGAAGCTGCATCTAAAGTCACAATTATTTTAAGATGTATTTACACAGACTTTTTAATGCAGCTTAGAAGGAATGAATGCATTTACACTGCAATTACAATTGTATAAATAATATTATGAGATCAAAGGTTTAAATAAATATATTTTTTTTAAATGTAGAAAAATGAAATAATTGGAAAAAAATTAAATGATGCTTTTCAAAATGTATCTAAAACCTCCAGTAGGTGGCAGCAAGTCAGTGAGCACATGACTGTGACTGAATTCGGATTCGGAACAGCAGACTAGAATACTACTCTTACTTTTTTTAGCATATCTTTATATGGTATGTAATTCCAAATTTCAGCATGTTTATGAATGGGTCATTGAATCATTTACTCTACTGATTTGTTCAAATACGTTGATTCATTCAGGAACGAAACCTTGTGTTGCTCGGCGATGCAACTGTTCTGCTGTGGCTTTGTTTGGAATTAGTTTCTTATTTTCTATAACTTGTTTATTGAACTGTTGTTTAAAGTAGCCATGTGATCACAAATAAACTGGAGCAGATGCGATTGAATACGTGTGTATTTTGTGTGAAAATGATTACCAGTTTACGCAGCTTGATTTTTGCCTTGAGATTAGCAGTCGGAGGCTAACGTAAACTAGTAAAGGGGTCCAGTCTTGCCCCAACATAAGTCCGGCCCTGTTGCTGAGCTGTAATGTAATAACGTCAAAACAGAATCTGTAAAATTCCATAAATGCCCACACACATTCTGCTGTCTCATTGTTATTTTGGTTTTGGCTTTATAGAAAGTAATGCACACATACAATTACAAAGCAGTTCTTTGTTTTGTATGTTCAGCAGTGTTTTAGAATGTTTGTTTTTTGTTTTTGTTTTTTTTTTGGAAATTACAGGCAGATTGAAGTAATGTGTCATCAATATGGATTCTTTGATGATAACAGATTCTCGATATTGATTCTTGATAATAGATTCTTTGATGGATAGAAAGTTCATAAGCTCAGCAATTATTTGGAATAGAAATCTTTTGCAATGTTATTCATGTCTTTACTGTCACTTTTGATCAGTTTTATGTATTGCTGAATTAAAAAAAATTATGCAGTTTTTAGTAAATTTAGCACATTTAAATTTTTCATTTTAAGGACCTTTTTTGTACAATTGACAATTTCTATTAGAGAACCACTGGTATACTGGCAATAAAGATATTCATAACAAAATTTGAGACCTTTAAGTATTAGTTTTAATATGTCAGTATAAAGTTTGATCCTCTAATGTCATTCTAAATGTCACAGAGCCACATAATGCAGAAATCTATTTTTTAAGTGCACATGATCTAAAGCAGAGGTGGGAATTATTCAGGCATAATGCAATACTCATTTCTTGTAACTAGCGTCTCGCTTCCTCTTAACTCACCCTTCCATCAGTCTTTGTTTTGTCTGAGTGTGATTCATTACTTTAGTGGTAATGGCTGATAGTCCTCTGTATGTGAACTACACACGTTAGTAAGTTGATGGCCCAAATCATGGTGTCATTCCTTAAAATGCGCATCTGGCCTTTACCAAGGACACTTAATGGAACATTTTACATAATATAAACAGCTTGTATAATATTTTTTCTATTTTTATGACCACTAGAGGGAGATACAGTGTCACAGCTGTTACTTTTATTTTGAAAGCACCAGTTTCATGTAACATTTCTTAATGTCTTTGGCTTGATCTTGCATATTAGGAAAACTCTCACTGTATCATGTTTTCTGCTTTCCAGTAATTCACCTTCCATTACATTTGACTTTCCACCCCCTAAAAGACAAAAATAAAAGCATTTGCAATGTAGCATTTAGCAGAATTATTTATTCAAAGTGACATTCAAGGTCCACATTTTTGCCAGAATATTTACTTGTCCCCATGTCATTGCAAACCTGTATGACTCTCTTTTGCAGAACACAAAAGAAGATACTTTGAAGAATGTTGGGGTCCAAACAACATTGAACCGCACTGACTTTCATTGTATTTTTTCTACAAAATATCTTCTTTTGTGTTCCAAAGAATAAAGAAATTCATACAGGTTTGGAACAACATGAGGGTGAGTAAATGATGACAGAATTTCCATTTGTAAGTGGCCAATGATTATGCATTTCCATTGCATGAAAATTGGAAAAGAGCAAATTTGATAATGTGTTTTAAAGGGTTAGCTTACCCAAAAAATGATATTTCTGTCATTAATTACTCTCCCTCATGTCATTCCAAACCTGTAAGACCTTTTTTCATCTTTGGAATGCAAATTAAGATATTTTTGATTAAATCCTTCTGACCTCCCTATACACAGCAATGTCATAATAAATTTCAAGGCCCAGAAATGTAGTAAAGACATCATTAAAATAATCCATGTGACTACAGTGGTTCAACTTTAATGTAATGAAGTGACAAGAATACTGTTTGTGCCCAGAAACAAAAACAAAAAATAACTTTATTCTACAATTTCTTCTTTTCCCAGTCAGTCTCAGTCATCTAACCACAGTGCAGCGCTTCTGGGTTCTACATCAGAATGCCGGCTCAGTATTGGCTGACAGTGTTCATGTGAGCACCACAATGTATGCGTGTGATGCTGACACAGGAGCTGACCAATAATGAGCCAACAGTAGTGTATTAGCGTCAATAGTGTATTAGAAAGACAGGGCAGAGAAGAAATTTTCTCACAAGAAAATGGGTTCTGACTGACGTGAGGTTTGACTGAATTGGACTGACTAAATTTAGACATGTGAATGGGGATTTCTGCAATTTAGAAACTGTTTTACTTAAAATAATAGTTCAATTTATGTAATTATCATGTGACACTGAAGACTGGAGTAAGGATCTTAAAAATTAAGCTTTGCCATAATAGGAATAAATTACAAAATATATTAAAATAGAAAATGTTATTTTAAAGTCCCCCTGTAGTCAATAATTTTATCCCCTAAAACTCATCTTTGATCACCAAAATTACATATTTAAAAAAAATTTCCTGCGGAGAAAAAAAAAAAAAATTCTTCATGCCTTAAAATAGCTTGAATGCAACTATACACCCTTGCCTCATTTAGTATACGCGATCTATGAATATGCTAATTAGCCCCGCCTCTACTTACTCGCACAAGCTCAATAGATCCACTCGGTGAACTTACTGAGGTAAATGCTGCACAATGGTATCGCTTTTTACAACGCATAACTGTAATAAAGACACATAACTGTAATAAATATGATTAACTGTTAAAAAATTGCATTTTCTTGACTATATTATCAAACAGCTAATATTGTATGGCTAATGTTACACAAACCATGTTCCCATTCGTGAGTCAGACTCAGACAGCTGTCTTCTAACAATCAGCATCCTTAGAAACGCTTTGAACACCTTAATGTCAGTGGAGAAAGGCATATAGTTCATCATAACATCGTTATTTACATCATACACCCGCTATATTGCCAAATCTACCCGATTTTTTTATATCAACAGAAAAATATACCCTCTTGAGACTCTCATGCTTCAGAGCGGTCATGGTTAATGATATGCTAAACGGCACGTTGACATGATTGGTTACAAGGTAGTTTGAGACGTCAGAAACACTTTTTTCACTGCAGTTTTAAATAGAAAATACTCAGCAATGGTGTTGACTTATGAATTTGCACATGGTTTGTCTTAAAGCATATTAAAAACACCACACAGACATATAAACCACATTAAAAACTTGATTTTCACTACAGGGAGACTTTTAGTTGTATTAATATTTCTCAGTATTACTGTTTTTATTGTAGTTTTCTTAATGAGCATAAGAAACGTTTTTCAAAAACATTTAACAAATTATGAATTATGAACGGTATGTGAAAGCCTAACCATCATCATCATCGTGTGAGACTTATCAGAGCATCATTATGTAATGGTAGAGCATGACGCTATAGCAACACACTGGTTATTAAAAAAAAAACACCTGGAATGCAAGACGCTTTGAGTTAAAACCTCTGCCGAATTAATTAGTAGACATTCATCTGTCGTTCGTGTGTATCTGCACGCTTCAGCTAGCGGTGAAGGTAAGATCTTGAGGCACGACACCGTGCAGCATTTAGGAAATTTTGATTGAGCAACTTCCCTAATAACTTACAGTAATCCAGATTTATCCATATGTAGTCGTGTGAAGTGTGTTTACACACATGTCCACATGAGTGTTTTGCTGACCCAGCCTAACCAGTGATTCACCACACTCCTCCAGACTCATTACATTCAGCGGCACAGTCAGAGGAGACGGAAGAGGACTCGAGGAAAGGGACGAGGGACAATAAAGTGCCCTTGTTCCTCTCTCATAGAAGCTCACAGGGTTTGGGTCATTTAGGGGAACTGGAGGAGGTAATAGATAGAAGAAGAGAAGTTGTGGACTTCATGACTAAGGATTTCCCTGTGACTGTTGATCGCTCTCCCTCTCTCTTTCTCTGTGGCAATTGGTCACGAGTGGCGGCGCTGTCAGCCAACTCAGTCTCTAGTATAAGAGCCACACTTCAACATGAAGGCTCTGTATTCTGTTAAGACACCACTTGGGTTTGGACTTACATGAGGATTGTGTATCTGTGACGAATAGGACAAGATAATCATTGACCGGCCTGTCTACCACATGCATATAAGGTACAGAGAGTGAATCATTACCGAGATTTGTGTATAATTTGATATCAACGACCCATAGCGGGCTTGAATATTACATTTTAGTGAAAGTCATATCAATGGTTGGGAAATGTGTTTTTATTAGAAGTCTTACAATTAACTGAGATATACTTGTGGAGCTATTTAAAACAGTTTATAGGTCATTTTGACTTGTACTAGCTTTTATTATGATGGTCATAGTATTGTGAGATAAATCAGTGACAGAGACTCATGAGCAGGTCTGGATGGAATCAATGGACGTTTGGCTTTTTTTTTTGTGCTGATTTTGAGGTAAAAGGTTTAAATATAGTAAAATGTGTTTAACAGAGCTGAGAGTACGACTGAGAGTTGCCTCCATTGGTGCAATTTGGAGAACGATAGTAGTTTCAATGCTATTTCAAGGCACTCACACAATAGGGCTATAACATTAAAAAACACAGCATAAAAGAATAAAGAAAAGAATAAATATAATTGAGTTTGGACAATTTAGAATACATTTTAGCAGTATAAGCTAAGAGCTACATTTTAACTAGTCCCCAACTCCCCAGTTTATTTTTACAAAGACAATTGACAATAAATATTAGCATTTGAATATTAGCAGTATTATTTAAGAGCTACTTTTCAACTGTAATCCCTGCTTTATTTTATTTATTTATTCTTACAGAGACAATTCACAATAAATATTAGCATTTAAATATTAGCAGTATAAAAGCATTTCAGCTGTTCTCCCTAAAAAGCAGAGCATTATGGCCAAAACCATTTCCTGTACTGGAGGCACGTGCTCTAAGATCATTGGATTACACTGAATATAATGATTGTGTTTGGTTATATTATCATATCTTTATCATCACCTTTAACATAGATACTTAACCTTCTGATTTGTACACCTCATTGTGCAGCATAACTTTACAGAGTTGTCAGGTCTATAAGAATGAATGCACTGTACAAGTTTAGTTCTAACAGTTTGGAACAAAGTTTAATTGGATGTTTCATGGTTTGACCCAGATATCAACTGTGCATATAAATAGATATATCGGCGATGCACCTGTTGCCTTGTTACTTTGACCGCTAGAAACAGCACAGCCGCAGCTATCTGCAGCATTCTCATCACTCCGATTCATCCAGCCACAGCCGGTCACCTCTTCATGTTACTCACCAGGCAAAGGATGGCCACTAATACACATCTCTGTGTTTCTTTTCCAGTTTTTCAGCCCACTCATAGGCAGGCACCCAGTCATGTAGAGAGCAGCGCGTGGAGGACACCCAGATCACTTTCAGCACTTTCTACACAAAGAGGTAATTGTCAGATATTTCTCACAGAGAGAAATGAATAAAGGCACAGAAAGCCGTGGAGAATACAGCATTCAGCGTGTGTCCAAATGCAGCTAGGTCTGTCTGTTAGGAAAATCCATTGGGTCGTTTGTATATTTTCCCGTAAGTGCTGTCAAAGTTGGAAGTTGCATTAGGTCGTATTGGGTTATGATTTCCTGTTGAACGAGTGAGTAATCAGTGGCACGGGTTGAGTAAATAAAGTGTCCCCTCAGTATGAAATGACCCAAATGAAGGGGCTTTATATAAAAGTTAAAAAGCATATTTCACATTGTTTTTAAATCTTACTTCGTTTAACAGAGAATTTGAAACTATTTATGATCCTTCCCAAGTCCGTGAAAATCTTTGCACGTGGCTCCGACTGCACACCACAGCGTTTGTAACATTAGATGATTCTTTTTTAAAAACAGACTTCTCAATAGCAGCATTGTCTGATAATAATAAACAAATATATTTTCCACAGTTTCAGAGTCAAAAGGTCAGACAGTAATTGGCATGGCAAAGACAGTAGAAACGAGGCAGTTATGTTGTTTGTGTATGTTTTGAACATTTTGAAAGAAGTCACCCATGGGTCATTGTAGTCGTTAGATAAGTTAGAATCTAATCAAGTTAGACTACACACTAGCACATAATCAAGCTTGACAATGCTCTAGATGTTATCAAGAATCTTGAAATACGTGTACAACAGTGACATTTAAAGAATGTAGGAGTGTCATCCTCATTTTTGTATTTCCACTTTTTTTCCCCTAAACAGTAGATATAACTTCACAGCAGGCGTTATTGAGATTAAGTATATATAATTTTTTATTTAAAGATATTAATACCTTTATTTAGCAAGGATGCATTAAATTGATAGATTCTATTCATCAAAGAATCCTAAAAAAAACAGTATCACTATTTCCACAAAAATATTAAGCAGCACAACAGTTTTCAACATTTTTAATAAGGAATGTTTATGAGAAATACACTTACAGGATGCTGTCCACTTTTGTTGCTTAACTGCTTCTCCTAACAGATGTTAAATTGAAAATAGTTATTTTAAATTGTAATAATATTTCATAATATTACAGTTTTTACTGTATTTTTGATCAAATAAATGCAGCCTTGGAGAGCATAAGTAAGCATAATAAATTTATATATAAAAAATATACTTAAAGCTGCAGTCCGTAAGATTTGCCTCTTTGTCGCCATTTCTGTTTGAAACCTGCAATTGCAGTTATATGCAGAATTATTATCGTTACGTGTGTTGTTCATCGGCATGACTCCTCAGTGTGAATAAATCTAATGTTTGGTGCCAGTCACCACATCAGTGTGGATACTGTACTTCAGAAACACAGATTCTGTCTTGGAAGTATGACCAAAATAAGGATTACTTACTTGTTCAGATGACACCGGAAAATGTCATCTGAACAAGTAAGTAACATGTCTGCCACTTTTGTTCTGACCAACTGAGGAAAAAAGCATTAGGCCAACAATAAATTTTGCTGCCAGTGGTGATTAACGATCGCTTAGCTCGGATCATGCCAAACCATGCAAATTATTATTATTGTTATACTTTATTCTCAAATTGTTAATGTTAACAACATCAGCATTGCGTGACAATGTGTATTTAGTGTGTGTTAGCATTACCTGTAGATTTCAATTTCTGTAGCCACTCCGCAGTCCAAAGATTTTGCTTTTGACTACGGGTAAATCTACGGGTTGTCACTGATGATTGTCATTTGGAGCTTTCTGGATTACAATCCGCCATCAAAATGATAAGTTTAATTATTTCAGCTGCTGTGAGAAAAGGCTATAAATTATCTGTCACAAGCAGCATCCTCACATGATATAGCTACTAGCTGGGACTCGTTCCTTTCTGTTTACAGACGTGACGTAATGACGCAAAGATGAATGGCTGCATGCTCGAATTTCCCCCGGAAACCCACCAGTACTGCTCTTATTATAAAACATTATTACAAGCTTACCGTTGTGAATCGAGCTAAGGTAAGGAGATAGTTTTGAACACTGGCTGGTTATGTACTTGCTCAAAAATTGATTTTGGATAATTTTTAACCAAAAAAAGTTACAGACTGCAGCTTTAAAATGAATAAAATTACATATAATCAAATATAATTAAAATATAAACTGTCAGGAAAAACCAGCTGTGTTGTAGTAAGTAAACATATGTAATGTATTGTGACAGCTGTGTCAGGATTAAGTTGTCTTGCCTCTTGGACTAAATCCAGCAATCCGTTTAATCCAGCATATGACCACCTAACTCTTTTCCCGCCAGTTTTTTTTTTAATTTTTTTATTTTTTATAAATGTTACCACCCAGCGCCAGCATTTTTGATTATTTTCTCAAAACTTTCATGGACCCCAGAATATTTTGTTGTATGAATATCTTATCATATACACTGATCAGGCATAACATTATGACCACCTTCCTAATATTGTGTTGGTCCCACTTTTGCTGCCAAAATAGCCCTGACCCGTCGAGGCATGGACTCCACTAGACCCCCGAAGGTCTGCTGTGGTATCTGGCACCAAGATGTTAGCAGCAGATCCTTTAAGTCCTGTAAGTTGCGAGGTGGGGCCTCCATGGATCGGACTTGTTTGTTCAGCACATCCCACAGATGCTCGATTGGATTGAGATCTGGGGAATTTAGAGGCCAAGTCAACACCTCAAACTCATTGTTGTGCTCCTCAAACCATTCCTGAACCATTTTTGCTTTGTGGCAGGGCGCATTATCCTGCTCAACACCCCCAAAGCTTGCACAGTCCTGTACCTCTCCTGGGTGTGACATTTCATTCAGTAACATTAGGCAGTTTCGCTTGTTTTTGCGTCCCTACCGTATAACAGTAAAAAAATGGATTGCTGGAATGTTTTCATAAACGACGGAAAACTCCATCAATGGCGAAGAAAGAGTTAAAAGTATGAGAGGTCATGGAAGTGTCTTGTTCACGTGAAAGCAGGGAAAACTTAAAGTGTTTGTTCTCTTTTGATATTTAGTGAATTAGCATTTTCTCCATTCTCATTGTCAACCAACAGTGAAATTAAACAGATCAGTTTTGGCATGAGGACAGCACAGAATCAGTCACTTTAAAAGCAGAAGTTTTAGTGATGTTTATTTACTTGATTGCATGAGTTTGCAAGTGAGGTAATCACTGTGTTGTTGGGAACCTAAAAGGCATGACCACACTGCACATGACACAAGCATCATTTGGGGATTTTTTTGTTTATTATCTTGAAATCATGGGACTCTAGATGATATTCAATTTATCAGTCAAAGTGCTCCATATTGTTTTAAAAACCTTTGTGAAGCTATGATGCACAATATATCAATACTATATCTGTTATCATAGAGTGTTTAAGTTGTTTGTTTTTTTATCATATCAGTAACAATTAACTTAAAATTTCAACTTGAAAACAGTACTTTAATAGTACTGTTAAATGCAATATTAAAATGAAAGTCAATTTTTTTTTTTATACTGTACACTATAATATTGTAATGCCTACATTTGCTTATAGCATTTAAATCAAAAATTTGTTTTGACGGTAGCAAAGCAATTTAATATCTGCCATTTGTCGTTATCTGCTCCAGTTGAATTTCTTGTAATGTTTGAGACCTGCTTTGTTCATAATTAAGACTCAAAGTAAAGTAGCTTTGTGGAAAACTGACGCTCTTGATTATCTTGAGGAAAAAGAGGAAGGAAATGAGTACTGTGTAGACACTGTCAAAAGGTTCATCCTCCTACTTCCCTTACCCATCCCACCTAGCATTATCCCGACGAGTGTTAATCCTACATGCCAGTGTGATTCCTTAGAACATGCTAGGTAAGTTGGCCAGAGCATGGAATGTTAACTGTGTGCTGCAGAGGCCTAGTATTTACACAGCAGCAGTCTGTTACCCCGAGGGAACAGGGTGTCTCTGCAAACAGGAACAGAAAGTGTGGGTGTTATTTTTGGTTCCGCTTGACTCTGTGCTTTGCTAGAGAGGGTGGATGGTAAATCAAGGGTGGGCAGAAACTGAAGAGCCAACATAATCTGGTTCTTTATCAGACCCCTGCCTACCATTCCTGTGCAGGGTACTGCAGTATCCAAAACTCCACGACCACTGTCTACTTCTAAGAGTTATAGTCATATACACACATAAGCAGCAGTTGCTCAACAAATCACAGAGCTGTGAATGAGCTCTTATCTGATATTGTTGACGCTTGCTCGGAATGACACAAAGTGATCACTTCTAGCTACTCTGGCTAATGCTAATTGCATTCTAGGAAATAATGAAGATTAGGAAGTTTATAAGATCTAAGCAATATGTCCATTAGCATTCCCATTCTCTGGAATCATGCTATGATGAAATAAACAGTAGCCATATGGTTCATTACCTGCACCAATCAAATTGTTTTAGTTTTATCCAAATAAACTTTTGAATTGCCAGTAATCCATGAAGATGTTTTTGGATCCGTTTTGTGTAGTTACAATGTCTAGTAGCAGGGGCTAGTTGGCAAACCTTGACCCATCCAGTGTATTAGTATTCTTGAACTTGCATTAGTATTCACATAGGGCATTTTAAGATTTGCATGTTTCTTAGAATTGTTATGTTTAGGACAGTATTGGCCTGGTGGTTAGTGCGTGTCCTCTGACACATGGTGTTTGAGTAGGCAATGCGACTCATGTAATTTCCTGATTTTCTACCCCCTCTCATTTCCTTTCTCATTTATCACTGTCTTTTTTAATTACATTTTTCATCATGCAAATAAATATTTGCAACCAAATCTGCAATATATAATAGATATATAATATTTAGCAGTATTGAGCTTTGCTGTGTTAAAGGCGGCACACAAGCATAGTGATATACTGAATGCTATGAGACTTTATAAGCATGCAGGTGTGTTTGTGTGTATGTGCATAAGCTTTGTGGCCTGTTCTATTTTTTTCTTCATCCTTTGATGTAGAGACTCCATGAATTCACTGGCTACTGTGACAATGGGGCACTTTGATAGCTAGCTCTGTTTGGATCGGGGCATCGGGGCAGTGTATGCCTGGCATTCGTTGATGGGTGGTGTGGGAGAACAGCGTCACAGGAGGAGGTGGTGCATACGCACAGAACAGCGTCAGTATATGCCAAAATATATACGTCACTCACTATGTTCAGGGCTGAGCCTGAAATGTTTTGTTGATACAACAATGATACAAGATAAGAGAACGCCCAAATCTGACTCTTCGGTGGACTTCTGAGAAATCGTCAAGCTATCAGGTGGTTTTTCATTGGAAGAGCTGAGAAATGTTTACCAGTTATTTAAACAATTATAAATTACGACCTAGTCATTTTCCAAGGCTATTGCTCATACTTGCAACCTAAGTATGTTTCAATGTTTCAAAATACTCCTATTCTAATTTAAGAGGATGACTATATGTAAGCTATTGATAGTTTGATTCCCTTGAAAAGTAGGGATGCGCAATATGTTGGTAGTGGTACCATATGTTATTGGCTGACATTAGAGATTTTCTAAGTATTGGTATTGGTCAACATTTGATTTTTAATTGTGCATTCTCATTCCCCCTATTTTTTGTAATGTATAAAGACTGTTAAATGTAATCTTTAGCAGATCTCAAAATGAATATCCATTATTCATACTGTGCATTATAATGTTGTGATGCCTAAATTCACTTGTAGCATTTAAAACGATTTTAGTTTTTAGTGTTTTTTTTTGTTTGTTTGTTTGTTTGTTTGTTTTGTTTATTTAACAACCGGCTTATCAGTACCTGTCAGAATTTAAATATCAGTGCATCCCTTTTGAAAAGTGTAAATACTGTGGCAGTGTGGCACTGTCAAAACATTTCTTGAGAATCCCGATCAGCCTGACACAGCAACACTGACTCAGTGTAACTTTATGGGACTAGCTAGACCAGGTGTAGGCAACGTCTGTCCTACAAAGTTTAGCTCCAACCCTGAAAAAAAACCTCACCTGCCTGTAGCTTTAATAATCCTGAAGACATTGATTAGCTTGTTCCGATGTGTGGCTCTCCAGGACCGACGTTGCCAATCCCTGAGCTAGACCAATGGCAGATCGCTTAGATTATTTTTTCAAAGCAATCAGACTTGCATTTGGTAAAATGAGAAAAGTATTTTCCACACTCTTAAAATGCGGTCACATTAGCGAAATTGTATAGGGTAAAAAGTCTGTTTTCAATAGTGTTGCGATGTATGATGTACATCTCAGACAGAAGTCCCTTTCAAACCAAGCAGCTTTCTGTTGGTCAACAAAGAGAATTCACATTATCAACTGAATCTGATGCAAATTGTGGAAATCTTTCACCCTCGTACGAAATTCCAGATTACGTGGATTCCTGTTGAAATAGCTGCATTTCGCCCACAAAAATTTGCCGAAATTTAAGGTGTGGTTACATTAGCGAAATGTCGGTGACTTGATTTTGACTGTGAAAATTTGCCAAACAATGGTCAATAAATATTTAGATATCATGTCTAGAAACCAGAATATTTTATCGAATTTTTAGAAACTGCCCAAAAACCCTAGCAAACACGTAGACACTCTAGAACATGGGTTTCCAATCCTGCTCGTGGAAAGCCACTGTCCTGCACAGATTAGCTTTAATCCTAATTAAACACACCTAAACAAGCTAATGAAGGTCTTCAGGATTACTATGCTGCGTCTGAATATTCCTACTTCCATACTATATAGTAAGCGAAAAACAGTATGAGTTGAGTTGTATGTCCAAATTTATAGTATTCACAGTAGACAAAAAGTACCTTGATGACCTACTTCTTCCAGTGAGATTCTGCACATTCAATGGACACTTAACTATCCCGTGAGGCCACGGGAGAGGATTTGCGAATGGAAGTGAAGCGACACAACTGACGCCGTATGTCACATGACAATGACAACATGACGGATGTAGTACGTTCGAATATCATTCAAACTACACACATTCATACTATATAGAACATAGTAAGTTTCAAATCAAATGAAGTACCTACTATATAGTATGCGAAATGCAGCACTAGAAATGTCTAGACAGGTGCGTTAAGGCAACAGGCAATTTGGAGCTAAACTCTTCAGGATATTGGCCCTCCAGGAGCAGGTTTGCACACTCCTGCTCTAGAAACTACCCAGAACATCTTTGCAACCACATTGCAACATAATAAAACCTTCCCACAAGTATCACAACAGTGATTTTTTTTTTGTTTTGTTTTTTCAAACGACTAATGTAGCTCTGGTGCCACCTTCAAATCTGATCTTGCCTGACTAATTTTGAAATCAGATACCAGCAGGTAATGAACTACCCCCGTGGATTCAGTTCTTCTGTACATCAGTCCAGCTGTTTGCGAGACAGCCCGTCCCAAAGCTCTGCTCTCCTGGAACTGAGTCAACCTCTGGCAACTGCCCTGGTGACAGAGCCTGAAAGTGTCCACTGACCAGCGTGAACCACAAAGCTTGTAGTGTGTTTGCCCCCCTCCACCGCTGAAATGTACACTGTGGGCTAAATACTGCTTCAGTACTATCTCAATAGGAGCTGCTTTGCTTATTGTACCTCTAGTACAATAAGCTTTTCTCCATAGGCGGCCGAGTCCCTCTGGGTTGTCTTTTCTACCCCGTGGCTATGTACAGTATAGTTTGTGATGTGGAGCAACTGAGGATGCGCCTGGCAGACTTCAAACGGTTTAATCTAACATAGTTTGCATACCTGGCACTCCATCATTCTCAATAAGAACACTTAAATGCCACTTCCTTTTTGTATCTCTCTCACAATATACTCCAGTAATAGCAAAGTCATGCTTGTTTGCATATTGGTCTTCTGTAGCACCCCAAAAAGAGGAACTCATTCGATTAGGGACTCCCCGGGACTGCAGAAGAAACAGGGTGTGGACCTCTTTGTAGAAGGGTGCGAGACATGGGGTGAGGATGTTTTAGAGGCATTTCCAAATTGAAAAGGCTACTCACATGAGCTTTAAAAGAAAAGAAAAACACCACCTGACCCTCACATGACTTCCCCATCATACTCATCGTTACTTCTGAGATGTATAAAAAGCCATCAGTCTCCTTGTAGGATGGAGCACAGCTCTAAAGAAATGCCATAGGCTGTTGATATTCTTACAGGCAATATTAAGGCACCTAAATGGCATCATGAATGCATGATATGGTGGTTAAATGGGAAATGTGTGTATAAAAATAGATACCTAAAATTCTCAATTCTGTTTTTTTTATACACCACTATTTTTAGGAAATTTTAGGACTAAATATTACGACAAATATTTTAGGAAATGCCAAGTTGCATGATTTATCTTTTAGGTTCCTCTTTAGGTTCTACACTTTAGTCTGTTCTTCATTTAAGCTGAAGGCTTTATATTGTGATTAAACCTTATAAATATGTAAAGCCACAAAAATAGGCAGCTTTTTATCATTTATCTACACATATATATATATATATATATATATATATATATATATATATATATGTATTTATATATATAAAGATGTTAGTTTGAAAATGTTAGGTTGTTTCTACCTGTTTTAAGATGATCAAAAATGATAAATATTTAAAATATAATATATAAATTAACTTATTTATAATATATATGATCTCTCCGATGACCCTGTCGGGGTTTATTTGCAATAACAAAAGTTTTAATATATGAAATACATATTTTAAAATATAATTTATTCCTGTGATGTCAAGGCTGAATTTTTACACTACTCCAGTCTTCAGTCACATGATCCTTCATAAATCATTCTAATATGATGATTTGCTGCTCAAGAAAGTTCAGAAGAACAGCATTTATTTAAAATAGAAATCTTTTGTAACATTCCTAAATGTTGTTACTTTTACTGTTTTTAATACAGTATAAATAATTGCTTTGATCCTTTTACTTCATATTCACTTCCTCTAACTATTTCCTTTGCAGACACCCCACCACTCTTCGGGCTGGACTGCACGGCGACAGCAGCCCGCCCCCCGCGTCCCCCAGCCATGTCGTCACGCATCGGTCTGCGCCTGCAGCTCATGCGGGACCAAATGCAGCAGGAGGAGCAGCGGGAGCGGCAGCAACAACAGGCAGCATCCATGCATTACATGCAGCATCGCATGCCCGGCCCACCTGCACCCTCGTCAGCCATCAGTGCACCAACTCACTTCCAGGCGCCCATGCAGGTGCCTGTTGAAGTGCTAAAAGTAGGTATATCCATCAGCCTGTGTGTGCTCAAACTAATTTGGGTTTGATGAAGTGCATTTTACATTTACATGTATGCATTTAACAGGCGCTTTTATCCAAAGTGACTTACAAAAGAGGAAGAAAAGCACTTTGTCAAAGAGCCAACAATAATCATAATCCAGAAGTGTGACCACATTAAAGGGATAGTTCACCCAAAAATGAAAACTATCCCATAATTTTCTCACCCTCAAGCCATCCTAGGTTAATTTTCTTTTTTCAGTCAAACACAATCGGAGTTATATTAAAAAATATTCTGGCTCTTCCAAGCTTTATAATATGAGTGAATAGTAACTGATATTTTGAAGCCCAAAAAAGCACATCCATCCATCATAAAAGTAATCCATACGGCTCCAGGGTGGTAATAAAGGCCTTCTGAAGCAAAGTGATGTGTAAGAAAAATATACATATTTCTAACTTTATGAACTAGAATGACTGTCTTCCATACACGAGTCGATTCTGGCGGAAGAGTAAACTTTGACCCAACGCATGACGTATTGACGAACGCGGAAGCACAGAGGATAGAGCAAAACAAAACACCGGTCACGAAATAGAAGTCTAAAATTAGATTTTTTTTAAAAGAGAAATGTCGGTGGAGCTTGAGTTTGTTGCCCAGCCCTATTTGTTTTAACCGCGAGAGCCCAGAATATTTTTAATATAATATTGATTGTGTTTGACTTAAAGAAGATAGCCATATACACCTAGGATGGCTTGAGGGTAAGTAAATTATGGGATACTTTTCATTTTTGGGTGAACTGACCCTTTAACTATTATGAGTCATTTGTTGATACCTGTCATGAGTGCAAGAGAATGCCACAATATTGTAAATTTAGCAAAGTTTTTTATATTTTCATTTTTAAAAAAATGTAATAAGACTACTTTGGGTCAGATTTACTGAACAGCCACAATCTAATAAAAGCACAGATGAAAGTGGAAAGTTCTGCGAGTGATCTACTGGGAATGTGCAAATGACAGGTGTAAAATCAGTTAAGACATGCTTTTTTGGGGCGATAAATAATGGCGCAAATACCACTAAATTGACTACCGCAAACAGTAAATCATGTTACATGATTCATGATTACTATTGTTTCAAATGGGAATGCAAAAATTATATTTGTTGTAGTTTCTGTTCACCACCATAGAAGTTTACCCAACTATGACAACCCCGGAAAGAACCCCGGAAATGTGAAAGTGTCTATTAGTTGGTTTTCATGATAACCGTGATACATAGAGTAGGTGTTTGTGGAAATACTTTGCTAAGATAAGAAATGCCTTCTCCCTTAAATCTTGTCAAATTCCCTCTAATCATTGTGCAGCTGTGTGTTCTGTGGTATGAATGGGCTCCCCCATGAGACACTAATCTTGCCTTCCATTGGGTAGTCTAGCGCTCTGGCCACCCTAGTGGTCCCAACTGGATGAATGAGTTCTAAGGAGTGCACGAAGACCAAATTAGGCAAGATTAGGTACTCTAGTAATCTCCTCTCGTGTTGCGGTGAAAGAGTAGTGGGCAAAGTCCAGAAGTCAGTGGGTCGTGCAGGACTGACCACGGCTTTGGTGTGCCGGATTACATTTCAACCAAGATCAAAAACAAAGTGAGGAATATTTGTAGAAGAATGCGGTGGAACAGCAGCCAGGTAAGAGGAAAAAGACAGAAAAAAAGGGCTGCTCGGACATGACCTATACAGAGATAACACACAGGAAGACATTCTTACAGGTGACAGGATTCTGTCTGATTCCATCTGTTATCATGGATTGTTATCAGTTAGTTAGTTTAAAAACACGACTCTGTGCTCAGTGTACACACATGGAATTTTGAGTTTGGGTGTGTGTGATGTTATGAAACTTCGTACTTCACCTACAAGAAGTTTTTATCCAGATGTTTTTTTTAGAACAGCTGCTTTCTTTCTTCTTCCAGAGCCTGACAAAACATCCCCCCAGTTTTCTGTAAAGCTTTAGAAAGTTGAGGTTGTGGAATTTATTGTAGAGTTATTTCATGTACTGTAGCTCATCTTTGGAGCCTTCTTGCGCTTCTCCGAATGAGGCTCTGTTATCAGTTCAGTTACTTGCTCAACAACTTTATGTGTGGTAGGCGACTAAAAACATTAAGGTTTGTTCATCTTCCTCCAAGACAATAATTTCTGACAAATTAACGGAATCATTCAAACTGAGCATCAGATTTAGGGAGTGTTAACATTAGAGATCATTTAATTGTGTTTACAAGAATAAATAAAACTACTTTTACTACCGTTCAAACTTCTGGGGTCAGTAAGATGTTTTTGGTAGAAGTCTCTTATGCTGAATATGCTCACCAAGTCTGCATTTGTTTGATCAAAAGTACAGTAAGAGCTGTAATATTGTGAAAGATTATTACAATTAAAAACTGCTATTTTATAGTCTAATATATTTTAAAATGTTATTTATTCCTGTGATGGCAAAGCTGAATTTTCAGCATCATTACTCCAGTCTTCAGTGTCACATGATCCTTCAGAAATCATTCTAATATGCTGATTTGGTGCTCAAGAAACATTGAAAACAGTTGTGCTGCTTAATATATTTTGTGGAAATCGTGATACATTTTATTCAGGATTCTTTGACGAATAGAATGTTCAAAAGAACAGCATTTATTTGAAATAGAAATCTTATAAATAAACATGTCTTTACTGTCACTTCTGATCAACTTTATGCATCCTTACTGAAAAATATTACTGACCCCAAACATTTCAACAGTAGTGTATAATTTAAATTCAGTTTAAATTAAATTTTTTTTAAAAAAAATGACATCTCTTTGGCATATCTCAGACATTAAAATAATCTGTATATATATCATAAAGTAATAGTCGACTCAATCTTTACACTCTCAGAAAAAAATGTGCAAAAATTGTACCTTTGTTTAGGGGTATTAGCTTGTCACTGGGACAATACCCTTAAAAGGTTACCTTATTTACCCCTTAAAGCTTTGTAGTATTACCTTAAGGTACGTATTGCAACTCTAAGGTAATAATATGCACCTTTTAGGGGTAAAAAAAAAGATACAAAGATATCCTTTTAAGGGTATGACCCTAGTGACAAGCTGATGTACCCCTAAAGGTACAATTTTTAGACAATTTTTCAGAGAGCGTAAAGATTGAGTTATGTAGTTATGTTTAACTGAGCCAAACAGATTCTGTTTGCATAAACCTCTGTTTTGCTCAGACCAAAGTAGGGTCATCATGAGATATAATAGCTACACTGTAGTGTTTCTTAAATGTAAGTGGCAATAACATGTGCCACTAGCATGTTGTTGCTAACTTCCCATGCAGCCAACCATGTGTCACCTCAAGATTAAGCAACAGTAGCTCCTGTTTCACACAGTGCATATAATTAAGCTGGACATTTACCAGCACCGTTCCTAGATCGAATAAAAATATGTAATGAAGAGCTCCATGTTAGATGCACTTCTAACCACAACTAACCTTCTGTAATTTCACCTCTGAGAGCTCAGAGCAACTGGCCTTACCCAAAATTCCTTTACATAACCTTCATGGAGAGGTTTAACACCAGGGAATTGCCCTCCCAGACAGTGTCCCCGGTTTACAGCTTGTGTGTGTAAATTGGAGTCCTTTATTCTTCACTTACATTGCCTATAAAAGTTTTACTTGCTCCATCATGTTCTTTAATCTTTCAGTTAAATAATACAAGCAACTGAAATTGAATAATTTGGAAGCTGAAGTGTAAATGCTTTCATCCACTAATCCTGAGGCTTTGTTTTCATTCAGGAATGTGGTTGGTGTATTATGGCTAATATTTTCCATTAGTCTTCAGGCATTGGAACTCAGTTTTGTTGATATGCATGCTTGCTCAAATATGAGATAATATGTTGCTTTGTTAACACTTAAATCCTTTTTCTTCATCACTGCACATTTATCGCACATTTTATCAAATGTCAGGGGGTTTTTTTGTACTAAATCACTCAATTAAAGACAGTCTGGCTTTGAAGTGAAAGAATGAGGCCAGTCCAGTCAGACATCACCCCCGCTCTGAACCTCCACCAGCAGTTGCCTGTGTGATTCATTGAACCTCTAGAGGCTCTTTCTGGCCTCTGTGTGCCCCGTACATGCCTAGATTTAAACTCCACAGTTACATAACTATCCATGACTGTGGCTCTAAAACAGGCTTTGGCTTGATTTTATTTCTAATGTGTAATGGTGACAGTAAAAAAATCCACTTTCCACTGATATTGCAAGATGATTTTGTGTTTAATACTCAGTGTGTGAGTTGAAAATGCAAGTGTGTGAGTGAGAAAATGCAAGTCAATGCAAGACATTTCCACTAGGCTACCATAAGTTTGGAGTCGGTATGATTTTATCTGTTTTTGAAATCTCTCATGCTGACCAAGTCTTCATTTATTTGATCAAAAATTGAGAAATATTACTGTTTTCTAATCAAATATATTAAAAAAATTGCAAAATTTTCAGCAGCCATTTCCCCAGTTTCAGTGTAACATGGTCCTCTAGAAATCATTCTAATATGCTTATTTGGTGCTCAAGAAACATTTATTATTTTCAATGTAACTTTTTATTTATTTATTTTTTATTTTTATTTTTTTTTTGGAAACCATGATATCCACCTTATTCCTGACTAGCCTACTGTGTTTCGAATTATGGGTTCCACTTCCGGTTTGAGGAACTTCCATTTAAAAAGACTGAAACGAATTGTTTCAAATCATAAGGTTGCCCTACAAATAAAGCTTATCCGTCAGTTTGACTGAATGAGCTGTCAAATTTTCTTTCATGTTTTATTTTCAGACATCATGAGAATAACGTAACGCTTGATATTTTAACGTAACATGTTATAACAAGAATATCTATGGCAAGAGCTCTTTTCAGTCGCTGCTTTCTATCATCTTGATTATTTTCTTTTGTGCCTTTGCATACCGCTGTAATAGTATGAAAAAGGACAACATATACTGCACATTTGTGGTCTGTTCTCCCGATATAATTTACGATATATATCCCATTAATAATTCACTGGAATGCACGAAGAATCTCTCGTTTTTCTCCTGAAAGCCTCACGTCTCTTTCCAGGTTTCTTTTCTCCAGGTAAATACAATTTATTATCTGTAAAAATGATGGAAATCACTTTGAAATAGTAGCACGCAATGCTGAAGTTCATGAACATTTTTTATTAAGGCAACGTATATTACATAATACAGATATATATCACTATAGTTTATATATTTAACCCGTCCGTTATTGCTGTGGAAAGAATCGCGCTTTTTCATGGCCTGTTGAAAGTACCTTGTTGATGCTTTTACACTTGTAAATGTCCTTTTCATGTTCGTTGGTTGAAGGGTGAGTAGAATAATGTAATCTCATTGTACCCAGTTTAAAAATAAAATGTATTATTGCGTTCATAGAGAGAGCCTTTCACTGACTGTTTACAGCTTAACGGAAGTTACACCCATAATTCGCGCAAAGCATCATGGGGCGTAGGAATAAGGTGGATACATTTTTTTCAGGATTCTTTAATTAAAAGAAAGTTTAAAAAAAAGCAGCATATAATTTTGATATAGAAATTTTTGTTACATTATAAATGTCTTGACTGTCAATTTTGATTCATTGAATGCACCCTTGCTAATATTATATTATATTATTTTATATTATATCATTTTTACAGGTGCAGACCCATCTTGAGAACCCCACAGACTACCACATTCGACAGTCTCAACGGCAGCAAGTCAAGGAGTACCTGTCCACCACATATGCCACCAAGCAGACTGTACACGCTGTCACAAGCTTGGTACAGCCCTCTCCACCCACCATGGCCCAGGGTCAGACAGGAACCATCCAACCATCCATGCCCTCTCCTTGCATGCGCACTGAGCAGCTCATGACCTCCGCTGGGAACAGTGCGCCCAACAGTCCCATGGCCATGCTCAACATCGGCTCCAGCCATGAGAACGAGGTAATTCAGTGTTTCTTCGTTTTCATACGGTTGTGGTTGGAAGCATGTCTAGGCATGTTTGAATTAATGACTTTTCTCATAACATGTCTTCCAATTAATCAGTGATTCATTTTGATGTCACAACATGTTTAATTTACAGTTTGTACATCTGTTTCAGTTTTATATTTAGCACCACAGTTCCTCTTCCTGTTCACAGAAACCTAAAGTTCAGTAAATGACAAAGTCTTGCTCATCTTTCGTACGCTATGCCCTTTATGATTTTCTTAATTTCTCACCCCTGGTGGGTGTTGTTTACCCTGGTGCACATAAAGGTCAGAGTGTTAACTAACTTAACTCCATTTTCATTGGAGTTTAAGTGGCCAATTATGGCCGTGGAGGTATAATTACAGATTAAAGAGTGACAGGGAACCCAGGGCAGGACAGCCCTTTGGAACGGAGCAGACTTTGGTCCTTCCTTCCTTCCTCTGCTCCCAATGCCACCAAATCCTATAGGATACTAAGTGAATGTTTGCTTGTGGCACACTAACAATCTTTGTGAGCTAAACTACAGAGGGATTATGTCTGTACGGCTGTTTAGAGGAATACATCTTTCATCTGTAATTTCTAGTGATATTATAATTAGATATTTACTAAGTACAGTTATTTGGAGAATTTATAGCAAAAACATTTTCAATAATCAAGAGAAAGTGTACATAATTTGTAGAATGCAAATCTACAAGGTGTCTAAATTCTCCTCATTTGTTTTTTTGACAAGATGGATGAGGTTATTGATGACATCATCAGCCTGCAGTCCAGTTATGATGACATCCAGGCTTATATTGACCCTGTGGTCCAGATGCCAAACACAGTAAGTAAAGACTTCACTCAGTTCAGGCCTTTTAGTCGTTGACATTGGCGCTTGTGACTAATACAGATTGCTGAATCCCAGAAGGTAAGTGGAAAATTGAGTGAATAATTCCTGTTTATGATGCACAGTCTGCGTCTTATTGCCTCTGAATAGGTCTATTTTTGAAACCCCCACAACCTCGTTCTTTGACAATGGAGGAATTATGCTGGATCCATTTGTTGTGCTGCTTTTTATCAGGGTTATAGGGATGAAAAGCATCTTTGTCTCATTACCAAAAGTCACGTCTAATTATAGCAAAGCTAAAATGATGCAACTGTTTTTTTTCCTCATGCAACCTCGAAACAATTTATTTTCTGTTTAGACTCATCGAGAACTTTGCCTGCTGATTTTTTTTGTGCTCGATGTATTGGATAATCGATATTAGGAGGACCTTGCCAGCTTCCTTTGGCATGTCTTGGGGGAAATGTTTTAAGTATTTGAAGTGTTTAATTGACTTAAAATTGTGGTCTGATTTACTCAAGGGAAGACATTGCGTTGGAAATCAGGAAAGTGGGAGCACTGTGCTTTGTATTTAAAGTAACTGCCCAACATTAACAATTAAGCCGCTCTCAGTTAGAGTTCAACTTGTTTACAAGGCATTTCGTGAAGGTGGGGAGGCAGGGGGGGAGGTTTGGGAGAGAGAGGGCTGGGGAGGGGAGGCTGAAAGTCCAGATAGGGGAAAGTTCAGTGTTTAGTGGTTAGGAGAAAGTAGAAGAGAGAAGGTCCCTGGGCAGCTCAAGTTAGTCTCTCCGGAGAGGTTGAGGGTGAACGACAAGTGTGTGCAGCTATGAGAGATTCAGAGGCCAATATGAAAGACACAAATAAAACTTATGCTATTGTGGAGGTTATCGATGGAGAGAAGATTCAGCTGGTAAGGCCGTCTTTTTCCCATCACTCTCCTTTCTCCAGGCCGATATTGAGTAGGAAGCAGGGGGTGGGGTTGTTTAGTATTGCAGCTATTTGTTTCTCTGAGTCTTATTCCTGGAAACTAGAGGGACTAGAAAGAAAAAAGCAAATGCCATGGGCGCTTTAAGGACACCGGTAACCTTGTCACACACATTTAGCCCTACACTTATAGCATGTTGTGCTCATATATCTGTAAATGCCTCGTTGTTTATAGCTGTTATTTAGGTAGACCTGCAGGGGAGCAACTGAGTACAACTGTTTCAACTGTTAAAGGGATAGTTCACACATAAATTAAAATTCTGTCATCATTTCCTCATGGTGTTCCAAACCTGTCCACACAGTGGAAGTCAGTGGGGTTCAATGTTGTTCCACTGATTTTTAATTGTTCAGACAAAAACTTCAAAATGTGTGTTCCACAGCAGAAAAAAAAAGTAATACAGGTTTGGAATGACATGAGAGGGAGTACATGATGACAGAATTATATTATATTATATTACATTATATTATATTATATTATATTATGTTGTTTTTTACAGTATTGAGTGAATACGTCTGATTGATTTTCCTATTGATCAGTGTTCTAGGGATCTATTTTCCATTGTAATGATTGATCTTTGGTAGCAGACTCTCTGACTTGGTCTCCTGCATACAGGAATCAGCATGCATAAGGAAGTGCTACTGTATGGTTTTCTTCTGTTTACCAGAAACATATTTACCTGAACCAGATCCATGTTCCCCCTACCATTCTTTCCATATGCGAAGGTTTTCCTTGATAAATGATGTTATTATGCTTATCCACAGAACAATTAAATCCCTAATCCTGGTGGATTTGTAATAAGGCCATTAAAAAAAGCGAACAGTGGCAAACAGTCTCAGATTTTATGAGGAACATTGACCACTTTGCTCAATATTTAGTGTGCAAACTATATTTTTCTGTGGGGCATTAGGGGTTTTAAAGGTCAGAAAATACATGGGGGAGAAGAGGTGGGGTTTCGACTCCTAATGAGGCTGCAAAGGCCGCCTCTGACCCTGCTGACCATGTCCCTCCTTTGATCACTGGTTCTTTGATCAGTGATTAAAAGCCTCTCAGAATAGAATTCCCAAAACCAATAGGGCGTCAAACACTTTGCATTGTGCATATACATATTTTGAATCATTGCCATTGTTTGTCAGGAAGCAGCATTCTTAAGTTCACACTCTGTCTTATACACTTTCCTCTTAGTTTATCTTATCGCTTTCGAAATGCTTAATGAGCCATTTCTGTTTTCTCGGTATGTCACTGAGGCATGCTTCGCCGAAGTATGAATCATAAGAAATTGGTGGGAGCACATTTAACCAGAAATTGCGGCATCGCATAACGGGCTCCCCTCTCTTTGCTGACTTTTTATTGTTGATTTGTGTTTGTTTGGCTTCGTGCTTCACAGTAGCCTCTGTGATAAGGTATCTGAGCTGATTTATCTGTTACGGCTCATTAGGAGCTCATAGCCGGCTCGCTTACAATTATACTGAGGCACTAAGATGGAATAAAAGATACAACTGGTATAAAATCATAAACACCCGGATAAGAAAGAACATAGTCAATCATTTCTCTCACCTAGAAGCAATAACCGAGTGTGATATTTTTTGTTTTATCTTCATTATCTCAAGTGTTTATGGCTTTGCTCTAGAGATAAGCTGAGTGTTTATTGGGTTTCTACTGATTGTGATGATTTACCAGAGTTACGCTGAATATAGCTTCATAAAAATACCAAATGCCAAAATGCCAAACTAGTTGTATCTTCTCCAGTAAGGAAAGCATAGATTGCAGCAAGGACATGCAGTAGTGTTCAAATACTAGGGAATATGTTTGTCAACTGTACTCATGATTTTGTTAAATTTTTAAACTCAATAATTTAAAAAGAAAGATTTTAAATACTGCTGTTGTCATTTAACTCACCAAGACTGACATATAACTCTTTGTGCACTGTAGCTCCCACTGTCCAGCAGCCATTTGGATGTGTACACGGGGCCAGGTATGCCTGGATCAGCTATCGCCATGACCAGCAACTCCTGCCCTGCAAATCTGGCCATAAAGAGAGAACTGTCAGGTACATTCTCAAGAATTGTACAAAACAAAGTAATGCTGCACACACAGACACCACATACAATTCCAGCTATGGCATCAAAATCAAAAGTTTAGACACATTCTTTATTAGCACGACTTCCCAGATTTTAGACTATTTTACAATAGTGGTCAACAATAGTTGAAATTAGAATGAATAGAATGAAATTTGTGCAGAGCCTAAAAGAAACTGCTTAACAACTGTAAGACACAAGAGAAACATTATTACATAACCCAGCTGGATAAAATGTAAGCAAATTTTAGCATTCTAAAGCAAAGTTACTTATCGCCACCACTATTACAAAGCCTCATAAATCCAGTTTAGACAGCATTTGCGTGTATAGCAAAACATGTTGATTGATGGCATTGCCTTTTGTTTTTGGCAAGATGCTGAAGCTCGGGCAATGGCTAAAGAGAGGCAGAAGAAAGACAACCACAACCTGAGTGAGTATGCGCTTTTCCCTCATTTCTTTCAGTTTACAACCCCTCACAGTTTAAAGTACACTATCTCAGCTAGTGCCCTGCCATTGACACCCCGTCACCACCACCTCCGGGCAAATTTAGCTGACAGCGCACTATACTTTGGTCTATCGTTAACTTGGACAGATCCTGCTGCCGTGGCATTAAAATGTAATTGCCTGTGACATTTCACAAGTATTGGAGTTGTACAATAAGACAGTAATTCTACAGAGCTTGGCCTGTTCCCAAGCACTTTGGCATGAGGGTATATATTGCTAGTGCATTATAAACAATTTACACACCAAGGTAGTATTGCTCATTTGCCATCATTCGATTGAGTCAGAAAACAAATAAAAAATGATGACCACATAATGGTCAAGGTCAGGCATCATGCTAAAGAACTGAAAGTCTGTATGAGAAAGAGTGATTCCTCATTCTGTCCAAATACTATTAATTTTTAGTATTACCATACTAACAAACTTTTTTATTTTTTCCATTTAGTTGAAAGAAGGAGAAGGTTTAACATCAATGATCGAATTAAGGAGCTGGGCACCATGATTCCCAAAACCAATGATCTGTAAGTTTGTGTTCATCTGAGCATTTAAACAATTATAATTTCATACTGACCAGATGTGAATTTTATAGACTTGAAGATGAGCTGTAGTATTAAGCACTTGACCTTCTATAACCTCTTGTATTCAGGGATGTGCGCTGGAATAAAGGCACTATTCTGAGGGCCTCTGTGGAGTACATTAAACGCATGCAGAAGGACATCCAGAGAACCAGAGAGGTGGAGAACAACTTCAGGAGGATGGAGATGGCCAACAAACAGCTGTGGCTTCGCATTCAGGTGAAAAATCAGTTAGGACTAATGTGACACATGGAAAATAAATTGGCCTAGCAACAAGATAAACATTAAACCATATTAAACCGAATCAGTTTCTTGTTCTTCCTATTTTGTTTTCTCGCTAATGCTCACTATACAGTACCATTTAATAGTTTGGGGTTTGTACATTTTTATTTTTGATAAATTATAAAAAATATTATGTATAATGTTACGAAAGTTTTCTATTTTAAATAAATACTGTTCTTTTGAACTTTGTTCATCAAAAAATTCTGAAAAAAATGTTTCCACAAAAATATTGAACAGCACAAATGTTTTCAACATTGATAATAATAAGAAATGTTTCTTGAGCTTTATTAGGGATGCACAATACTAAAATTAAGGCTGTTTTGCCAATCATTACCTTTATGTTATGAACAATAAAAAAGAATAATTAATAATTGTATAAAATAAATAATATTTGTCTTTTTAAAGTGAATTTAGGCATCATAACATTATAATGTACAGTATGAAAAATGGGTAACTTTTTGATTTGCTAAAGAGAACATTTAACAGTGTTATTTAATTATTAGTGATTTTAATGATTAATTTTAAATGAGCAATAAATGACAACACAAGTAATTTGATTGTAAAAACAGGAAATGGACATGGAAAAAGTAAATATATATATATATATATATATATATATATATATATATGTGTGTGTGTGTGTGTGTAATATAGAACAGGGTTATTTTAGTTTAACTAAGACTAAAACCATTTTGTTACTTGAAATAAAATATACATTAACTAAACTAAAATATAAAAAAAACCTTACACTTATTTTATTTCTGCTAGTTTCCAAGGCAACATTTCATGTTTTTTTTTAGTTTAACTTGATGTACTAAAATAACTAAAACTGAAATAAAAATTAATAAAAAACTATAGACATGTTTAAAAAAAAAAAAAAAAAAAATTACTAAAACTAACAAAAATGAAAATGAAAATGGAAAATTAATTCAAACTATTAATAAAAACTTTAATAGTATCTCAAATAACACTGATATAGAACTATACAAATAAATAAAAACAAGTCTAATATTGACACATAACTAATATGGTATTTATATATTGTGTACCCCAACTTATATTATACAAAAATACATAAAAAGCTGGTATTTTGAGAGATGTTAAACTAATTATGTTATTGTGATTGTGATCTTATTCTTCAGGAGCTTGAAAGGCAGGCCCGAATGCACGGCCTCCCCAGCACCTCTCCATCCGGCCTGAACAACACTGACGTTCTAAACCCCTTCGTCAAGCAGGAGAACAGCCCTGAAGAGAACCACCTCCCACATCAGCCTCATCTCCCTCCTCACTACCCCCAGCATCAGCAGCACATGGGTCAGCAGCAGCCCCTGCCCCACCCTCAACTCCACCAACACCAGCACCAGCACCAGCACCTCCACCCCCAGCCCCCACTGCAGTACCCAGCAGTGGGCAGCTCCCAGCACTTTGACTATGCCCAGTCGCTGGACTTGTGCGACGGCGGCATCCCGGGATATCAGGATGGCATGGGGGACCTCGGCTCGTTGGGCGGAGGTGTCGCACCTATGGGAAAGAAGAGTGAGCTAGGATTCTTGCTGATGGAAGAGGCCCTGTCGCCGCTGGGAGGAGACCCGCTGCTGTCCGCCATGTCCCCCGAGGCTTCTGTTGACAGCAGCCGCCGTAGCAGCTTCAGCATTGAGGACTCAGACATACTGTGACCTGGACAGTCTTGGGTGTCACTGCACCACATTCATATGATGCGACATGTACACACACACAGATATCACATTTAGTCTGGCACACTGTTAATGGGGAAAGGTACGATTTTGATGCGTCTTGCCACCATGAAATTAAAGTTTAGCTACCTTTTCATTTTTTTAATCTGACATGCAACATTTTTGCTCCACAATTGTCACAGACATGAAAATATGCACATGTTGATAGATGCAATATAGACTAACTAAACAAAGAGAACTGATATGCTTGAATTCTGTCACCCAGAATTGGCTTATATTGAAACTTTTGTATAAAGATATGTACTCAGATACATATAGATTGCCTTGAAGGCTGTGAAAAAGTGGTTTTGAGTCTGAACTTTTATACTCCGTGCCATATAACAGTATATCTTTTAAATAGTCTAAAAAAATTAAATATGCCTTTTAGATATATTCACCCGAGAATTGTAACAGTCCAAACCACACACTCACATTCTCTATCTTTAGAATTATATATTTTTAGCTTTGACATGCGTCAGTCTTTTCCCACATGTGAGACTCTCACACACACTTAATGTCCTCTAAATCCAGACAGAAAATGATTATTGGAGCATTTTTTTTATTATTTATTTTGAATTATACCGCCACATCTGAGCTCTTAAACACAGTGCCTGCTGTATCAGAGCAATATGCAAAGGCAGCTTATCTTAAGACAGTTTATCAAAAAGCAGGAAGGACAGGGTTCCCACAGCCATGGAAAATCTGGAAATATCAAGGAATTGTGATTTCTTAATTTAGATTAATACAATCTTGAGACTTTGAGTGAATTTGTTTTTGTTATTCGGTTAAATGAGTCAGCCAAACAGATTCACAAAAATAGTCTGAAAGATTCATTAGTGAATCAGTCTGAATTTGAATGATTCTTAAAAGTCCTTTTCCACCAATCACAAACAGGTTTACAAAACATTCTGAATGATTCATTAGCGAATCAGTCTGAATTTGAATGATTTTTTTAATGCCCTTATCCACTAATCACAAACAGATTCATAAAACAGTCTGAATGTTTGATTGGCGAATCTGTCAGAATTGGAATGATTCTCAAAAGTCCTTTTCCACCAATCACAAACAGGTTCACAAAACAATCTGAATGATTCATTAGTGAATCAGTCTGAATCTGAATGACTGTTAAAAGTCACATTGAAACGTAAAAGGTCCTAGAAAATTCATTGGTTAAAGTGTGTGGGAACTCTGGAAAGGCAATGTAATGTCCATGCAGAGAAATGCAAGAAGAAAAAAGAGAACAGCAGCATGTTTTCATTGATCAGGATAGGTCATACTCTGGTGTGACTCTCCACCAATATAGAGAGACTTGGAAATAAAGCAGGGGTGTCCAAACTCTGTCCTGTCACACACCTCAGCCTCAACACACCTGCCTGGAAGTTTCTAGTATGCCTGGTAAGACCTTGATTTTCAGGTGTGTTTAATTTGGAGCTAAACTCTGCAGGACAGTGCAGTAGCCCTCCAGGATCAGGATTGGACATCCCTGTAATAAAGGTATCAAAAGAAACCTTCCATATTGCATTTTAGCATTACTTTTACACAGCTTTATAGCTGCTTTTGTCATTGTTGAGGAAGAAACAATGACACCAGGCTTCTGTTTGCATAACAGACCAGACCAGGTGCTAGTGTGACAGTACGTTCAGTGGACAGTGCAGCAGAATACAACATAAATTAACTAGTTAGTCCTGTTGCCACACACTCCTAGTAAAGTGCCTTAAAGCCAAGGCCGGATTCTTCAAGAAGCACCCACTCAAATGCCCTCTTGTATTGGCATGCTGTAAAATAAAGCCGACAGCTGTGAGCGCCGTTTGTCCAACTGAAGTTCATACAGCCCAAGGTGCCTTTCAGGGAACCTGGATCAACGTGAAATTTGATCCAGCTTTTGAGCTGTACACTGAAGGAAGTTTAATATATAGAAAAAGTACATGTATTATTATAGTTTTTTTTTTTTTTTTTTTCCCCAAAGCACTGGAAAAACTATTTTAATTTTATTGATATTATAAAGATTTTATGAAGTGAGTTTTATTTCAAATGTTTTATGCCACTAAGCCATTTAAATGTAATTTATCTGTTTTTATTTTATTTTTTTCTATATCACTGCCGAGCCATTGAAATATAAACATATTTCTGCCATTCTATTATACAAATGGCAAGTGCAGAGCCATATTATATTTTTCTTTTCTTTCTTTTTTTTTTTTTTTTTCGTGTGTGTACAGAATCGTTAAAACATATTAGGCTTTTAAGAGATTTAAAGAACAATGTGTAATGTTGTTTTTATATTGATTTTATTCCTTTTTTTAAGAAAAAGACAGTTGAGGAAAAGTGATACTGTTGAGTAGTGATTCATTGTTTTCATTCAATTTTAATTAAAACTTTGAGAATGTGAATTTTATGTATTGTACAGATAAACTAAGGTGGCTTGTAAACTGCCTGTGTTGAACATGAGCTTTAATAGAACCTATGCGCTGTCCTCAGAAACAGTATGATGCTCTTCCAGTGTCTTATTAACCACCTCTCCCTGTTTTACTGCTTTATTGTTTTAAAGGTATAGTTCATAGGTGCTGAAATGGCACCATTCAAACCTCATGAATTAGTATTGAAAATACTGGAGAGACACTTTTTGTGATAGTGTATTTTCTGCATTATTATTGCAGGTGTATGATTAACTGCCTGGATCATACACTGAATTCAGCCAAGTTTAAACCAGCCAACAACTCTTATTGTGAGTTGGTTACTCTATGCAAATCTTTGACTTGGTTAGCTATAATAGGCGTAGCGTAGCAAAATAAGCAAGGGCATTTTGGATAGCATAGCAGGAAGGGGCTTCTAATTTTGCTTGTGTGACTTTTTTTTTTTTTTTTTTTTTTTTTTTTTTTTTAGCCATGCACCAAGAATGAAAAGGTTTGCCATTTAAGAATGAAGATAAATCACTTGAAGTAAAGAGTGTGCTTTGGTAAAATATCTTGATGATTAAAAAGAAAAAGAAAAAAAAAAAAACACTGGCATTTCATTATACAGCATGCTGAAAGACAATACAAGCAGAATGTGTCTCAAGTTTTTACCAAAACCCTCTGAAGGCCTTGAGAATGTTTTAGTACTGTGGATGTGTCATGTTTATGGGATTTGCTTTTTCATAATTCTCTGGAAGTAAATGACACCTCACATTAAATGTATTTAAGTTGATGGTATATCTACTGGCTTGTGTGTTTTGTTCACTTAATAATGGGCTGTGTCTGAAATTGCATACACTCTTGAGTAGGTAGCTACTTATTTTTAATAAGTAATTACTTGAATTATACTTGGAATTACTATGAATGTGTGTAGTACGAATGTGATCCGGTGTTCTGACGATTTTTGCTACCCTGTCAGATTTTGCTACCTCCCATTAAAACAGGGAGAGCATGATTCGACAACGAAAAATGTAGCACCTATCAGATTATGCTTTCAGCATTATATTAATGTGGTTTGAGACTTAACATCTACACCTTCCCTAAACCTACTCTTACTACAATACAAATACAGTGTTGGTAGCAAAGTTTTTTAGAACACTGTACTACATCCGCCATGCTGTCATTATCATGTGACCTTCACTGACCTACCAGTTGTTTTGTTTTGTTTTTAATCATTTTAATTAAAAGAACAGAATATACAACCGTATTTAGTGTGTACAGAACATCCATTCATTTATCAAAAACGGTGTAGTCATGAAACATTTTACTAGTCTTTTTTCTTCTTCTTTTTTTTTTTTTTGCTGACAATATTCTCCAAACGAGTGCTAATAGTCCAAGTCTCGTGTACTCCTTGATACCGGAGCTCACACTCGCGGGGGAAAAGAAATCACCTTTAGCCATTTTAGCCAGGCCCAAAATGAGCAAAAATATGTAATTTGCTGTAGTTGCTGATATTTATATGGCCAAAAAATATTATGAAATTCTGATAACTTGTAATTTTTATAACAGTATAGCAGAGTACTTACATAAAATTAAAATATCTCCCAATAATATGTCTTAGAAAGATGATGCTTTGTTTTATGATCAAAGCTCTGTAGTTTTCATTTTTGGGGGCAAATGCCATGCAACACCATGACCACATACTGTTTATTTGAAGTAGCCCTATGCGATTTCGGATGCAGCCATGTTTTTTTTTAAGGTGGTCGGGATGTGAACGTTTCTCGACAGTGCCATTAGAGGGCGCTCTACACCAGCATACCGAATTAAAATAGAGGTAATTGTCTTTAACTATGTGAGGAATGGAATATATTTAGTCAGTTAAATGCTGAATGAATTTGGAGCAGTGTATATTGTATACTGCATACTAAATTTAATGCATTATAATAAAAATTTCAATCAGTAGTATATGCATTGTCACATGATCTTGTTTAATTCACATAGTTATTTAGTATTTATTACTATATTATTATAAAAAGTTATTTTAATTATACAGATTATTTCAAATTTCAACTTCTGGTTGTTTAATCAAATTAGTTGGGGTTGGGAAAGAGATTTTGAATTGCACTGTGGGACAGCATTCCGTTGTGTTCTTGCTGTATGATTTAGCAAATGAACAGTATTATTTTAGTATTATTTATATACTAGTATAGGATTTATCACTATTTGAGTTAGTTTTGTTGTATATTTGTAGATATTTTCCATTTTTATTAAATTTTATTTATTTTAATTTTATTTTAGTTTTAGTTTTAGTAATTGTGTGTGCTTTTATTAGTTTTATAAATAATAAAATAAAATTAAAATTAAAATATAGCTCCAATTAATTTTTATTTCAGCTTTATTTCTATTACTGAAAACAATTTTTAATGGTTTTAGCTAACAGTAACACTGCTAGGTAATTATTCCATGCATAGACTGTGCTGAGTATGCATTCTATATACTACAGAAACTGTAGTAAAGCAAAATGGTAGTATACTATTCTTTTTTTACTTTTAAAAAGCATCCATATATGGTAATTAAATAAAATATCTCTGCTGAGAGGAAACATGCACAAAAATGGAGGAATGAATAAAAAATATACCCTGGGAAACATTTTTGAGGTTTTAAACAAAATTAGCTAACACCATATAATATTGAAAACAGGAAATGTTTTTTCATCAGAGATGAGCTGACCTCTTTGTTTTGTGTCTTACAACAATACCTTACCTTGTATTATATCTGATGTCTTATATCAATGACATGAACAGCAGCTTGATG
Source organism: Ctenopharyngodon idella (assembly GCF_019924925.1). Taxonomy (NCBI): domain Eukaryota; kingdom Metazoa; phylum Chordata; class Actinopteri; order Cypriniformes; family Xenocyprididae; genus Ctenopharyngodon; species Ctenopharyngodon idella. The sequence continues at coordinate 8,803,095 of NC_067230.1, read as the reverse complement.
TCTTTAGCACTATACTTATTTGGTTTCGCACAAATTACCAATGTTTCAAGGGTATAAATAGATTAAATGTGGACATGGACTCATTATTTAACTCAGGCATCAATCTTGACTAATCTGCCATAACCACTTAATTTTCCCATACACTTGTGAATCAAGAGATTATCTTCAATATGACTAAAGCAGTCGCGCGGGGGGGAAAAAACGCTGTAACCTCTAGGGGGCACCAGAGATCTGTGAAACTCCCTCAGCGCAACCTCATTTATTTCCTGTAACAATTACAGAAACAGCACTGCAATGCAATTAACCTATTTTTAAATACTATTTTATTAGGGCAGTTTATCCCAGATAAAGAGAGGCTTAAAATAGGACGAGGTGAGGAATAATTAGCTTGCAGTCATCTTGCCACCTCACGCATATGCAACATTCTGGTCGAGAACTGTGTTGCTTCATTAAAATGAGTGAACTGTAAACAGAGATTGAAACGAATTAATCTTCTTTTAATGTATGGCGTCAGTTAAACTGACCTCTTGATATAGCATCTAAAGAAAAACAAGAATTCAACATGTAGTAAAGATAAACATGACACAGTTCTTGTGTAGGAAAATATAATCACATCCAATTATCACTATGTAGGCCTTGATCTAAACCGGGGTTAGCATGCTAACTGAATACAAATACACACTGTTCACACTCCAAAAGACTTATTTAATGCATTTATAGCTTATTATTATTAATTTGTGTTCTTATATTACATATTAAATTAATTATTAAATGTATTAAAGGTTACCAAAATTGTTTGTAAAAAAAAAAAAAGTTTTAATTTCACTACAGATGGAGGAAATTTTCAAAATGTTGAAGACCATCAGCTGTTATTTACTCCCATCATTATTTACTCCCCCTCAAGTTGTTCCAAACCTGTATGCATTTCTTTGTTCTGCTGTACACAAAGGAAGATATTTGGAAGAATGTTTGTAACCATGCAGATCTCGCCCCCCCATTGACTACCATGCCTAACATGAAATAGTCAGAAAATAATCTTTTTTTTTTTAACCTACATACATGCATAACCTGCATACATGTTTTATGTATTGTATCATATTTGATACATCATGCTTTATGGCTCATAATGTATAGTATGAGTAGCCTATGATATAGTGAGAAAACAGAGCTCGCACTTGAGGTGGAAAAAACATTTTTATTCAGAGGCTCAAAATGAGCAAAAATATGCTATTTGCTGCAGTTGTTGATATTTATATGGCCAAAATATAGGATGAAATTCTGATAGTTTGTCATGTAAATCAATGAGATTTTTATAACAGCAGACTACTTACACAAAATTGATATACTGTATAAAAAAAAAAAAAAAAAAAAAAAAAAGAAGGTCTGGATATCCAAAAGTGAAAGTGTGGTGTATTTTTTATCTGTCAAAGTAAAAGGTGTTGCAGATTGTATCTTTAAAACTGTGGTATTTTCTCCTGCCGTGCACATGGACGCGCATACACACTCACACACTCATTCCCCATGCCGCCATCTGCATCAAATTGGACACTGGCATAAAGAAAGTGCCGTGCAAGTGTGGACTGTTGGTGGTCTCCCTTCTCTCAAGTCCTGCCCCATGATTATTCACCTTCCTTCAGACTCTGAGTGCTGAAGATGCATATCTGAGTTAAACAGCCCTTCTCAGGCTTAAATCAAGACAAATCGGCTTATTCAGATCCAGACGTCCATGTGTCTTTAAGCTGCCTCAGGCCCCAGCCCTGGCGAAGCGCCATTCTCTGCCTGTTCTTTATGATGCTAATGGACTTCCATATCTAATAAATCCCTGTAGATTTGAAGTGTGGAGATGTTATGGCTCGCTTGTTGGAATCCCCCCTCCGACCCCCCTCAACACTCATACACCTTTATTCCTTCATTCATCCCTCAACTTATTTTCCTCCCCCTGCTCGTTGTCGTCAAAACACATGCAAAAATGCCTGACCAGCACATACTTCCTTGTGGTTTTTTCGCAAAAAACCTTGTAAGTTTGAGGAAGAGAAAAATCAAATGTGAAAACATAAATTAAGGTACAGGAGGGCTTGTGTTACGCCACAAGGTTTTAGCACTGCTGAAGCATGTCTGCCCTGGAGGTGGCCTGGGCGGGCTGTACATTTCCTGCCTGCTCTGGTGCTTGGCAGAAAAGCCTCTTTGGTGCTCTGTAAGAGCTTTCAGATGGCATGCGGAAGTGGGACAGAAGAGAATAACACATTAAAAAACAAGAGAAAAGGGAAAATAATCGAATAGGTCATTTTATTGCCCCAACAAGCAAGTAACAATTGAGATTCCATTTATGGAACGGTTGTAATTCGAGGAGGAAGAAGCTGGTCCAAATAAATTGGGTACGGACCCATCCTTCAATAACAACCGGCTTGCGAATCCCTCGTTGAACGTATTTAGGTTGAAGAAGCGGTCATCAGTAAAGTGAAGGGAACACAGCACAAGGTTCGGGCTGTACTGCTGTGGTATCGTTGTAAAGATGAATTTTAACCACTGATTCAGGTATTTGCAGTGTTTGAGGGGTTTCCTCAAAGTTTAAGTGGGCAATATGCTAATATTTCGTTTTGACGTCACAACGAAACGACTTGGGATTTGTTTTACAGACGACTCGTTTAATTGACTCAGAGTCGACTCTTACTTTTGAGAGACAATAACTTTATTTAGGGTGCGCTTTCAGATTTAAATATTTGCAGGATGTTTTCATTCACTTAAAGCTATGTTACACACTACATGAGAGGTAATTTTCAAAAATCCATAATAGGGGCACTTTCAATAATTTAATAATGATAACAAGAGTGAAGAATGTAATTTATTTCCGCCAAGTGGCTCTTTTTTTACTTAAGACTTTGTGTACAATTATGATTTTTACAGAGATTCTGTAGAAGCCTAAACAGACAGCGAGTGAGAGAGATAGAGTTTACTGAGTGTGTGCGATTGCCTGCGTCTGTCCTTCTTCACGTTAACTCATAGGCTATATTCTTTAAAAAAAAAAAAATAAATAAATAAAAAAAAGTTTGCCACGTCCGAATTTTTGTCGTAGCATCCTGTCAACGTTTAAGGGGATTTCCCATACATGGCATCAGTGCTAGTCAATGCATTGAATCAATGCAATTTTGTTTCTATGAAGTGAAGCATCAGTTTCAGTGTTACCCCCCGCGACACATTGCTGGTCGGTTGAGCCTTGTAAAGTGGTGTTTAACGTTTTAAAATAATTTAAACACCTTGTTTCATTAATAAACGAATCAGCGTTTTTGAACTTAGTTGAATGGACGGTTTAATTACTCACTGAAAAGACAGTCCCTTGCCGCCACCTAGTGCTGGAGATGCAGGTTTGAATCCCACTCGGAGCGGGCCACTAGGACCGGTTACATTTGGTGCTGTGACTCGGACTGGGAGTAAGGTTTAGCGAGGTGAATGTAACAGAAGCAAGCTAGTAAACCTCACTCCCCTGGACTAGGCTAGGACTGACATTAGAGACTGTGGTCTTTAGCGTCTTTGTTAGACGTCGGTTCGAGTCCCGCTCAGAGCGGGGCGAGTAGGACTGGGGGGTTACATATAGTTATTTATTAGTTTCACATATGTCAAATTTTTCTTTGTATTACCCCTGTTCATATAGCCCTGTGTTTCAGTTGTTCTTGATCAGTTCTTTTTATGCATTATGTGGTTTGCGTTATTAAAATCAATAATTCAGCCACAAAGCAGTAAAAAATGAACAGCAAGAAAGAGGTTACAATCAAAAACATTGAGAGTACAAAACAGAAACACCCACTCAAACATACACTCACTTACACACATTCACACACACACACACACACACACACACACACACACACACACACACACACACACACACACACACACACAATATGGTCAAATTGAGACAAAACTCAAATAAGAGGTAGAAATCAGATCAGACCCAGATTTATTAAGCTGTAATAAAGCATACCTGTTCATTTTTGTTATAATTTTTTATTCAATTTTGATGTTATGTGTAAATGCCCTCCTCTGTGTTTGACTGTAGTAAAATTAATGCAAAAACCGACACTTCAAATCAACATTTCAAACCAAAAAAAATCTAAACCTTGACAAAAAGTAGTCTTTGAGAATGTCTAAGTATAAATCCAAATCCAAAACTTAATAAAAATAAGTATTTGTGTCTAAAAACCACTAGAGAATTTATAAGCCACTTTATATAGAACTATATAGGAATCTAGTGGTTACAACATGGCATTACATAAGTTTTTCTTTTTTTACCCCCACCAGATGGCAATAATCTACCTTCAAAAAAATGGATTTTTAATGCCTTGTCTCTATTTTAACATGGAATACTGCTTTAATTGAAAAATAATTTAAAAATATATTAGAATAAAATTGTGTATTATTTTCAATGGGGAAAATAGCTAATAAAAATTGTATAAATATTGCATAGTATCATAAAATACCCTCAAAATTTTATATAATAATCAAAAAATATTATTGAACAAAAATATATTACATTGTTTTTCCTGAACAACAAAAAAGTTACATTTCAAGGCTTCGGTCACTTTTGACCATAAAGAAGGCAAGTGTGACTCCTAAACGAAGAGCATGTTATTTGCACCTGCCGTGCACATAACAGGATCTATCTATCTAAATCTTTCCAAACTGCTTAAGCACCCCAAGGTAGCCACAGTTGTTTTGCTCCCTTAAAACCTGAAAGTTGACTTCCTTATCTGACACTTTCTGCCATCAGATGGCTCTCCTTACAATCATCTGTGCTTTTTCCATCATGTCCTGTTCCTCCAAGGCCTTCTCTTGATCCCTGTCTATCCTTCCAAAAGCAGTGTATCATCAGGGTTTAAACCCAGAGAGCAGAGGGCAAATATCTGCTGATTGAGGTAATTTAGCCCCATGATGCATGGGCACTGGAGGCCGCTGTCTTTTTAATAGGCATGTGTCAAGATCAGTAAGAAGGAGGGGGCTGGAGGCTGTAAAACCTGACGGATTGGGATAAATTTATTACATTTTGTTCACAAGACAGTAAAAAAACTTTTATGAACACAAAGTGACATTGTGAAGTTCGTAAAGGTTTATGCATACTGCCTTGTTTTAAAACTTCTGATATTGCTTATTGATCCTACACTTATCCATTACCACACCATTCATCAGGGGCTTTTTTATGATCTTGTCTTGAGAAATTGACAGCTCATTTTCTCCACCATGACACAAAGCACCGAAAGTGTGGATTCGGAGGAAAATTGAAGGTTATGTATTCTTTATGGTGAGATGATCAATTGTAACCTCTGCCTGTCTGCAGCAGCCTATTTTAATGAGGTAGACGAGACCAAACTCTGTGTCCTGAGAGAAGAGCCTCAAAAAGAGAATAATAAAGTTGGACAATCGACACATGGAGGATTGTGTCAGAGAAGTAAATGGGGGCTCTTTTTTCCTCCCAGAAAGGTCAATTATGTTCGGTGACAGCTTCCTCTCAGGTAGTTACCCTGTCATCTTTCTCTCTTCCTTCACTGCAGACTCCACTACATATTTAATACTTTTTTCTTGACTTATTTCAATCCACCATCAGACGGAGGCCCAAATTGGCAGGGGTGAGAAAAGAAGGTGAATAATTCTCTTCTGCATTAACATGGTTGGAAGACGGATTGCCCTTTCGCGTCTAGAGAACGTGAGTTGAGGCCAAAGGAGCAGAGGTGAGAGAAGGTAGGAAAATGACATTGTTCAGCCTTGAGAATGCCATCGCTCTTTAATCCGGCACAGATCGCAATTCTCCCTCGCGACGCCGCCTGCGACCTGCCGATGTCTCACAAGGTTCTTTCTTCTTTTCATATAGGCTTAATTAAGTAAGCTGGGCTTGAAAATCAGGAAATAAGAGGTCAATTTACAACTTATAGAATGGAGAGATCAAATCAACTCGCTGGCAATTAACAAGGGAATGAGTGAGAATAAAAGATGGGATTCTGCTGCCGAGGGTCTCTTTTAGTACAAGTGCTGTAAAGGATTAGTTTAGAAGGTCATCTAAAACCACGGAATGACCTTGAAGATTAGACCCCCACACAGACTCCACTCTCTCCCAGTGTAACCAATCTAGGCTGCCCCAAGGATGGATCTGAGCCTCCCTTTGAGGCCCACGGCAGCTCCGGCTGGGGCTCTTCTGCTCTGTGAGCTCCCGCGCTGATCAACCTCTGTGTCATTGTATCGTTTACAGAAGGAGTGCTGAAAGGTTTTAAAGTGCATACATAATGAAATGACTTTTTCTGCTTCAAGTTTTTGAAAATCAGTGAACACTTTGTTTAAACAGACAAACTCCTGATCTCAACCCATCCGAGTGCCATCATTTGAAACCTGGACAAGCATCATAACTAACCTGTTATCAAATCTGTCTGGAAGAATAGGCCAAATATTAAACCTGAGCAATTTTGGATGGTACTTGTCCAGATTTGTGGCAAATGTTGGCTAATACAGTATGAATAGAGAATAAGATCCATTCATTTTTCATGTTTTTAAAAAGAATATTTCCTAAATTTTCTAACATGTAAAATGTACTTGCTTTATTTATGTATGTATTTATTTATTTAAATTAAATTATGAATCTTAAAATGTCAATGTTGTTTCTGACTTTTGGGCAAGAATATTTCCTAACATGTGAAAATTTCTAACATGTAAAATATGCTTAAATGATTTATACAAACAAAAAATTGTTTGTATAAAATTCCAAATATAAGTTCCAGTGTAGTAAACAAAAATATGGTATCACTTTACAATAAGGTCTCATTTGTTAACGGTAGTTAATTTACGAAGCTTACGTTAAAGACACATTGCAGAGCTTCTGTGTTCTACGTCGGAACGCCAACTCTGTATTGGCCGGCTCCTGCGTCAGCATCACACACATGCGTCGTGGTGCTCACGTGAACAGCGTCGGCCAATACTGAGCTGGCGTTCAGATGTGAACATGGAAGCGCTGCACTGCGTCAACTGTTATTTTTGTTTTCGTCTATTTTAACAATGTCTTTACTACTTCTCTGGACCTTGAATGTGGTAATTTCCTTGCTTTTTATGGAAGATAAAAAACCTCTTGGATTTCATCAAAAATATCTTAGTTGTGTTCCGAAGATGAAGGAAGGTCTTGCAGGTTTGGAAGGACATGAGGGGAGTAATTCATCAATTGTATCCTTTGTGATTCACCCACAATGCACACGTCCCTATTCACAAAAAAAAAAAAAAAAAAAAAAAAAGAACTGATGGAAACGAGTCGACACTGAGCTTGTGTGAGTTCATTATGAAATGTAAGATATAGGCTAAATAATGTTTTCGGAGATGAATGCATACATACATCTTTTGTTTTGGTGTAAATTAATCACTTAACACTAAACTGCCAATAATGGGAGACCACAGACGGTTGTCATTCACTGTATTGTGTTAATAGAAAGCCAGTTAATATAAAATTATTTTTCCAAAATTAAGTTTTAATAGTATTTTCGTGACGTGACTGTGGGGGCGGGAACATGTGGGCTGTAGCCATGCGCACTTACTAAACCACCTCATTCAAGCGTTTCATGCTGAGGACTCTACAATACAATCCTTCGAAGAATTAGACTAGGAAGGACACAGCCTCACTAGGATGCAGCCTTTCGTTTGAAAAGCACATAAAGTAGCCGGAGCAGCTTTTCTCTCTTTACAGATATGACGAAACACGCACAGGCGCGTGATATGTAGCCATAGACGCAATTTCCCGCGAAAACCATCCCGCTACGTCTAAAGTATAAACACTTAAAATACACTTGCAGTAGTGAATCAAGGTAAGACAAAAACACGTTTTGGAAGAAGTATTAATGATGTATTGATTTTGTTAATTTTGAACAAAAAAGTTACATAGTGTACACCTAAGATGAACTAACAATGAACAATAGGCTATACTTGTACAGTATTTATTAACCTTTGTTATTGTTAGTTTATAAAAATGTTCATGTTCATTTTAGTTCACAGTGCATTAACTAATGATAACAGATTCAGATTCAACAGACACAACTTTAGATCTTAAAAATGTAGCCTACTAGTAAACGCTGAGATTAACATGAAATAAGATTAATAAATACTGCAAAAGTACTGTTCAATGTTAGTTTTTCCCTCAATAAACTCCTAATTTGTGGCTTATTAATAGTTAGTAAGTTAGTTGATAAGTTTAGGTATTGGGTAGGATTAAGAATGTAGAATAAGGTCATGTAGAATAAGGCATTAATATGCGCTTAATAATTACTAATAAACAGCCAATATTCTAGTAATATGCATGCTAATAAGCAACTAGTTAAAAGACCCTAAAATAAAGTGTTACCTGAAACATTGTAAAGTGTTACCAAAAATACAGCAGAATCCAAAAGTCTGACATAGGTATTAAAAATGCTTTTATTTTGCTTTTTTTTTTTTCTAATTCAATACAAATATTACAAATTATGTTTTTTGCATACCATTTAAAGATTTTTTTTTTTTTTTGTAGATTTAAAATTAGATTATGAATCCCAAAATGAAAAACAAAACAAAAACAAAACAAAAAAATAACTAATCAAATTGGTTATTATTGTTTGATAATTAAAAAAAAAAATGTAATTATTAAAATGTTGCAGTCCAGTGTGCATGACTATGTTTGTTTGTCTGTGCGTCTGTTTGCAAGCTCATGTGTTTAAATGTTACATGATAGATGTTTGTGTATTCTCTCTGATGAGCCTCCAGCTGTGTTTTCCTGGGCCCCTCTCTGGTTGAATGAATCTCTAAACTAAATAAACCAGAGCAGAGCCTGATTAAGACCCATATTCCTCCCTGTGGGTCTTGCTAACAGATCTCCTCACCTGAACGCCTGAACATTATGCAGATGAGAGACCATCCAGCAACCAGAAGCCATAGCAGAAACCAGCACAGAGAGAACCAACAGGGGGAAGCAGTGGTCTGCACTTCATTGTGTCTTTAAGGTCAGTAAATGATGCCTGAGAGCAGACTGCAGCCTGAGACCAAAGGTCATGTTCTGTATGTACATATTATTAGGTGTTTTGTGGGTGTTTGTGGAAACAAACATACTTAACTGTCAGGCTCTTTTGAGGCTGACTTAAATTTCTTGTATGTTTGGGGTCCCAGAGATGTCAATGCTGTAAAATAAATCAGAATTAATCTGTTATTTTCCCTTCAAATAGTCACAGACAGTAGGCAATAACTGGCTTTATAAGAAACCAAGTAATGCAATATGAGTTTGTTATTCAGTTGAAATATATAAATTAGTGCTTGACCCTAAGCATTGCATGAAGAATGCAAGAAAATGATTACGCAATAATGCCTTTGCCAACTACAACACCAAACACAAAATGTCTTTCACAATAACACTGTTGCAAAAACCTTGTGCAATAATCACTGTTTGACACTACTTGATATAACAAAATGGAAAAGAGAAACAGCTGTCCAAACTGAACCAAATTCATGAATGTCAAACAGCAGGATGCATTGCATGGAACATGTATACAAATATAAAATTATAAGGCTGTCAATTTAACATTTTAATTGAGTGTAATTAATTAATAAAAATACTTAATCATGCCCCTGACCTGTATAGATAAAAAATGAAAAAGTATTGCAGATGAAACACGGGCCAGTAGGTGGCAACAATTAAATGTTTATGAATCATTTAATCAATTGAATTTTTGCAAAATTTATGCATGAGTTATTGATTCATTCATTTAAATGATTCGTTCAAACAAAACCATACAGATTCATTCAGAATTCATGGCTGATTTCAGAACAGCATACTCTTACTAATTCTGCTAGTTAAATATATTTCAGGAAAGGAGTAGAATGCTAGTATTGTGTTTTCAAATTCAGCCAGTAGTTTCTTTTTGAGTGAGTCACCGTCCGAATAACTGATTTGTCCAAATTATTGATTCATTCAATAATGAAACACCAATGCAGACAGTGTGTTTCTCGGAGACGTGCAACGTTTGATTCTGTGTTGGCTTCGTTTGGATTTTTTTTTTCATTTGCAGAGCAAAAACAGACAGAGTAAGTGGGGATATTTTGTCTAAAATGTAAGCTACTCAGTATTAACCACTTGTTTATTGAACTGCTGTATAAAATAACAATATCACGCTCGCAAATCTGTTGATCTGAATATCAGCGCGTCGGTGATTACCTGTGGTGTGAGATTGCGTGCTGTTAAAGGGTTAGTTCACCCAAAAATGAAAATTCTGTCATTAATTACTTACACTCATGTCGTTCCACTCCCATAAGACCTTTGTTCATCTTCGGAAAACAAATTAAGATATTTTTGATAAAATCCGATGGCTCAGCTGGCTCCATTGGCAGCAAGATAATTAACGCTTTCAGATGCCCAGAAAGGTACTAAAGACATAGGCTACTTAAAACAGTTCATGTGACTACAGTGGTTCAACCTTAATATTATGAAGCAACAAGAATATTTTTTGTTGCCCAAAAAATAATGACTTTATTCAACAATATCTAGTGATGGGCAGTTTCAAAACACTGCTTCATGAAGCTTCGAAGCTTTACGAATCTTTTGTTTCGAATCAGTGGTTCGGAGCATGTATCAAACTGCCAAAGTCACGCCCCCCAGTGGTGAACCATTGAAATTTCGAAACACTTATGACATAACGAAGCCTCGTTTACTGAAACAGCAGTTTGATACACACTCCGAACCACTGATTCGAAAAACAATTCATAATTAACGACAGAATTTTCATTTTTGGGTGGACTAATCCTTTAAAAGCACTTGCTCATGTGACATTGCTCAGATGTATTGATTTCAAAGCCACTTTTTGTTACGTTTATTCAATGCTTTGCTTGCCTTCTGCTATAATATGTGATTTCATAATATCCTTCTTTAGAATGAGTACTTTTAGAGGTCAATAAACCATTCAGCCTTTATACTAACACTGGAATCTGAAGTTGCCCCTAACAGTCATAAATCTGGCTCATTTGAGTACCAATCCTTGAATAAAATTAAGAATAATACAGTCGCCTACATAATCCCTTTCTTATTTCTGCCGATTTAAAGTCTTGGACAATGCTGCCGTTGCTGGGATCCCACTTAAACCCCCTCTCTCTTTGCTGAGGAGCCCAGAACCCAAATCTCCAGAACTTCAGTGAGAGTCAGTGTGTACTGAAAGTGTTGGGTCGGATCCAGTCTTCCTCTGAGATATATGGAGACTTAAAGTTGGATTCCATTTTCACTTTCCAGGTAATAAGAAAAGTTTCTTCTTTCGTCTATACCACTCGCAGGAGATAAAGCCCTGGAATGACTTTGTGGCGGAGAGATCTTAACACCACATAAGGCACCAAGAAACTCTTCTCAACTATTATTACAGCTCTTGAAAAAAGAAAGGAGAAGATATTGAGAGAGAGCGAGGAAGGGGAACAAGTTAGTCGCTAAATGCAATGGAACCTGGTTACAATTAGAGGGCGATTTCCAAAAAGGTCAATGAATTCAGATAATATCCTTAGAGAGAGGAAATTTAATACCCTTTTTTTGCTGAATTAATTAATTGTAATATTAGGCTCACTCATGGGGGCTCTTTCTTGAGTGATTAAGCGAGCACATATCTTTAAAAGAGTCCTCAAACCTCATGGGTGTTGTGCCTTTGAACCCATGGTGTAGGATATATTTATATATAATGCATGAGTCTAAAATAATATACATAAATGTGATCTTACCTCCATCAGAGAGATGCTACAATTATTCAGATTAATTCCTTTTGCCCCATTAAATTTTTAGTTCCTTGATTCATTTTCTCTTCCACAATTTGTTTTCATATCATTTTGCTAATTGTTGTTTTCTGTTTACAGTCAATATCAATTACTTTTCTAGGTCAGAACCCTGAGATCCCCAGATTTTCTCAGTAACACTTTCATAAGTGTATTAAATTTAATTAAGAATATGAATCAGATTGTTATATCGTTATTATCATTATTATTATTATTATTTTAATTAATCACTACATATTACAATGATTAACATACCATAGGTTAGACAGATATAAATTATTCAATAGTTCACTGTACATCTTTATATCTTCTCTTTGGACCCCCTGGAGTATTTTTATGGACTCTGGTTTGAAAACCCTGGGTATAGGTCATTTTTATTGGCAAATTTATAATGTTAGATCATTGTTATTGTCAAAGTTTGTGATCATTGAACAAACTTTAGCATTTAATTGACCGTTCGCAACGACCCGCCCCCTTTAATTACTGTTGCTACGTCCGACAAGCCATGCCGATCTCACACCACACATCATGTTCTCGCTCAGTGAAAAATACATTGCGGAGCTAAAAGGACACTGACAACGCGTCGACAGACAAGACAGAGCAGGTTACTTTTGATATGAAACAAAGTCTCAAATTGTGTAATTTTTAAAGAAATTTAAACAATAAATGCCGTTTTGTGGCTCTTTAATGTGTCGTGACAGATCGCTGTAGTGCCTCAGTTCAAGCGGCTTGTGAACCGATCATCTCTTCCTACTAGTTCATTTATGCATCAAATAAACATGAATGAACATCATAAGGAATGTTGTTCCAAAGACGTCAGTACACACCATTTTTCAAGTTCAAGTCAACCTACATTAATCTGCTAACTCCCCTGACTGCTTTGTCGGACAAAATGGCGGATTCAGCATTATGATTGGTTAGATCGCCTATCAATCAAACTCCTTGCGAAGGGTCAATTGTGAAAGTGTCAAACTCAACGCCTCATTTAATAATCAAACTTAATATTCTAGACCAATCTAACCTATGTATTTAGTCCTGTCTGTCACATTCAAAAACTTCAGATACAGCAAAGCATCTCCTTGATGTTACTTTCATGTTTCCATCCTTGTACGAACCCCCCATTCTCTCCCCCCCCCCCCCTCTGTTTTAGGGGTCTGTGTTGTCCCAGGCCCCCTTTCCTGTCAATTGCTTTGCCCTGGGGAGAGTTACTCAAAGAGCTGCAACATGACAGCTTCCTTAACCTGCTGCCAACAGTCCCCAATCAACCTCTCATAATGCGTCATGTCCAGCAGGAAAATAACCTCCCTCATTCCCTTTCAGACCGGCAAACGCATCAGTCACTCCCTACCCACTGATATGTCAATCAAACAGTTGCTTTTGAAATCCTTTTGGGATTTTTTTTTACGGCTCTGCAGCTTTACAGAACCGCTATCATTGTTCGGTTCGAATTTTGTTGGCATCTCATCATGGCGTTCTTTTTGAGAACTTGATCTCTCTGTTTGTCAGGTGAGATTGCTGGGTACAAATAGACTATGAAGGCTAGAGGCATTCCTCATTTATTTTTTTTTATGGATCTCAGAGGTGCAGGTAGCCTGTTTATCCGAAACATTCCCAGATATGAGGGCTGAAACGGGAAATTGTATTTTGTTGAGCGAAGGATGTCTCTGTGACATTGCACTAAAACATCCTCTCGCCAAGTTCAGGGGTTAATTTTTCGGTGTCATAAACTGCTCTCCTTTTAATGAGCGTTTGTTGGAAACAGTTGGGAATGTGCTCTTGCTTTTCCTTCTCCTCCTCCTCACACATCCTCTCCTCCACTTTCTAAATCTGACACATCAGATTTCCTCCACCGGTAATGATCAAAGTCATATTAAAACGATGCTCATTTCACACAGGAGTGGGGGGAGGGGGGAATGTGTGTGCCTCCAGCTTCGGTTCCTGAATTAATTTCCAGATGAAAATGTTGGTTTAGCGCAATCAAGTGATGTTATAAACATCTCTCTATACCTCAGGCGTTGTGCTACCATTCTCTGACCTTGCTAAACATTCAGGTGCAATTAATTATTTCAGCGAGATCTAGCGACTGCTTCAAACTGATTAGCCTCCCTAGGGGGTTGGACATTATTTTAAAAACACTTTCTCATCATGAATTTTAATCATCCCAAAATGTATCGATTAATTATTAATTAAGTAACTTTAAGTGATGCCAGGTGGGTATAATTTCAAAAAGAATTGGAAAAATCCTTTTGGGGGTGAAGACTTTAAAGTACAGGCACTGTGAATTTATGAACCAAGTGTTGGCAGTTTGGTTTCTTTCATGTTCAAAAACACTTTTTTCCTCCCTAAAGTGGGTCCTTGGTCTTGTTTGGACAGAAGAGACTAACTATGGACATTTTTTTTTAGCTTGTTTGCACGGAGCGCCAGTTCCTCGCTTTCAGCCCTGAGATATATTTAAAATAGAGTGCACTCACTTGAAATGGCAGAGTTGTACTATTTAACAGGTGCCACTGAGAGCCAATATGTGAATATGGAAACTTGTCTGAAACTAATCTAGTCTGAAATGAGTACTTACATTCAACCCCCCGAATAAAATTAAATACATACATGATAGAAGATTTTGCCCCCAATTAATTGAAGGTGTCCTTATAATCTACATTTTAGCTGTTGAAAGCTTAAATAAAAGAAAGCTGTCAAATGTCTATCAAAGTTTTTTTTTTTTTTTTTTTTTTTAAACTAGCCATTTTTAATTAATTCTTTCTTTTATATACACTACCGTTCAAAAGTTTGGGGTCGGTAATGTTTTTGAAAGAAGTCTCTTATACTTGCTGAGGTTGTATTTATTTGATCAATGCAGGTCAATACAGTAAAATCATAATATTGCACAATATTATTACAATTTAAAATAACTGTTTTCTATTTTAATATATTTAAAATGTAGTTTATTCCTGTAATGAAAAAACTGAATTACTCTAGTCTTCAGTGTCACATGATCCTTCAGAAATCATTCTAATATGCTGATTTGGTGCTCAAGAAACATGTCTTGTTATTATCAATGATGAAAACAGTTGTGCCGCTTAATATCTATGTGGAAACCTTGATACGTTTTTTTCAGGAATCTCTGATTGATAGGTTCACCCAACAGTTATGTGTATCACTACACAACACCCTTAGCAACCACTCTTAGCAACGTAAACTGTTTGTTCTCAATTGATAATGTTCATTGAAGCTTACTGTATTATGTAAAATAGTGTTGTGAGAAAGATATCGAGTGAGCGAGTTTATTACCTGCATTCAGATTTAGCATTTTCCTTTAGGTCAGTCCTATGTTCATAATAAAAAAATCTGTTTAAATGTCCAATGTATTATCTTGTCCTTTTAACAGTTAAGGGGTTTTCCCGTGACTGACAGTCGCTAGTCAAAGCATTTGTCAGTTGCGTCTTGTTCCGTGTTCACAACAATTCAGTCTTTTCAATGTAAAAGTCTTTGATACTGACTGACACACTCATAAGTCTTTGCCGCCATCTAATGGCGTAATAATGTAACTTCTGTTGCTGTTCACGGTCAGGGACTATTTTTTCCGGCGGAAGGAAGGCTTTTAGTAAGAGTTTACTTCATGAAAGTTGCAATTTTACATATTTTTGGCTTTAATATTTGTATTGTGTGGTAACCGTTTTATAAAAGCAATAAGGTACTCGAGGCTAGTGCTGTATTGTGAATAAGTCACGACTGAAGGGGTTGCAGGCACTTATTCACGATACAGCACAGACTCTCGTACCTTATTGCGTACGTATATATATAGAGAGAGAGAGAGAGAGAGAGAGATCATTTGTGGATCTGCGTTTTAGTTTAGGTCTGTAGCTTTCCATTTCAATACAGAGTAAATCCAAATCCTATTATCCTTTTCAACATTGCAGTAAAAAAAATTAATTGTCTAAATAATGCTGCTGGAAAAAGGATTCAATACCAATTCAATACCATTTCTAAATAATAACCTGACCAATTGTTGCAACCTCTAAAAAGCTTTTTATTTTTTATACCATACTAAGTTTTTGAAATGTTCATAATTGCACTATGAATAATAAATAAATAGCCCAGGTAAGGCAGGTAGTACTTCAAAAATCCCCCTAGTTCTGTTCAAATAGATGCATATTAACCTATACGGCAGGTCCTTGGTGAAAACACAGCAAATTACAAATTACCTGCCTGATTATGGCTGACCCCAAATATCCTACAGGCATGAATATTCATTACGAAATATATCCCAGTCTCGAAAAATTATTAATTTCTTCCTTCTCTATCTCCTCTCACTCTCTCCGTCTCTTTTCTCGTCTGGGCGGACTGTGAATAAGAATGATTAATGAAATTCTCACACATACAAATTCATCATTCTCAGGGAGCCGGAATGGTAATAAGGATCCAATTAAAGACACAGTAGGAAAAGAGCAGTGGGGGCTTTAGATTCACACTGCACTCTGACTGCAGCGAGGGCAAGTGAGATAAAGAAGCAGAATCACTTAGTTTGCCACAATATGTTCCGATGTGCTATTGAAATGCTACTTTTACGAAACACAACTGTTTATGTTTTAAAGTCTTTAATAAGAAAAAATGTCATAGCATTACATTAGTCAGTTCTTTTTTATAAGTTCACAGCCATGTTACTGAGCATATGACACCTTCGACCTGTTTCGCTTCGCACCTTTGCCACCCACTCTGTTGTATTTACAGAGGCCTAAATCATGTTTTTGGTTGCTCTGCACCCCTGCCCGTCTGCACACCGCTTAATTTCATGTTCGGTTGGATTCTAAGATGGCTCATCCGCCAGCCAAATATTTGTTGTGAGTCGGTGGGGTAATCTGTGGCTGAGTACATACACTTATCTTTGAAGCTGCCACCGGAAAGGAAGGACACTGGAGTCATGGAGGGCAGGAGGTTGTGTGCATTCTGAACCCTGTGATAACAGCATTTGGATAAATCCTCTGCACTGCCAATACTGCTTCAACCATAAGGCATTAGGGCTGAATCCACTCTTTGAGACCACTTTAAAATGAACCTCAGGGTTTGCAGTGGGGTGCTGGTATGGTGGTGCTGTGGTAGACCAAAAAGCAAGCAGGTCGTGTGTTTCTTTGTATATTCTAATTCTATTTATGTTCTCTTTTATTTGAAATCCAAATAATGACATAAAGTAGTGTATGTGTGTGTATATATATATATATATATATATATATATATATATACAAATAATATATTGTGTATGTATGAATGCATTCTATCATTGATCATCTAACAAGGCCACATATTAATGACTGAGTAGATTAGATGGTAAGCAAACAATCAGTTCTTGTAATCAACGTGTTGGATGGATGCAGGAGAAATTGGCAGGAATAAGATCTGAGCGAATTTGACAAGGGCCAAATTGTTATGGCAAGGCGACTGGGTCAGAGTATCTCAGAAACGGCAAGGCTTGTGGTCAGCAGTGGTGAGAATTTACCAACAGTGGTCCGACGAGGGACAAACCACAAACAGAGTGTTGGGCGCCCAAGGCTCATCAATGCACGAGGGCAACGATGACTATCCCATCTGGTCTGAGCCAACAGAAGGTCTACTGTGGCAGTAGAAGTCACAAAATTTTAATAATGGTTAGAGGAATGTGTCACAACACACAGTGCATCGCACTCTGCTGTGTATGGGGCTGCATAGCCTCAGACAAATCAGAGTGCCCATATGACCCCTGTCCACCCTCGAAAGCAGCTACAATTAGCACACGACCTTGGAGCATTGGTCGCCTGGTCTGATGAGTCCCGTTTTCTTTTACATCACGTGGACAGCCGTGCGCGTGTGCGGCGTTTACCTGGTGAAGTGATGGCACCAGAATGCAATATGGAATGACGACAAGCCGGTGGAGGGAGTGTGATTCTCTGGGCAATGTTCTGCTGGGAAACCCTGGGTCCGGCCATTCATCTGGATGTTTTGGAAATGGAAATTTGACACATACCACCTGCCTAAACACTGTTGCAGACCAGGTACACCCCTTCATGACAATGGTGTTCCTGATGGTGGAAGTGGCCTCTTTCAGCAGGATAATGCACCCTCCCACACTGCTCACATTATACAGGAATGGTTTGAGGAACATGATGAAGAGTTCAAGGTGTTGCCCTGGCTTCCAAATCCCCCAGATCTCAATCCAATTGAGCATCTATGGGATGTGCTGGACCAACAAGTTTGATCCACAGCGGCTTTACCTCGCAACCTACAGGATTTGGAGGATCTTCTGCTAACATCTTAGTGCCAGATACCACAGGACACCTTCAGGGGTCTTGTAGAATCAATGCCTCGGCGAGTCTGCGCTGTTTTGGCAGCACAAGTAGGATATCATTGTGTGTGTGTGTGTATATATATATATATATATATATATATTTGTATTCCACAGACACAATATTTATGAGCTTTTTTTTCTCCCACCACCCATACATTAAACCAGGGGTGGGGAACGTTGATCCCTAGGGCCATTGTCCTGCAGAGTTTAGCTCCAACCCAAAAAACACTCACCTGCCTGTAACTTTAGTAATCCTGAAGACCTTGATTGGATTCAGTTGTGTTTAATTAGGGTTGGAGCTAAACTCTGTCGGACAATGGCCCTTCAGGATCAACATTCCCCACCCCTGCATTAAACAAACATTCTTACATATAAAAAATACTAAATATAAAATAATTATATGTTTGTGTGTACAGAAAGTGCAATCTATTAATCAAAACTGTCTGGACATGACGGCAACTTTCTTCTTTTTCAGCTAAGCAGAAACAGGACAGTAGAAATTTTATAAACTGTGTTGATGATGATCATGATAACAATTTCTAAATCACTACTCAAATTGAACATGTAAAATACGTGAAAGAACAGAGTTAAAAAGGATGTTGAATGAAACAAATTAACATTTGTTCTTTTGCGTGTTTCTTTCTGCCACACACACAACTTTGCCTGTGCTAATTAACAATTAGCAAAGACTCGGTGGCTAATTGTGTTATTCCTCGTAATTAAGGGGCTAATTACTAGAATGTCAATTTAGATTTAATTACTAAGTGCTTTGGTAATTCCCAGTGAGCATAAGTTACCATTTTCCGACCCTTTTCCCTGTCTGTTCTTTTGACGGGTTTTCCATACGTCGTTCCCTTTGGATAAAAAAGGAGAGAGAGAGGAAATATGTAAATAAAAATAAATGAGAGAGGTGTTTGAGCTTCCCAGATCTGTTATCAAGACTGCAAAGCTTAATGATTAATGAAAGGCTTTACCTCAGGGCCTCCAATTAGAGATCTTTTTTTGCTAAAAAAAAAAAAAAAAAGAGAGAGCCACTAGCATTTTGTCATCTGTTGGAGGAAATGAATCTGTGACGTTTAGTTTCCACTAATGCTGCAACATACTATGTAATTCTATGCATGTATATTTTGTGAAACCAGTACTGCCAATCTCTCCAATTGACCACTAATGGGTGCTATTGGCTTAAACATTGTCCGGTTCACGTGAAACGAGCAAATTGGCAACGGCCTACAATTCCTCTAGCTCTCCTGTTCCTTCCGCATAACGGCTTTGATTTTCATCCTAACTGTCTGACTCCCTCAAACCGCTGCCAAAATACAATAGGACAGGGTATAATATATATAATTACACCCACTTACATTAGCCATTATGCCAGTGAAGCATTCCTTGGAAAATGACACACGACCTGTCAAGACTTCATTCACGCCATTAATAAGCATCATTAGTGTCTAGTTTGAATACCTCTCTTGCACATTGCAGTCATTTCAACATGTCATATATTTTAATTTGAGGCCAAAAATAGCTGTGTGGATATTATGCACTCTCACTGCTAGTCTTTGTGATCTCTTAATGGCCAGGAAGTTCAGAGTCTGACCTTGGATTTGCTCTCATTGGAATTAAAAATTCTTGGCCCTCAAGAACTATCCACTGAAAATGTGCCAGCGTGTCCTTGTTGTTGTTTATGCCTTCAGTTGAACCGATCAAAAATGATTTGCATCATATCATTAATTCACTTTTGAGGAATGCCCGTGGGAATTGTTACAGTGAAATTGAAGAGGAAAATAAGATTTCATAAATCCTCCCTTGAGCTGGATCTCAATGCTGGTTCTTTCTCTTTCCCTAGAAATCTCTCCATCCAGCATCCCTGTCCCCCAGAAGTGGCTCCGCTGCCCCTGATGACAAACTGATGAAAGGAAACATCTCCATGTTGCTGGAGCGCAACTGAACCTCCCACAGGTACTGCTGAAAAATAAAGACAATAACTCATCCTTTGATCTGAGTAAGTCATTAACTTCACTTTGCCTTGTTTACCGCCTTTGACAAAAGCAGCTTAAGGGGCTAATTAATTGTAAAAGCGCCGCACAATGGTTAATTAGCCGGTGTCTGTTGTCAGTGATGTACCTTGGCGGACTTTTGTAGAGGCCTCTCCATCGTCTCCCTTCTTGCACTCCTACCACAATGCATTCTGTGGTGAGGGGTGCCATTTTTCATTCGGGGGACTGACATTTTAGCGGGTAAGCCCATGGGAGGTCACCATCAGAGAATCCTCAAGGTCCCCTTTAAAGAACGCTGATGTGTCATGTACACGGAGGGCATCTGTGGTTCAGGGGTAAATGGATTCACATATACAGAAATTGACTGGCAGTAATGGGTTAGAAGGGCAAATGGAAAGTGCCATATAAATGTATAGAACAGTCAGCTGTGTCCCCATGCTTTGTTCAGATTAGAGTGATAATGAAATGTGTGATAGAAATGATGCTTTTGTGCACTTTGTTTAAATTCCCAACTACATTTTCACTGTTGATAGCAAGAATTTAAGATATTAAAATAAAAAAAATAAAAAAAAAACCTTCTATGGATGGATGATTGTATATTTAATATTTTAAAAATTCTGAAATAAAAAAATTATTAGTGGCCACCATTAATTATTTAATTTCAAAATTATTAAAATATTAAATATATAATTAAAATGAAATAAAAATATATTTAAAAATAAAGCAAATAAAATAAAACAAAAATCACTTTTTAAATTAAAATTAAGATATAAAATGTTTTTTTTGTTTTTAATTCTGTTAAAATTACAATGTTACATATTTGAAATTAAGATTTAAAAGTTTACTTTTGCAACAAATTGACATATATTTTAAAGTGCCCCTATTGCTTTTTTTAAGGTTCCTAATATTGTTTTGGGAGTCTCCTACAACAGGTTTACATGCATGCAAGGTCAAAAAACACTTTCGTTTTCTCATAATATACATTTAATTTCACCTGAGTTCTCAATGATTCATAAACGATTTGTTAGAAACAGTTTAAAGAATCAGTCTCTCTAAACCCCTCCTTTTCGTGAGCCTACACTGCTCTGATTGGTCAGATGGCCCAATCCTTTGTGATTGGTCTACCGCGCACACCGCGTACCGGAAATAAAACGCCCATTTCCATAACTGAATGACAGCTATCAATTCACATGACATTGCATACAATGTATGGACAGAAAAGATGTCTGTACATTTTACCATATCAATTCGAACCCGAGTCCGACTATGTAACGTCTGAAGTAGTCGATCAACCAGAAACTGATTCGCAATCACGACTGGAGCAGGACGCTTCTCGGTGGTAAGTGTCACCTTAGTTTGCGTTATTTATAAGACGTGATAGCAGCGTCATTGTTATGAGCTGAAAACCTCTAAACATAAGATTAACGTAAGATATGTGTACACAGACTTTTTTCGCCATAACTATTAACACACACACACACACACACACAAAATGGCTATATCATTGTTTGACATTACATGGGGTGTTTACTGTTTACAGAGAGAATATTTCAACTAGTTAGCGCAGACTAGCGTGGACAGTGTGCGCATCTTAACATCCTATTACAATACAGATAGATCTCCACTATTGTAAATAATAAAAACGAAGAGTAAAAAAAACACTTTTTTTACAGTTATGTAAGTGGAACCGGGCTCACAGCTATGTTGTAAACTCTCTTAGCTGAGCACAAACGTGAATAACTGATAATGCATTACACTTTGTAAACAAAAGTCGTGCTCCATCCTTGATCATTACTCCAATAAGACAGACAAGCTGCATTAATCGACACATTTTTAGACAATACTGGACCCACCTCTGAATAGCAGAACTGCAGAAATGTGAATTAGCCGGTTAGCAGGAGACGTACAGACGAGGGTGTACACAACATAACATACAAAATTACGTATTTTGAACGATTGCTTGAAAATATAAACATCAATTATTAATCATACTTACAGGTTGAGATTCAGAGGAGCAAGCTGGTCCAAATAAACTGGGCATTGATCCATCTTTTAAGACCAAGCATTTTGTGAATCCTGCGTTGAAAGACGGCGTCTTCTCGACATAATGTTAACCACACGGAAATGCTATAATGTTTGCGGGTGGGTCAAGTTGCTTGTCGGCAGGCAACGTAGAACATAGGCAGGCATTATGCTATTGTGTTACCCAGTGACGTGTGGCCGTCACGGAAGTGAGACTGGAATTCCTGGTGAATCTTTTAGGCTGTTCAGAGTCTATTCTCTTTTTTTGAGAGACAATAACTTTATTTATCTTCCACTTTCGGCTTCACAACTTTGCAGATCGTTTACATTCACAGACAGCTACATTACACACTGCATGAAAGGTAATATTCGAAAATGCATAATAGGGGCACTTTAAATTATATTAATGACTTTGCACTATCATAAAGTAAAGTAAATACATTAATAAGCATGATATTATAGATCAGATTTTAAAAGGCAAACTAAATTTTTTGCTATATTAAGCAGGTGGTGCATCTTTTTAAACCTTCTTTTTAAAAGCTCAGTAAAGCAAATGTAGTTGTGTGTGACTGATTATTTGGGTAACACTTTTATTTTACAGTGCCGTAGTTACACGTTACTACATGTACTTACTATAGTAATAACAGTAAATTATGCATAATTACAAGTAACTAACCCTAAACCAAACCCTAACCCTAACTGTAACTCTATAGTAAGTACATGTAGTTAATTAATAGTACTCAGTACTTATGTGAGTAATTACAATGTAACTACAGCACTGTAAAATAAAGTGTAACCATTATTTGTAGTTAAATAAATTAAATGAAATATAAATAAGTACATAGGTATTCAAATTCTATGGCTCTGATTGTTTTTCATGTCATAACTTCCTTCTGTAGTCAGACACAGAGGCAGGTACTTATAAGCAGGATAACAGAGAAGGGTTGATGTTTACGAAATGCATTCTGCTAGACTCCTTCAGCTCTGGATGAGTACCAGTTATGCTATTATGGCTTACCACATCTATGGTCATATGCTTGTGAGTCCCAGCATGCTCTTGCCCTGCTTACAGCCCACTGTGGAGATCTCATATCTTTCATTAACCCCCAAAAAGGAGCCATCTATAAACATGCATTAGTTTGATTATTTACTTGGCTAGATCCAAGAAAGAAATGTGTGTGTGTATATAACTGGAAAAGTTCGAAAATGCAAGTCAGTATTGTTCAAATGAAAGACGTGTTTTTGTAAACTGTCCATGAAACAACTCTGTTCATTAGACTAGATGCTTTAACTTCAAATAGAACGTCAAATAGTATGCCTTTCCCTACTAATTAGGGCTCCTAAATTCGGCTCCAAGACAAACATTGTGACCTTTCAAAGCCACCCTAGAGAAGTGTATTTTCCTCTGTGTTTGAGAGCGGTTAAGACCACAATGAAAGTACAGTTATCCAGACATACTGAAGTTCTCTCTGCAGTCTTACATGCTGCCATTTATTTAAAAAAATAATAAATATTAGATAGATTGTGTGTATTCAGTTTGATGCGTATTTTGTTTGCTAGTTAAAGGTTGCAGAAGGTCAGAACAGTTTTAAATATCGCCCAGAGAGTCGCTCTGTTTATCCAGCTGCCATTTTGTTGAGAGTTTTAGAGTTTTTTGCTGCCATATTGTGAAAGAGGCCTGACAAAACAGGTTTTTATGAGTCATCTTTGATGGTTGAATTGTTTGGAAGGCAACATTTACATTGCAAGTACTTAGTATGTAATTTTTAAAACATGAATTCAGAACAAACAACAGAAAAGTTGGCTTTGGACAGCAGATAATTAATGGGGTGGTTTGTGTTACTTAACAGCTTAAAACTAAATAAATGTATCTTTTGTCAGTCTACTTGCCTTAAATGTCACGTTTACAGTGAAAATCCGTTTATTTTATATATTAAAGCTTTCCTACAGAACTTCTATTGTTTATACACTTTATCTGCCTTCATTGTGAAGTTCACAGTAGGGAAAAAAAAATAATATTAAAATAATAATAACAACAATATATAAATATGATAAATATATTTTTTCTACTGATAACGTTAGTTAAATTGAATAATGTGTATATGCAACATACACAAGCTAGGTAAGTTTGACTTTTTTAAAATCACATGTTAATAATAATAATAATAATAATAATAATAATGCCTTATTTTCAGCCCCCCCAGATTTAAAGCCAAGTCTAATTCTAATAATTACAGCTTAATAATTTGACGTTCACTTTCTTAGTTCTTTGCTTTATCCAGGTCTCTTTATGTAACTCAAAAGTATGACTGACTGAGACTATATAAAAGAAAAAATGAGGATTGGGTGGGGGTGGGGATGGAAGTCTAAGAAAAAATTTACATTTGAATGAGAAAAAGCAGTTGACAGCCGTTTTTTCTTGTGACATATTTCTCCCATTACAGCAAATTAAATTCATTCAATTAGGCCACTAATCTCACAGTTTTCTACTCCATATCAGCTGAGGTGTCATGAAATTTCTGTTTTATATTACAGTGTTTATGATTTTGTGCAATGTAACATCTCATTACACGCATTATGATCGATAGATAGATAGATAGATAGATGGATGGATGATGGATAGATGATAGATGGATAGATCATTGATTGATTGAATTCAAGTCTAATATCTTAACTTTGCAAGCAACCACCAAACTGGCATTACCCAGTGGTGCTTTGTGGAAGTATTTTCTGTAAAGCAGAAGTCAGGATATGAAGAGCATTCATATTGAACTCCAAGGTCAAAGAGCTGCCGCTGATTATCTGAAATTAATCAAAGCCCTGAGGGCAGCCTGCTGTAAATAGACTCACGAGAACATTGGGGATTTTCACCACGTGAAGCTGACTGCCCCTCGTCATTTTCATATTTCAGTTTTGGATATTACGATCTGGCAGGATCTTGATAATAAGGCCGTGAGCAAGTCTGCCTCAAGACTGAAAATAAAATTGATGTCATTATCTTCTCTTAAAGCTTTAATCATTGATGTAATTGAAAGAAATGCTACAGTGGGCACCGCACATCATGTCTTTTGATTCAACACATATACGACCATTTAGACCGACTGTGTGTGTGCAGGGTTGCAGGAGTTAAACTGAGGGGATAAGAGGGGTCCTCCACGTCGTCTCCGCACTGGGGGGCCCGGCGCACCCGCCACGCGCTTCCCATCTCCTTCAGCTCTCCTCTAGTGCTGCCATGATTGGCAGAGATGTTAAGTGCCATTTGACACCTGAGAGGGTGAAAATTTGTGCGAGTGGGCAGTAATGAATTGGAGACGTCTACGCAATTAAAATCACTGTTAATTTCTCCAGGGAGATAGGGCCCCCCCTGAGCCCATGAATCACAGGACAGGAGGAGGGATGGAAAGAGTGAAGGATGAGTCACTGGCTTTCCTGGATGGAGATGAACGAAGGCGCCCACTGCACCTCCCGCATTGTCGGCCGTTAAGCATTTTTGATTATGAACTCGCTTGATTTTTGTTCTGCTTCTCATTTGGTGGAAATTACTGTACTTTGGTTATCATCCACATTCGGATATGATTGTAGCACTTGTGATGTTCTAATCAGCGTTCATTGACACTGATTGAGATGTGCATTGTTTCAGAGGGAAGGAAGGAACCCTGCTCGGTTATGTCGGTCCATTTCATGCCAGATACTTCACTTGGTTTTTTATCCTCACAAAAGTTACAGGAATATCCTGTCACTCTGATTTCCTGGCAGATGATCCGGGAAATGTCAAAGGGAGTAACATTATAAACTGGGAAAGCTTTCAGTTCACACAGCGGACGGGTGTTTTTGTTTGCACTTGGCTAACGCTACACTTTCCACATTTCCTTTGGTTTGTTCTGCTTGATCCGTTCGCGATGACACAATGAACTCGTTTTACGACGCATTTGGTATTCTTTCAACCTCAATAATGTCACCCAAGTGTTGAAATCATTTATGAGGGAATGTATAAGTGTAATTTATGTCGGAGTTCAAGCCAATTAATAAAACCTGTCAAAAGTCTTTCCTTCTTTGACCAACAAAATGTTCTCTGAGGAGGCCCAAACACTGACCTTGCCGAGCCCAGAACGGCCCTGCTGCTGATCAGAGTGTCACCAGACTCAGGCGTTCTCTGACTGCCATGTGTTTAAATTGCCTCCCACTGGCATTCAAATTACAGCCCCTATCTCATCTGTTGAGATCTGGCATTACAGCGAGTCCACCATCTCCTTTCACACACACACATACACGCACACACCACCCAAGCACATAATGAGGCAAAGTCATCTCCTTCTGAATCCCCACTGGGTGTACCTGTGAAGTGTAAGGCCCAGATGCGCTATTTTCGGATCTCGCTCTTTTAATTTATTTCCATGATTTGGTGATAATAATAATAATTGTGCTGTAGGTGCTGCATTGAAATTAGCTGACACTTCCTCGGGCGTTATCGCTCAGCCATCGCATCCAAAAGTGCCTCTCTTCTGCTCGCATGCCTTCACTTCTTCATCTTTCGCCGTGCATTGACACAAAGGCTGTCGAAGCAGTTCTTCATTTTCCTTTCCCTTTTTTCAGCTTATTCAAATCAGGTGTTTGAAAACTAACCTTGTTTGAATTGTAATGCTGCAACGGAGGGTTTACAATTTACTGATACAGCGGCATAATAGGAAGCGGAGCGGGTCTGAATTTAAAATGAATTAAATTTCTGCTTGTCTGTATTCTAATCACAATGTTACATGATAGCTTACAAGAGTGTCTTTGAGACCGTTTCTAACTAAATAAATTTGATTTTGAAAGGGTGTGTTTGGCAGATTGGCTTCTGCATATTTTTACCGCCAGCCAGGTGCTGTCATGGATAAAGTACCTAGTTTATTGCACATAATAGGATGCAAGGATTGCAAAATATACATGAATTCTTTTTGACAGAGAGAAGCAATATCACAAAGACTCCCGCCCGCCCGGAGATGGCATTTACCCACCATTCAGATGGCCCATGACGCCCACACCGGGCATAGATTAATCAGTATGCTAAAGAGGGAGCTAACATGTACATGTGTCGCATTTTACCCTCATTCCCGGCTGAATAACAAAGTGAATTTCAAAAAAAAAAAGAAAACTAAAATGCTAAATAATTTTCTGAATAAGATTTTTTCTCCAGCAACATTTCTTTTTTTGTATTTAACTCTTCTGTGCTGTTGTGAGTCATTTTCACCCAGTTTGTGTGTTAAAATTTATTTTAACTAATAAAAATAATTGTAGAGATATAAAGAAACACAATTTTAGCTTGCACATATCCTGAATTACTATGATAATATTATGAACATTCGTGTAATTTTCCCAAATTTAGCCTCAGCGTAGTGGACATCAGTGGATTATTGGAAATGACAGCTTTAGAACTTCACTATTTTATTTTATTTTATTTTATTTATTTATTTTAAGTTTTTGAGTGTTAAGACTTCTCCCATTCATTTTCCTCCAAGTGGTCCTTCTCCTCCCCTTATACTATCTCTGGTTGAATCTTCATTGGTAACAGCACAGACAAATTAAGAGATGAGCCAGATGTCTAGCAGTCAGTGACAAGGGAACATTGTGTTCATCACTCTATCTTCAGAAAGCCAAAATGTGGATTCTGTAGATGCTTAAAGCCTCCAGATGTGTCCTACTTTTGTTCAGCAGTGACATGTGGTTAAACATACTTCCTGATGACCATCTACGTTCAGGTCTCGAGTTTCCCTGTCTAGGGACAAAACTCAGACTTTGTGAGTTCACACTGAAACTTCCTCTGTGGCTGCCATGGACTGCCATATGTATCAGCTTGTTTTTCAGGCCATCTGAGCTCGTAATTATCTGATGGAGCTCATTATAAGCTGTAATTGGAGGCGTTTGTATCCTCTGAGAGAGAAAGAGTAATAAAATAAGCAGAAAATTGTGGGATACTCTAAAGCCCCAGGCCCTTCTTTCCCATACAGCAACCTTACATCTTAGCTGAATATGGGCAAACAACCTCTTTGCAATGCAAATGAGGTTCACATATATTAGCATGGGCACTCTGATCAATGACCAATTAATGACCTGAGAGAAGTCATGTGACATCTCACCCCATTAAAATGCAATTGACAGGTTCACTGCACACCAGGTGCTTTATTACCGTGGTTAAAGAGAAGCATACATTTAAAAAGCCATATATATATATATATACATACACCGATCAGGCATAATATTATGACCACCTTCCTAATATTGTGTTGGTCCCCCTTTTGCTGCCAAAACTGCCCTGACCCGTCGAGGCATAGACTCCACTAGACCCCTGAAGGTGTGCTGTGGTATCTGGCACCAAGATGTTAGCAGCAGATCCTTTAAGTCCTGTAAGTTGCGAGGTGGGGCTTCCATGGATCGGACTTGTTTGTTCAGCACATCCCACAGATGCTCGATTGTATTGAGATCTGAGGAATTTGGAGGCCAAGTCAACACCTCAAACTCGTTGTTGTGCTCCTCAAACCATTCCTAAACCATTTTTGCTTTGTGGCAGGGCACATTATCCTGCTGAAAGAGGCCACAGCCACCAGGGAATACCGTTTCCATGAAAGGGTGTACATGGTTTGCAACAATGCTTAGGTAGGTGGTATGTGTCAAAGTAACATCCACATGGATGGCAAATCGCAAGGTTTCCCAGCAGAACATTGGCCAAAGCATCACACTGCCTCTGCTGGCTTGCCTTCTTCCCATAGTGCATCCTGGTGCCATGTGTTCCCCAGGTAATTTGCAGCCAATAAAAATTTCATCTTGGGAATGACAGATACAAGGCCTGCACAGTAGCCAGAGGTATTTTGAGCCATTCCTCTTGCAGAACAGTGGCCAGGTCACTATGTGATGCTGGTGGAGGAAACTGTTTCCTGACTTGCTCCACCAAAACACCTCAAAGTGGCTCAGTAACATTCAGATCTGGTGACTGTGCAGGCCATGGTATGTATTGGTGTATCATCTTGATACATGGCCCCACCTTCAGGGTACAATGTTTGAACCATTGGGTGCACGTCGTTCTCCAGAATGGTTCGGTAGTCCTTGGCAGTGACGCGCCCATCTAGCACAAGTAGTGGGCCTGGGGAATACCATGATATTGCAGCCCAAACCACCACTGAAACCTTAAAACCTCCATATTTGCAGCATTGCTGACCTTGGGTATGAGAAATAAAGTTATAATTATAACAAAAAAATTTTAATTAATAATAAAGATCAATGTATATGAGTTTATGTATTACTTTTTTTTTACTTAATTCCCAAGCAACATAAATATTTATAAGCCTTGATACTTTCTTTTGAAGTCCCAAGCGAACACTCGATACAAAGTCCCAACAAAAATGATCAAAGAAAGCACAAAGAGAAAAAAAACAGTCCTAGCTAGCATTGTTTTTTTCCCCGTCCCAGTGCACACGTAGAAAACATCAACCAAAAAAAACTGATTGCATGAAAGCATCAGGATTGGGACAAGTGCACTGTCGCTTTAAGATAAAATATTCTATCTTCTACATCATAATTATCTCCTTAAGGTAGAAATATTAGCATATCTTCCAATCTTATTATCTGAGAAATTGCCTCATTAAGTTGCCTGCCTCCCCTTGTGCCCACCTTGCACGCCATTGTCCATATTTCATCAGTGATCCCATAGAGCTCGGGGCTGCTCTGATTGGCAAGAGGCATATGCCTTATAACAGGTCTCTATGGGGACTCAGAGTGGGCCGAAATACACCAGCAGAGCTCTGTTTCTGACACTGGGATGATCATCTTTAATTTCATGTGCCTTTGCTTCTTTACAGACAGCCTACAAGTGAGCGGCCTTACTGCTTCCTGCCCTCGCTCCATCTCTCATCTGTCCTTCACGTCAGAGCATGTAGGGGATGTCAGTCAGGAAAATTTGCCCCGCTGCAAACGAGGGTCACGTCACAGAGGGGGACAAAGTCCGAAGGTCTGAATGTCTTGGGAGCAAATCTGATATTTGCCTGCAGCCGTTCATGTAGGTGTGTGAATATTCAAATGTACCTTGTTTGGATGAGTGTCATTCAGTGATGTGTCTCTCCTACATATTGGTCTCTGCAGGGTTGTCGCAAAAATTCACGGTCACTCACAGGACAACATTTTTACAATGTCAGATTGTCAGCATATGCTGAACAAGTATGCTATACCAGGGTATTTAAAACTTTTTAATGCCAAGGACTTTTTGATTTCTGCAGTATAATACACTGCCTCGCCAAAAAAGAAGTCACTGTTTGGATTTTAATAGGCAAATACTTAAGGGTCTATGGATGGATCATTATTACAGTGATTATTATTTTTTTAGCATGTTATATGTTTGGCAACGGTTCTTTTAACCCTAAAAGATGGAGTGTGTAGCTTTTCATTTCTTAAACAACCATGTGTTAAGATGTATCATGGCTGTATTCCAGGATGACAATGTCAAGATTCATCAGGCTCAAATTGTGAAATAATTGTTGGGAGGGAGCATGAAGAATCATTTTCACACATGAATTGGCACTGACATTAACCTCTGTGTAAGTTTTTGGGATGTGCTGGAGGAGACTTTACAGAGTGCTCACCTCTTGCATTGTCAATACAAGATCTTGACCAAAAAATGATGCACCTCTCGATGGAAAAAAATGTTGTGATGTTATTTCCATCAAGAGGTGCATCGATTTTTGGTCAATATCTGGTATTGACAATGCAAGAGGTAAGCACTCTGTAAAGTCTCCTCCAGCACATCCCAAAGACTTTCAATGAAATTAAGGTCTGGACTCAGAGGTGCCAATTCATGTGTGAAAATGATTCTTCATGCTCTCTGAACCATTCTTTCACAATTTTAACCCTGATGAAGCTTGACATTGTCATCCTGGAATATGGCCATGATGTGTCTTCCTACATGGTTGTTTAAGAATGAAAAGCTACACACTCCATCTGTCTGGGTTAAAAGAATCGTTGCCAAACATATAACATGCTAGGAACATAATAATCACTGTAATAATTATTCATTCATAGATTCTTAAGTATTTGCCTATTAAAATCCAAACAGAAACTTTTTTTTTTTGGCCGGACAGTGTATTGTAAAGAGTTATTTAAAGTGAATGATTGCTTCCAAAATTAAATATTTGGAATATAAATGAAATAAATCAAATTGTTACAATTTTATCTGATTAATTATACCTTATCTGAAATTAACACTTAAAAAAAGAATAAATAAATAAAAAAAAACCCTGTGTAATACTATAGAGGACCATAGTGGGCTCCCCTTATTCATACCCCCCTGTCGACGGCCTTGGGTCTCTTGTCTGTCTGAGAAATAACCGTGGACAGAGGACAAATCCCTGTTTGGAATTATAAGTTAATTGTCAAATAGAAGGGTCCCGCAGCGTCCTAAGCCTGAATTGTACCGCTGCATACATTCACAGAAATTATTTAAATGATTACCACCACAAATTACACATTACCGCTTTCAGATATTAATGAGATGCACTGGAATATCTCTAACAGCTTAATCTGTGAAATTTAAGCCATGAAATGAAATCTGACACCCATGGATTCATAATAAAATAATGTCTTTTTATCCCAGGCGATGGCCGAGCTAGCAGCTCTGAGACAGTCTGGAGGATGTGTGGATCCCATTTAGAAAAAGTGCTGGTGTTGACAAGTCGCCACTTCGGTGAGTAGAAAGAGATGGTTGAAGAGGATAACTGTCACCATCCTTCACTCAGCCTTGATCAGAATGAGAATAATGATGAGATTTAATTGTGGTTGGACACTGGCATCCTCTCAAATGGATCAGTGGACTTGAGACTCAGATGTTAATTGAATCTATTGCTCAGTTAAATGATTTCTCTTCTGTGTTTTAAATAGGTAGCCTCCAGCTTTGGTAATGTTCTGCTCCACAGCGTGTTGGTAAAAGAGCGCTCATTTAAATCTAGATTGATTTGCATAATGATAATTTTGCATTCTTGCATAATGAAACCCTTTTCCTCGAATTACTCAACGCAACATCTACAGCATCAAATGATCTGCTTTTATCTAAATTTCACTTATACAGGTGAACATGTGAAGCGTTCCATTGACTCATAATGAACAATGATTCATTTAAAATCAAATGGCATTATTCATGGAAATTTGAATCGTTAAAGCAATAAAAACGAAGAAAAAATGAACAAAGCTCTTCATTCAACTACTATCCAGTAAAGTTCTATTTGCATTTAGTTTTTTTTTTTTTTTTTAAATAATGGCTGTCAAACCAAGGGATAGTCCACCCAAAAATGAAAATTCTGTCATCATTTACTCACCTTCATGTCGTTCCAAACCTGTAAGACTTTCGTTAATTTTTGGAACACAAATGAAGATCTTTTAATAAAATCTGAGATTTCTGTTTCTCCATTGACAGTCCATGCAACTACCACTTTGATGCTTCACAAAGTTCATAAAGAGATCATAAAACAAATCCACATGAATTGAGTCCAAATATTCTGAAGAGGCATGATCATTTTATATGATGAACAGATTGAATTTAGGCTTTTTTTTCATCAGCATGTTCATCATATAAAGCTAATGAGTCTCTTTAGAAAATTTGGACTAAACCACTCAATTCATATGGATTAGTTTTACGATCTCTTTTTGAAGCGTCAAAGTGGTAGTTGCGTAGACTGTCAATGGAGGGACAGAAATCTCTGAGATTTCATTAAAAATATCTTCATTTGTGTTTCGAAGGTGAACGAAAGTCTTGTGGGTTTGGAACAACATGAGGGTGAGTACAGGCCCGGCACCCGGACACACGACTAGGGGGGGCATTTATATTTCTCAGGGGGTCCGACCTTTTCTATATGATGATTACTGTGTCAGTCATCGCAATTTCGAGAGTGAATCCTGCATTTATATGTGGATGGGACTATGTATTGAAGTATGTATGTGGCCGCTTGTAGAGCATGGAAAACAAGTTTTATCCAAATTTGGAATATTAATTATTATATATCGCCTAAACAGCGTGTGAGCGCTACCTTTATAATCACTAAAAAGCTGTCACTCATTCAATGAACGCGATCTCACAAAGTTCCGTTATATTATTCAGTGATGCTAACCACAAAATGAATCTCTTATTTACATAAAGTCTACACTTTGTTAGAGAAGATTTTCAAGCGTGCAGAACTCAGCACTGGACAACTCGAGCGGTGAGTGGATTCTAGCTTAAACACCTGTGATTGGCCGTTGTGTTCAAGAAATCAGCAAACATGTCTGTGATTGGCTACATTGCTCACCGATGCGAAAACACGTTGGAAATTAAATGATTTGAAAAAATAATCTCAGCCTTTGCGATTTCATAATCGCACTAAGAAGCGATAATCGTGTTTAAGTTCAAAGTTAATTTTCGTATCATGCGATAAATTGTGCAGCACTAGTATGCTATTTAAATTTATAGATGTTGATGTCTCTGATTAACTGAAAATAACGCAATGCGGCTTGTTTTGAAGAAATTATCGGAAGTTTCAGTCTGTAACAGTGAGTTTAACTTTATGAGTGTGTGTGGGAAGGCGGGCGAGGGCGGATGTTGTGTTCATTCTGGAGCATGTGTGGGGCAGGTTGGTCGAGTCCTGATATGCTTAACAGCCAATTTACAAAGGTCAGGTCCTATGGATCAAACCGTTCAGTAAATTGCACCTTCAAACTCATAAATGAGAAACAATCATCTTGCTAAAGGTCACGGCGCTAGCACTGTGGATTACAATAATAAAGTAAGCCACCCTGCTCTTCCACTAATTTACTCAAGGAACTCAGGAACATTGGCTAAAGAACGTCTTCTTTGTTTCTTTTTTTCCTCTCTTTCTCTCTCTCTCTCTCTGTCATTCGCTCTCATTTGGTCTCTTTTTCTCTTTCTGTAACTTAAATCACAGATGGGTACTCTCCCTTAAGAGTGTTCAGTATTTTTCACAACCATGACAAGTGATTATTTCAACTATTACATTATAGAGAATTTTACGTTTCAAAATCTTGAGACCACACTGGAATCCATTTAAGTTTATTTGAATTTAAACCTGAAAATAAACATTTTGTTAAAAAAGGTGCAAAACAAAGAAAAGGCATCAAATATTTATGTCAGTTAGCCTACTGTACAGTTACACTGAAGCCATCTTGACAAACTCACTTTTTATAAAGTTAATTAATTACAAAAATTGATGGTAGTAAAAAGTTGTAATCCTTTAATGTGAGTTTTAATGAATCATTCAGTTTGTTCATTTCAGGTAGATTGCAGTAAGTTCGTGAGAGCTCACATTTACCGCTGGACTGTGCCAAGTGTCAGATTAGTTTTGACACCTCATTAGCAAGCATCCATAAAGACTGGCTATGACATCACCTCATCACTGCACTTGATCAAACTGCCACTCAACCACAGGAACCTTCATTCTGCAGTTTTGAGCTACATGAACTTACTTTTGCTCTGTTTAATGCTAATACATGTCGTTATGTGCTAAAACTGCGAAAGAGATCTTAAAACAGCTCTTGTATTAAGAATCGTTCTGAATGTGTCCTCATGGGTGGCAAATCCCACACATCCCTGCTTCTCTTTTCCAAGTTCTGAAACTGTGGACAAGTGAGAATAGGGACAATCTGGGGACAGACTGGCAGCCTAATTAAGCCTGGGGAAAGATGCCTGGGGTCAGCCAATTACAGCCTCATCTATATGCATCTGTTATGAAGGGTTCTCCAGGGAGACAGGAGGATGGTAACACTGAATGGACAGTGCCCAAAACCACTGGATGTCCATTAGTTTTAGTGTTTCTTACATTTTTAGAGTGATGTGATAAAGTGATGTATTTTTTAAGCCTTTTCATTAATTTTTCTCATTTATTCGTGACATTTTTAAATTATTGTGATGCTTTTTTTTCATTTTTTATTTTCATTTTTCTCACTGCTGCTGAGTTTTTAAGAGGCTATTTTTTCCATGTTTTCCCCCCACTTTTTTATTTTAATTTTTCTCACTGTGCTTAAAGGATTAGTTCACCCAAAATAAACGTGATATTTATTCATTTTCATGTTATTTCAAATTCAAACCAAAGCCCAAAAATATGGGATGTATTGTTAATGACATATTTTTTTGTTTGTTTTGTTTTTGACAGTGACATTTTTCCCCCTTCATTCTTGTCACTATGCTTAAAGGGATAGTTCCCCCAGTAATAAAAATACAAAACATTTAGTCACCCTCATGCCATTTTAAACCTGTATGGCTTTCTTTCTTGTGTGGATCACAAAAGGAGACGTTTGAAATATTGTGCTTGTTGCTCTTTTCCAAGATGGGGACTGAAGCTTTTAAGCTTCAAAAACAACACAAAAACTATTTAAGTATCATAAATGCCATCCATACTGAAAATCTAGCTCTCTTGCTGCATTCATAAGATCATTATAGTACAAATTGTTCTTTTGAGTAGAAGCTTTTATGTGAATTATTTGATCTGGTTCACAAAAGCAGTCTGAATGATATGTTCACAAATTGTTGAAAATGTAGGTGAATCACTGCATAATGACTTAAATTTAGTTTCATTTCTCATACACCTTGTATAGCTTCAGAATAACTGGACAGGATTTTTGCGGGTCTTAAAATGGTCTTTAAAAGGTCTTAATTCACCTTACACAAATTAAGGCCTTAAAAAGGTCTTAAATCAGAGAAGAAAATCTTAAAATCATAAAGTCATGACATTAAATGTTGCATGCATTCCAAAAAAATATATATATATATTTTTTTTTACCATTTAAAATAACTGTTTTCTATTTGAATATATTTTAAAATGCATTTTATTTCTGTGTTGGCAAAGCTAAATTTTCAGCATCATTACTCCAGTCTTCAGTGTGTCACATGATCCTTCAGAAATCATTCTAATATGCTGATTTGCTGCTCAAGAAACATTTATTATTATTATTATTATTATCAATGTTGAAAACAGTTGTGTCCATTTTTTTAGTATTATTTGATGAATAGAAAGTTCAAAAGAACAGCATTTATCTGAAATAGAAAGCTTTTGTAACATTATCACTACTGTTCAAAAGTTTGGGGTCTGTAAGAGTTTTTTTTTTTTTTTTGGAAAGAAAATAAAAAAAATAATACTTTTATTCAGCAAGGATGAATTAAATTGATCAAAAGTGACAGTATAGACATTTATAATGTTGCAAAAGCTTTATATTTCAGATAAATGCTGTTCTTTTGAACAGTAAACGATAGTTCCCTATTGTAATAGTTGGGAGCAGAGCTACTTTTTTTACAAAATGAATTAAAAAGTAATGGATATCTGTTGGAGGTTGTATTTTCTGAAGTTTTCTGAACTCTGAAGTATTGCAAATACAACTCATTGTGTTTCTCCCTAGACTTTTACATTTAGAGAACATATTGATATATTGTTTTTCCTTCAATTTATTACTTTTTCCTTACTTGGTTTTAAAAAGGTCTTAAAGAAGTCTTAAATTTACCTTCATAAAACCTACAGAAACCCTGCTTGGAATATAACGCAGTAGTCATATCGAGCATGTTTTTTTCTTTTTCTTTTTGAAGCTTGTAAGCCTCAGTTCACATTCATTGTAAATGCACCGAAAAGAGCAACATGCACATTCTTCAAAATACCTACTTTTTTAATTCACAGCTGTACGGGTTTAGAACGTCGATGGAGTGAGTAAATGATGAAATTTAAAATTTTTAGGTGAACTATTCCTTAACGCGTTGTCCTAGATCAGTGATGAAGGGTGACGTATTTGATGTAAAGATCTCACCAAGCAGCGTTTTACTCCTCTGAGTCAGGGCTAATGGGTCCGTCACTGAGACACTAATGACAGATTGGACTAATCACAGCTTCCTTCCATATGACTGAAGTCTTCTGAACCGCTGTTTTAGCAACACTAATTTCTCCACCGATACTTCTTTCACATTCTCTTTTTCCCGTTGTCCTTTTAAACGGACGCAAAATGATTCTGTTAGTGTATCCGCCAGCATTCTCTATTCACCTGTCAAATGACAGAAAATACCAAATTGCTCTGTCTTTTAGTGCCTCTGGAAGCTATTTGTACAAATGCTGCGAGAGAAAAG
This sequence comes from Ctenopharyngodon idella, assembly GCF_019924925.1. Taxonomy (NCBI): domain Eukaryota; kingdom Metazoa; phylum Chordata; class Actinopteri; order Cypriniformes; family Xenocyprididae; genus Ctenopharyngodon; species Ctenopharyngodon idella. The sequence goes on along the minus strand of NC_067230.1, from coordinate 8,765,873 downwards.
AGACGATTGCTTACAGTGTGCGCTCATCAGGGGGGTGACACGCAGACAATAGGTTTTGCTGTGGGGTAATTGCAGCCCGTTGGGGTGTCAGTCTGCCCAACAGAGGCTTGCTCGCGCGCCGCAGGCATCTCGCGGTGCCATCGATGAACAAATGAGACTCCTCTCCCTGGTGGATGGAGCTCTTTATGGACAACAGGGGGCAGTGTTGAGTCACAATAGTTTTTTTCTGTTTGTGTGGCCGTCTCCTTTTTTGCGTTCAGTCCTACCCAGATGATGCTGGCAGGGGTCCAGGAGCTGGACCGAGGCAGATTAATTACACTTTTTCAATTAATGTTCTAATGACGAACTGTTGTGTATTCTGACGATAAGCATGTATAATCTATGTGTCAAGGGGGCTGATAGGGGAGATAATAGCACGAGAAGAAATAATATTTCACACCTGACCGAGGTAAATAGAGCCAGATGGACGAGTCACATCTGCCTTGACCACTGAAGTCATGACTGCATGCATCTGTAAACAACACACAATTTTCCATATGTCTGTTGATGTCGAATAATCGTTCTAATTAATTTGATTTTGAAGCTCTGGGCACATTGATGATGATCCAGAAAAATGAATTGACAGGAGATGGCCAATTGCGTCCCCTGAAGGTATATAATATTAATATTTATGTATGTACATTCAACCCGGTGTCAGTAATATTTTTGAAATTGAAGATGTTTTTGAAAGAAGTCTCTTTTGTTTAACGAGGCTGCATTTATTTGATCAAAAAATACAGTAAAAACAGTAATATTGTTAAATGTTATCTGTTTTCTATTCTAATATATTTTAAAATTTAATTTAGTCTTGGATGGCAATGTTGAATTTTAGTCCTCAGTGTAATATGATTTCTCAGAAATCATTTTAATGTGCTGATTTGCTGCTGAAGAAACATTTTTAACATTTTAAGTAATGCAACAGATTAACTGTTAGTAAATAATGGTCTTAATTTAAATCTCAATTAAGGTTTTTAAAAAAGTTATTTCACGTTCTGATCACATATGTGTGGCAATATCAACTTTTTATTTTAAGACAGTAGGAGTAATATAAGCTCAAATTCAGGAAATTGCTTTTAGAAAAATTTAGCTGTTAAGCTCGGTCTGTTCTCAGACGCGAAGGGAAGAAAAAAAATCTGTTTTTAATTCCACAGACACTTAACATGAGTCTTATTCTCACTTTAGCTAATCAGGGCCAATGATTTCATTACACATAGTTTTTAAGATAATAGGAATTCAAAGTGTGTTAAATTAAAATACGCTCTACATCCATGTGCTACGCAACAGTACTGGAGGAGAATAAAATATTGGGACTGAGGGCTAGTCTTCTGTCCATTATATCATCTCCATCCTATTCATGAGGGAGAAAGAGAAGGAGCGAAGGAGTGAGAGAAGAGAGAGAGAAGAAAAAAGAGAGATAAGTCTCTTACTGCCTTGTGACTAAAGACCTGAATTCAACTTCCCATTAAAGTGTTAAAAAATTTAAATAATAAAAAGAGAGAGAGAAAAAACGAACGCACTTTTTAATTAAAAAGGATCCTAATAATCCACATCATATTATACACCGTAGATTCATCGGTCAATTTAATAACATGGAGTCTTTTGGATCTTAATATCTTTGGAAACAGGTTTCCTTCATAACTGAGGGGCTTTGTTAATTACACACAGGGCCTAATGATTTTGAATATTCAGTGGCTCTCGATGTTTTGATAAATGGGCTTCCACTAAGATTTATTCCTAATTATCTCATTTGTCTTTCTCCATTACTTTTTATAGCTTAAATTTATGAAGTCATTAAGACGTTAGTGGCCCTGATAATGATTAGGAGAAAGAATTGTATGAAAGTGAATTATACGAAAATGATTATGGCTAAAGGAGTCTTTAAAATGAAGCCGGTGAGGAAGTTGTGTGGGCTTTGTTTAAAGGTGCAGGGTGCTGTTCAATCACGCAACCCCTGGCACGGCCCTCGTTCGCCTGGGCGCAGGCGGAAATAACGGTGATTAAAATGTCTTTTTGTCACTGTTCGCCCCTCTCTCTCGCTCCTTCTGTTCTGATTCATCCCTTAATGTGCGCTAGTGCTGACGGTAGCAATATTCTCCTTGGGACCCGAGATGAGATCGCTCGCTGAAAAAAAGGGGCTATTTTTAAAATGGCCCTTTATACTTGCACGTTTGTTTAATTTCAGCCCGTCTTTGAAGATAAAATGAAACACATAAATACAGGCCATTACATCCGCATTTGGGCTCCTTTATTATTATTACATTTTTACTGGTTCTCAGCTTCCAGACCGAAAACCAGGCAGAAACATTGACTTTATTACTTTTTCCTTTCTCTTTCAAAACTGATTTCCACCCTTTCGTACCCAATTAAACAATGAGGTATGTAATATACCATGTGTCTTCTCACATTGACATTCTGTTGTTATGAGAAGCATCTGGCAATTCAAACATTGGTCATGCCTTGATTTTTATTTTTTAGGAGAGTAACGATGGTCACATCCTCCGTTGAAACCATAAATGTCAACTGAGGATCTAGATCACTGTGAGTAAAAACAAAACAGTTGAGACTAAATTTTCGACATCAGATCCCCTTGAAAGCAACTTCCAAATACATTTAATGGTGTCTTTGATAATTAAATATCAAAAGTCGTATTCTCATGTGTAAATTTGATCAGTTGCACATTCTGAAAAACATTTACTTTACTTCTGCTATCATCTTTCCACTCTCATGTTGCTCCAAAGTCATTTGTTTTTAAGGAGTTTTTAGTTGCAAATTTGATAGTTTTATTAAATAAAAAAAATATATTGTAAAAATAGTGTATATTATTAACATATGTATGTTAATTCATTAAAAGTAATATTTATTATTATTATATAATTTAAACCAGGGTTAATTGCAAGGTTATTTTTTAAAAACCCTTTTTTTCCCTTTGTGGATATATGTGTAGGTCTTCAACTGGAAAAACAATTAAAAAAAACAACAAATGTGTTAGGGTGAGTATAACTAACTAACTAACCTAACTAACTAAATGAGGTGCAGGAGAACATGATTTGCTGTCCATTGAGAGGGAGATGGGAGGCTAACTGCACGTTCATCTGTCCTCCTCTCATTCTCTCTCCCGCCCGCTTCTTTTCTCTCTACAGAGAAAGACAGATCTGAAGAGGTTGTGTAAGCCCCTGGTTAATTAATTATTTAATTATCTAATCAAGCAGATGAAGAGCATCTCCCTACACCAGTGTTAATTATGAAACAGCTGGGGCAGTGTGCTGAAGGAATATTGAAACAGGGCTTGGCAACCTTTAGTTTTTCCTCTCCTGCTTGCAGTCTCTCTCGTATCTCTGCTTCTTTATTCTGCAGTCAGTATTTCTCCCAGCAGGGGGAGCAGTATCTCTGCTAGTGGGTGATCAGAATGGTTCTGGGTTGGGTGGAAACATCCTAAGGCTCAGAAATATTATAGATTTAGAAGGTGAGAGTTTAGTGCTCAGACTCAGCAGAGGTTTTGATGAGTGCATTTCTGTTTACCAAACCATGTGGGTCGCATCTGAATGACTGTCATTTTTCAAATGTACACTTTTAATTTAATTTAATTTATTATTTTTTTAAATTTTATTTAGCCACTTTTAGTAATACTTGTCTATGTACTGTCATACTTGGAAAAATCTATGCCTTAGTGTTTCCATTCATCTCAGTGGCAGTAATTGAGAAGTTGGAATAGAGATATCTTCCTCAATAGAGAAAGATAGTCGCTGCGTCTGAAATTGAATATTTCCCTACTATATAGCATGCAAAAAACAAGAGTAGTATGTTCAAATACATAGTATTCGAAAAACAGTAGGCGAATATTACCCGGATGACCTACTACTTCCGGCGAGATTCTGAAGTGCGCATTAGATGGACACTTTACTATCCTGTGAGGCCACGGGAGGGAATTTATGAATGGAAGTGAAGTGACACTGGTTGGTAATATGACAGTTACGACATGGCGGATGTAGTACATCCGAATTTCATTCATACTACCCATATCCGTACTATCTAGAGCATACTTTTTACGGTTGTGAAGTAAATTCAAATTCAAATGTAGTACCTACTCAGTACGTGATTTTGGATGCAGTGAGTGTCTCTTCGCTATTAGCAGGGGCTAATGCTAACCAGGTAAACTGACCATTTGGATGAATATTCAATCTTAAATTTTTATTTACATCCGAATAATGTAAAAACTGCCTTAAAAACTATTGATTAACCACTCATGTGAACATCTAAGGTGTCAATATCAATGATGTCAATATCTATGATGGTTACAAATATGGAACAGATGAGCAGGAATATGATCAGTATATGGTGGATTCAAACCTGCATTTCCCACATGAGCACCACAGCACTATGCACTACCCACTTCTGCCTTTACCAGTGCATCCAGCATTATTACCTATACCATCCTCCTTTGATTTCCCATAGAATTATCTCTCTCCTTCATAGTGCCTAATTAAAGCATGTGAAAAAGGATGTCAAGAATAGCCCGTCACACCGGTCAATGATTAAGACCACCTTGAGTGTTTCCCCCGTCTCCTTCCTCAACAGCGTTTCCACCTAACGGCGGCAATGTAGTAGAATTGCCTTTAATTGCAATCATCTAGACAGGCCCTGGGTGTCCGCCTGGTAGGGAGACGCAGTTTCATGGGCTCCATGCGTTGCATAAAATTAAAGGCAGAGTGGGGACTGGATAATTGGCTTGAGTCTCCTGCTCTCCTCAGTCACGCAAAAGCGCCAGCGTGTGTTTCTCCGACACGCGTGTTTCACGGTCACTTCCGCTCGCAGGCCAGCACTCAGCGGGCTGAGATTAATGAGAGCTGGCTTGCCTCGCTCAGCTTTACGTGGCCTTTGGGTTAGGAGACCCTATGTGGGGCCTGAAGAACTAATTGTGCTCAATTTAGCAATGAGTGCTAAGCTCTTAGTCAAATGTCTATACATAATGGTTATTTAGTTAATGGTGGTTAGTTAATAGCTAAACAACTACTACACAGGAAGTACCTCAACTTGTTCTAAAGCAGATTGTTTTTGTGTTTTTGAGTATGTTTGTGTTTGCTGTAATGGATCGGTTTGCTTTCACAAAAGCAAACACATGCATACTCCATCTTTTTCACAGCTTTACACTTGCAACCTATCACTTCTATGGGAGACTGAAACGAGTATGAGTATTTGTGTCACACTTTTCCTCAAATGCTACCATTCCACTTATATACAAGAATTAGTTCCTACGCTTAAATCTGAGTGGTGTAGCAAGTCAGCCCTGGGCCCATATGCAAAAACAGGCCCCAAACAAAAAGTGCAACGAATTGGCATTAATGCAAAGTATCAGGAAAATACCATACCAAACACATTGCTTCATCCGAGTAGCCTGATAAATAGAGTTGTCAAAAGTACCGGTACTTCGGTACCAAGTAGGTACTAAAAAAGCTTAAAAATGTGGCGATACCTTTAAATATCTTCAAATTAGGAATTTTATTAATAAACCACAGAATCACTCTCCTACCTTACCGGATCTGTCCCCTTTAGAAAAAATTAATTTAAACCACCTTAATTGTGGTAAACAAATTTCCATGTTTTATAGACTAATCTCCACTAACTGCAGGGAAAATACAGACAACAAGCATTTGGCTTGGTGCCAAGACATAAATGAGAATATAACTGAAGATGAATGGCAGAGTATCTGTCTAAAGGCCCAGGCCCAGACCCAGACAATTAATACAAGGTTTAAACTTACACAATACAAATGGATTATGAGAGTGTACATAACTCCAGAATTACTACATAAATTTAATCCAAATATTCCAGATCTATGTATAAAATGCAACCTAGAGATAAGAACATTATACCATTGCTTATGGAAGTGTCCTCAAGTTCAACATTTTTGGGAAAAGGTTTTAGACTTTTTATCACTGCTTTTGAAACAAAATGTTCCTAAATGTCCTAAACTTTGTATACTAAATATTTTCCCTGTAACTTGCACTTTATCCAGTTCTGGTAAGAAAATGTTGATTTTCTGTTTATTACAAGCAAAACTCACAGTAGCACATCATTGGAAAAATATAGAAAGCCCTAGTTTTAAACAATGGTTACAGGAATTGTCTAACTGTTTGGCTTTGGAAAAACTTACATATATTGTTAAGGGAAAACCTGAAAAGTTTTTCAAAGTATGGAATCCTTTTAGGGAATTTTTGAAGGAAACCGATCCTAATAGTCTGTTTCCTGTGTAACCTGGCTTAACATGCATCATTTGTTATGATATTAATGTACCATTGTTTTGAATTTTTTGTTATTATTATTATTATTATTTATTTATTTATTTTATTTATTTTTATTGATTTATTTATTTGTGTGTGTGTGTGTGTGTGTGTTGTTTGTTTCTGGTGGTAGTGTTTCAAAATCAATAAAGACAGTGTTGAAAAAAAAAAAAAAAAGTGACGATACCAACATTTCCCCCTAGCATTTTGAGCGCTGTTGAGCAGATTCTGATTAACTTAAATACCTCTGATTGGCCATTGTGTTCACGCATTCAACAGATATGTCTGTGATTGGCTACAATAATTAACGCTTCAAAAACATGTTATAGAAATAGAAATCTTTCATGCTCTTCACCGAGTGCTTACACAGATACACACGGGAGCGTTTGAAAGCAGACGTATATCAGCAAACTGGTCAATCACAGACATATCTGTTGAATGCGTGAACACGATGGCCAATCAGAGGTGTTTAAGTTAGTCAGAATCCGCTCAACAGCACTCAAAATGCTGCCGATTTCAAAACGCTTTCCAATGTTCCTGTGTATTTTCAAACTCTCCCGTGTGTATCTGTAAGCGCTCGGTCCCATTTTTGAAGAGTTGATCATTGTAGCCAATCACAGACATATCTGTTGAGGGTGTGAACACAATGGCCAATCAGAGGTGTTTAAGTTAGTCAGAATCCGCTCAACAGCGCTCTCAAAATGCTATCGGAAATGCAGGGATCATCACATTTTTAGCATTTCACTATCGACTTGGTACCGAAGTACCAGTGCTTTTGACAACACTACTTTGTAAAGTAACAGGCCATCCAGATCTAACACAAAAGCAGTATTAGTAATAGTCAAAAGTTGTCTATTGAGCGAGTTACTTAATAAATTTAATAAACCAATGAGTGCTGCATTAAAAACACAACCTTGAGTGGCATACCTCTACCCAAAATCTTTTCACAACCAGAATGGAACTAACATAAGTAAGGGATAATACACGGCTAGCTGTGCATTAAATAGTTTTAATGCACAACGTGGAGGCAAAGAACCACCATACATGCAGCAGAGACTGGAATGGTAAAAATACCTGTTTTTGTCAGTTATTTTGTCTATGGGTTGTTAGATCTAGAATGCCCGCTTTAAATCAGACACAGAGATAAAATAGTTTGGTAAGATTACATTTATTTGAATGAATTAAAGAGGGAGAGAGAGAGAGGGCAGTTGTGCGTGTATGAATTACCTAGTCTATGCAGCCTCTCTCTATTAATAGTATGTGTTGAATCAAAAAACAGTGACGTTACCACCTCGTTGCTGAGAAAAATAATGTAGTGTTTCAGTAGTGAAGCTAATTTAGTAATAAATAGTGTAAATAGTTTAGTAATAGTGCGTGTGCTGCACAATCTCTGATCTCTGTGTGCAGTTGACTGGGCGAGTTTAAAAATACAGATTCATTCAGGAACTAAAGAAGTGTTTTTTTATGAGTGAGTCATTGGAATATTCACTCAAGCAATTCTTTCAGGAACGGGTGAGTCATTGAATCATTCATTTAACCAGTTGAGTCAAAAACGCTGACTACTGTGTGTGGCTTAGAGATGTGCATCTGGACTGTGTTTTTGTTTGGATCTATTTTTGTTGCTGGTACAATATTGCAATATCCTGTCTAAAAAGTAGTTGGTACTTAGTAGTCTGGAGCTCCAAATTCCGATACCTAGTAGTATGTTTATTGAACTGTTGTTGTAAAAGCAATATCACACTTCATGCTGTTTTATTTGTCATATCAGCAAAATCAGACTGTGAATACTGGAACAACAGAACTCTTTCTTGTGTGATATTCAACTCTGAAACTTCAAACTGGTCCGTTTCTTTGCCGTTTTCCTTGTCACAGGTTTATTATAGCTTCACATTTCCTTGCAGCACAGTGGTGTAAAGAGAGTAAAGTCTTCTGTTTACAGTAAAGCCTGCACAGCATGTTGTTCAAACATGCAGTTTTCATGCAGTACATGAAAACTGTAAAAAAAAAAAAAAGTTTATCTGTTGTGGAAAGCATGCAGTTCAGTTCTCATACATTTCATCTTCTCTCCCTTGGTGTGATTGTGTCTCATTTGAAGCGAAGCGACTGAACCTCTGTGTGCACAGGGAATAATCTCAGTGTTTGTCGATGCATACCTGATCTGTGTTGTCTGCATTCAGAGATTAGTGTTGTGTAGTGTCGCTTAGGGACTGTTGAATAAGAGTGTGTGTTTATTTTGGGGAGCACAGTGGAACAGAGATTGAACAGCATTAAAGATGGAGAACATGACAGAGTACATGGATCATTTTAATGTAAATCAGCATTGGGTGAATCTGGCAATTGGAAAATTACAACTTTCCCATGACTGACGGTAATCAGTATTCCATGACTGTTGGCACAACAGTTCCTTCTCCATTTGTCTCTGACACCTTTACACCTTTTCATTGGACTGCAGATCTCTGGTACAGTGAAAATACAAAATAGCTATACTATAGTAAATAGTTAAATTGAAGATAAATAAATACTCTCCCACATGCTGTTGAATTAAATTGGACTAGTCAAGTCAAGTCACCTTTATACATATATATATATATATATATATATATATAGCACTTCACAGTATTTAGTAAATATCTCTTTATGGGAAAAATACTATGGATTGGTTTGAACATCCTAACACACACACACACACATATATATATATATATATATATATATATATTTTTTTTTTTTTTTCACAATTAAATGTACCATCCCAGAAAATTTGTATAAATTCATCATAAACTTAATTAACCCTTTGACGCGTACGACCACACCAGTGTGATCAGTTTTGGCTGGTCCCTGGAGCGTACGATCACACCGGTGTGATTAGAACGTTTAGCACATCACGTGATCAACTGCCAAATTCAAATGTGCATGCGCGCTTTGGCTGGCGCTAACTAAAGACGGACGCGCGCAGCACTAATAACATTTATGCAGTGTTTTCAACCAAATAATGTTTATTTTAGGTTTCAGACATTTAAATACACATGAGTACTAACAAAACAATACATTTAGAGTTTGTAAAATACACAATGATGTCTACGGAAGCGGAAATAACAACCCTTTCCATAATAATTAGACGACACGTTTTATTCATATCAGTTACACATTGTGAAAGTAACTTTAAAGTTTACTCTATTTTTCCCCAGTTGACTGGCTCACTTACTTTCATGTATTTCGGGAGAAGTGGATGAATTCACGTGTTGTAAATCCAACAGATCCGATTCTCTGTGCGGCACAAACTAACATGGCGGCGCCCATTGCGCATGTAGCTCAACTAACGCGATTGTTATAAAGGTGTTTAAACAGCAAAACACATCCACTTGCACATATTTGACAATCGGAACATCAGATATTTCATGCTATAGTAAACAAATTTGTGAATATTTTGAATAAAAAAGGAAAAATGAAATAAAAGCAGATCATCAGTCATATAGCACTGTGCTGTTTTACGTGACAAGCAATGACGCTACGCTTGATTTAAATGAGTCAATAAGTCATCGATCCTTTTCCAAAACGTGTTTTTGTCTTACCCTGATTCACTATGCCTAGTAGTGATTGCTTTATCAGCAGTAGGATAACCACATTCATCCGCACAGTCATGCAGAGCCAAAGCACAACCAAAACAATGTTCTTCTGCAAAATGCATGCAGTTTTGTTTTTTAACCACCAGAGGGCCAAAAGTTACATACCTTTAAAGGATTTTTAGATATTTTTTGCTGAAAAACAAGACAAAAATAATAATTTAGAAAATTGATTTTGCACTGTTTAAAAAAAGCAATTCACTACACTTGAAAAACATGGCCCTTTGCTCTACTCTTGCAACAGATCCATTACTGTGCAACAGAAACTCTACCACACCTACAGAGATCTTACCAATATTGTGAAGGTGAGCATTCGTCAACCCTGTTTTTCCTCTGTTTTTACCTGTTCCCTCAAAAGGTTAACAGAGAGGACTTGGCGAGGCACTCACTGAGTGGTACAAGTGATTGCCGTATTAATTGCCTCTCCCATTTCTCCACAAGGTCACCCCTGTCCACTGGAAGATAAGACAAAGTAATTCTTCTGTACTACACTAGAGCACAGCACATCACAGAGCCATTCAGCCTGAACCAACGAGAGCGGGGTTGAGGAGGGGTGAGGTTTGGCACAAAGTGGCTTACCTTTCAAGAGGCTTGACATCCGCAACAATACAGACCTCATTAAAAGGTAGGGATATGCCCTCGCTGGCCAATTTAAAACCTCTGGTCAACTGCGCTGCGACTAATTTGCTATCAGCATCAGTGACGCCTCGCACAAACAGCTAAATTATGCCAGCAATTTTAAGTGCAAAGAGTAAATTATCATATTTAAGACATATAGGATTTAAAAGGAAAAAAATGCAATTTTTGGTATAAATTTTATTAAGGATGATTTTCTGATCCATTCGAACTCTCCATATGAAAGACAATCATGGGTCAGGGCTTCTGGTGGGGAGGTATGTGAATTATCTCTCTCCTCCAGCTCTCTGGAGCTTCTCTCTATGAGGTGAGAAAAGCCTAATTCCCACCTGACAAAGGGACAGATTGGATATGTTCTTCGCCCTGCCCCAGATAGTGCTGAATACCATAGAGTCATTTCAAATGTGAAGTTGGTCAATGGCAGTCATTACTCATTCCTCCTCTGGACAACCTTGAAGACTTTGCCAGAGTTTTGAGAATGGGGGATGGTGGTCGTCTTCATGCAAGTTCTAACTGAATATAGCTGTATATATATATATATAAGCGATAAATGTATTTTGCATCTCTTCTGACCATTTGTGACAGCATTATTGACCTTGTGTGAATTTAAATAGTTGAATATACTGATGTATGAGTTTATTTTAGATGAAATTACATAATACTATGGCCATGCAAGTTGCCAATGTAATACTATAAGGCAATGTAAAATGTATTGTATTGAATTGCAATATATATTTTGTTATTTATTAATGTTACTCTTTCGCCATATGATAGCCATAGTATAATACAGCCAAAAAACTTGAGTCTGAAAAGTTTTAGTCCTCATATGGCCCTACAAGATGAATAGGTCTTCCCATGTGTATGTGTTTCCCGAAATATAGCTTAAGCAAGCAAGCTTATGGGATCAGAATATGGACTGTTCTTTTGTGAACTTCCTTGAGGGACAGTAGCTGTCAAGTACAGATAATTAAGTTAACCAGCATTGTAGCCCTTTCTTTGAAAGTGTTAAATTGACATACACATTGTCTTGTTTTGACAGTTTGTCCATTTGTCACTGTGGCTGTGACATTTTCTCTTGCAGAATTATTGCAAAGGGAGTTGTGAATCATTTCCAGCTACTATTTACAATCGCCAAACTGAAAAATTGTAAAAGTATTCCATTTTTCATTTCATTTGATAGCATTTGCTCTAAGAATATGGGCTAAGACGCTGATGATGCTTTCCAGATGCCCCTAAGTGACACTTTTTCTTGTTTAACAAGATGTTCAATGTCAGTAGTTTTTTTCTAATATCATTCAGCCCACATTTTCCAAAACATTTGCCAAATCTGTACTTTTAGTCTGGCAGTATTGTACCAAATGCAGAACGAAATCTGACACACTGAAGCTGAGAGAAATAAACTTGTGTTTATCTCTCTTGTGCAAACTTGAGTCCTGATATTTTTCCGTCTTTCTAGCCCTGGCTTCCACTCTCCAGCTGTCATTCATTTATTTGCACAGAAGGACAGATGCCAGCAATCAGCATTTTCCACACACATCTACATTACTCCAAAATTTAAGATGTCTAATAAAATTAAGGTATGATTTTATTACATTTGTTCCCAGAAAGAGCAATATTTAAGCCACTGTTACCCAGAGGCTCATGCTCTACACTATATTACATTTGCTATTTGATTTTCCCATAAATCTTCCATTAAGACATTGATCATGCTTTCAAATGAATGTGCTCCAAAGATTTGATATTACCATTAAACATCCCCTTAGACTGACACTGAATAAAATAAAATAATAATAAAAATAATTTTATTTTATGCCTGCCCCTCAGCCATCCTAGAGAGGAAACTGGAGGAAAAGGCAACAGTTTTTTTTTTTTTTTTTCCTGATGTAGAGCCTCCTCCAGGGGCCTTTTTTTATTTTATGTTAATGTTTTTACTTTATTATTTTATGTTATTTTATATTATGTTACGTTATTTTGTTTTATTTTATTACTTATTTTTTTATTTTTTGTTACTTTTTTATTTGTAAAATTACAATTATAAATAAAATCATGAATATTAAATAAATTATCATGTTTCTGTATAAATATAAAATTATTTCATTGTTTAAATTAAATTAAAACACATTTCCTGTTTCTACATTTTTTAGGATGTTTACTGTATATGAGAAACACAAATATTGAAAATATATTTTATTAAACAGTATATTATAAAATTGTATATTTTAAATTCTTAATTCATTTAATGAGAGTCTAAAGTTGCATTAGTGAACAGAGCGTGACTGAGATTGCGAGAAACACAAATATTAAGTATATAGTATATTATAAAATAAAATAATTTCATTTTTTTATTTTTTTTATTTTGAATAAATTTAAATGAAATACAATTTTGAAATGTCTAAAATTGTGAACGGTGTCAATGAACTATTTTATTTTTTATTTTCCTGCTCCTCAGCCATCCTAAAAGAAGATTATTCATTTATTTATTTTTTGGCTGACGTGGAGCCTCTTCCTGTAGAGTCCCAGGGGCGTCCTTGATGCTTGGGTTCCTATTGTGCTTTCATCCCGCTGCAGCCACACCTGCTCCGGGCCTGCTGAGCACTGGGTCCCCTGCCTCAGTCTCAGCACAATGGGCTTCATATGCTGCTGATCTGTGACACATCTTCACCAAGCTGTGCAAATACATGCTTAATTTGAGACCATTTAGGGACCTCAAGACCGAAAGAAGTGAACTCATTCTCATGCTTCCAGAATCAATACCCAGCACTCCAGTCGACATACCGGCCTGTGCGCCAAACTAGCCAGACAGATGCTAATTTGACTCACCTGGTACATTTAGTTTGCCGTTCTGGAGTTCGGTGATCGTTTCGCACAGTGAAATATTTCAAATCAAGCATGTGTAAATATTAGAGAAGACAAAAATCTTCAAGTGTTTAAGATGAGCTGAAGTTCAAGGTGAAATCGGAGAGCCAGTTAGCCCTAAAAAATGTTTACTTGTGGCAAGCCTCCATGAAGGGCTGCGACGTCCTACAAGGCCACGGTCTGTGCTCCTTGTTTGCGCAAGCTGCACTGAGTCACAGTGGGTTAAACGGGTCTGTTTTTTCATGCTCTGCCAAGCACCCCTTTGACATTTAGCTCTGATACAAAAAAAATGCTATGTGTTCTGTTGGGCTTAGACTTTCACAAAGCACACTTTTGAGGGGATGATACCATACGAGATTGCAGAACAGTCAAAAAAAAAAAAAGCAATAAACGATCAGTAGTTTTGCATTACATTACTAGGCTTGGTCTTTGATGATAATTCTAAACAGGTATTTTAAATACAACTTTGCATGATTTTGCACATATTTATATATATATATATATATATATATATATATATATGTATTTATACAGCAGGAACCAAGCTGTGTCCTACAGAAAATGTGATTACGAGCAGGTTGAGTTAAAGCTGCAATATGTAAAATTTTTGCAGTAAAATATCCAAAAACCACTAGGCCAGTGTTATATATTTTGTTCAGTTGAGCACTTACAATATCCCAAATGTTTCCAACTATTTGTAAATCGTGAGAAAATTCTATTTTAACCAAGGGACACGTGAGGAGTCGCCTGTCAATTGCGTCATACCCGCATTAACCCTCGGTTTCCGGTTTTATTTTGTAGAAACCATGGAATCACCAAAGACGCTTTAATATATTACATGTTTTAATAGACAAGGAAACAACTGTTTGGTTACATTTATAGACAGAAAACTATTGTTATATAGCTCAACATGTTTAGTCTTATTGTTTAAATCTAATTTTCTTGATTTTTTGTGAGTACCATGCTTTACCATGCCTCAGAGAAAAACACAATTTTGTCAAGTAGGTAACATAGCATAATCAGATGCAGCTTTATTTTTAGTAACAGTAATCAGTAATACAGCATTTTCTCCATCATACAATATGTTTTAAAATTAATTGCATGCCATTCATCAACACAAGCCATCCAGTATTTAATATGATATTCTAAAATCGATCTGTCTTACTGCAGTGTGCAACAAGTGTCTCACAGCAGCCACCGAGCGAACGCACAGAGTAACATTATAACATCATTTTTAACACACTCAAATGTATCTAATATGATAAACAGAGCTGCGTTACCTCATACTCATGACCAGAAAAGCGGAAGCGGTGCCGGCGACTGTGGCATAATAAAAGTTTCGCTGCTCGTGAGGCATGTGTTGCGCAATCGCTTTAGCGGCCTCGTTCAGCTCCCACAACACTCGGTCCTGCTCTGCTTCATACTACGGTAACATTAACAATCGCATCCATGAACATGATTTCTGCCTGAGTCCTATCCCGATTGTTTCCACCGGCTGTGAGGTGAAGACCACATGTCCCAAGATTCCGTGCTCAAACAAAAAGCTACGCCTTTGTTTTGAATAGGCGCCCCCTAGCGGATGGAAAAACTACATAGTGTACCTTTAAAGGGTTAGATCACCCAAAAATGAAAATTATGTCATTAATTACTCACCCTCATGTCGTTCCACACCCGTAAGACCTTCATTCATCATTCATTCGTTCATCTTCGGAACAAAAATTTTAAATTTTTTGATAAAATCCAATGGCTCAGTGAGGCCTGCATCGCCAGCAATAACATTCCCTTTTTCAATGCACAAAAAGCTACTAAAAACATATTTAAAACAGTTCATGTGACTACAGTGGTTCGACCCTAATATTATAAAGTGACTAGAATACTTTTTGTGCGGCAAAAATAACAAATAAAAATAACAAAAATAACTTTATTCCACAATATCTAGTGATGGGCGATTTCAAAACACTGCTTCATGAAGCTTCAAAGCTTAACGAATCATTTTTTCAAATCAGTGGTTCAAATTTCACATCATTCTCTCATTTTGCTGTATACATATATATCTTTTGGAAAGTCGTGGAAACGCTATCATGGATTTTTTCTTTTGCTACTGGAGCAAATCACCATTATAGTTTACCTAACTATGATGACTTCTCCTTTTGAAAACCCTGGAAATATAAAAAGGGTCCATTAGGGCTGTCCAAACAAAAGGGCACTGCACCTGGGACACTCTTGCACCCTGGTACCCATCATGCTAGATTCGCTGATGCAGTCGGATCCGGTGCTTTTGGAGGTAGACCAGTAGTTGCGTAACAGTATGGTCATAAAACAGCAAGGTGCATATTGTACTGCATTTTTTGTCGCAGACTTCCACGTCTGTTATCGGCAGACAAACTGGAGTAACACACTGAGAGGAAGTTTGCCCAGCAGACATGCAGACAACCTTACGTGCCGTCTTACATCAGAGAACGCCCACCCACCAAGATCAAAGTCGCCGCCTTGCTGTTCTGTCTGTTTTTACACCACTGTCTCCTTTTTCATAACCCAGCACTGAGCAATACCATAGATATACACCAGACTTCATATTTAATGGCTTGAGATATTTGTGGATGTAAAAACTTGATGCATAAGTAATAATAAAAATGTCATTCTTTCAAATAAATCAAAATTAGTTCATAAAATTCAAAGCAATAATATTGAGAGGGATTTTCTAATGGATTACACATAGATATGTATATATAGATTCCACATTTGACTGCTCCAGACATACTGACGCAACATTTCAGATGTTGAAACTTATGGAGATTTAAATTCCTGAAGAAATGGGATAATCTTTCACAGGTGAGAATGTGTTGGTATATTAACTCAATATCACAGGCTTTTTTTAGCTAAAGCCGTTGTCTTGTTGTAATGTGTTAGTTATAGATATTCATAGGTTGCAGACGCTTTGACCGTTCAAATATGGTGGATGGCCTATGCACAACGGCCCATAGAAACTGCTGCTAATAAGGCATCTATTATATCTATTATTATAATAAGGCATATGTATGGGATTTCATCCATGTCATCAGCTCATAAAAGCATCCTCAACACATTCTGGTATTACAATGCTCTTATTTAGCACTACCATAAAGGACCAGACTGTATTAAAAAGACACTAATATTGTGTTTGTTGCACCGGTCAAATTATACTGACACCTAGTGGTGTGGAAGCAGCATCATGCAAAATTTTTTAGTTACTAATGTCATTCAGCTATTGATGCCATTGTAGAAGCAGCTATTCACAGAAACATCATGTCTACACCTGACAGGACAGTTGTCGTGCCGTACTGCAACAGCTTGAGGCTTTCTACACTAGACGTGACAAAGCGACTGTTGCAAATCCATTTTTTCTTTGTGTCACAAGTAGTGCGAGCACTTAAAATACGTCAGAAATGGAACAGGGCATCAGTTTGCAGTCGGAGATTTGTCATGCTACGGCGTGCTGCATCCAGTGTAGACAGCATCTCTCATTATAAAAGGTTCTATTGTCTTTTGTCACGTCACGCCGCTCGCATCCAGTGTAGACACGGTGTAAGCCAGATTCATTTATTCTGTGAGCAAATGTGTCCAATACCAGAAGGGGTTACTGATACAAAATAGAGTGGTGAAGGTATGACGTCACTTTGTAGGCCAATCGGCAGTTAGCATCACACTGGTTCCCTCGACAAAAACCGAACAGGATTTTTCCATAGGCTTTTGGATTATTGCAAAAAAACAAGCTCTGTGATCAACAAAAGTTTGATACTTCCATGTTTTGACCATCAAGATAAATTTGACCGATGAACACAACTTTTATGAATTTTAAAGCCTAAATGCAGTCGCCCGAAGTAAAAAGCTAAAGGTAGGCTATAAACGGACTACACCACGGTCCCACGAGTTCAACGTCACCACCACTAAGCTTCCGACAACTCTTTCAGTTTTTATCTAAAATATTTTCCCATAAAGTCTGAGTTAGAATAGTTTATAGGAGCACAATTATAAGCATAACAAGGCTGTAAAAGCGGACTGAGCTTACCTTTTCAGCGTGATTATGTTTAATCTCCCCGACTGCCTCTGTAGTCCCATTTAGCCACTTGTTAGCAACTGCCTTTTTCAAGACACGTAACAGCTTAGAAAAATCACAAGTGGGGTAATACTGATGTAATTTATGTTGTAGAATAAAATGTGAAACCTTATTTCAGCCATTTAATCAAAATCCCATTAAAAAAACCCATTGACTTTGGGACGCTGGAACTGCTAAAATGCTAACTTGTTGTTGGCCTACAAAGTGTTGTCATACCTGCACCACTCTGTTAGCAGATTTCAGCTGGTCATGTGATCTCAAAATGGTGGCCCTATAGAGTCCCTTAGGGATGACGTGTTTTTGTAGGCAAAACCCGGAAGCGAGTTAGCATTTTAGGACTTCCGGTTCCATCGCCCTTAAGTCTATGGGTTTTTTGAATGGGTTTTTGCTAAATCGCCTGAAATAAGGTCTGTGGTTAACAAAGCCTCTAAATATTTTCACGTTTTGATCTATGACATAAAACACACCAGTTATAACCCGCTTATGATTTTTTAAAACCTTTATTGTGTCTTAAAAACGGCGATTGCTAACAAATTGCTAAAAGGGACTACTTCCTTTGGCGGGGACTTTAGACGTCATCATGACAAACAGGACATTTAGACAGCATTTCTCATTAAAAGTGGATAAGTATTCGTACACAGCGCAGATCATAATCAGCGAGCATGTTTTTAAATAAAGTTGTTTTCTAAATAAAGTTTGAGGAAGCTTGGTGGTGGTGACGTTGATCCGCGACCATGGTGTGCTGTAGTCCGTTTATAGCCTACTGTTAGCTTTTTATATCTGACGACTTTATTTAGGCTTCAAAATGTATAAATGTTGTGTTAACTTGTAAAGATTATCTTGATAGACAAAACGCGTAAGTGTCATAACACAGAGCTTATTTTTTGCGATTTTCCAAAAGTCTATGGGAAAAATGCATAGGCTTTCGATCGAGGGAACCCGTGTGCCGCTAACTTCCGGGTTGGCCTACAAAAACACATCATCCCTGAGGTACTCTATTGAAGTGACTTACTTCATGTAAAATAAAATAGCTTTATGTTACCAATCATAATTTCATGTGATATATTTCATATAAAAAAACACTTAACATTTTAAAATAATAAAATGTTACTTAATTTTTTTTTAAAATATTTATTTTATTTTGTTTGCAAAATTACAATTATAAATAAAAACATACAATATAACTTTTCATCATATATAAAATTTAATATATATATATATATATATATATATACAGGTGCTGGTCATATAATTAGAATATCGTGAAAAAGTTCATTTTTTTATTGTAAATTATTTTAAAAAATGAAACTTTCATATATTCTAGATTCCCTACATGTAAAGTAAAACATTTCAAAAGTTTTTTTTTGTAAATTTGTTGATTAGAGCGTACAGCTAATGAAAGTCCAAAATCCAGTATCTCAAAATATTAGAATATTTACATTTGAGTTTCATTAAATGACCATCCCTACAGTATAAAATCCGGGTATCTTTTGTTTTTTGAAACCACACTAATGGGGAAGACTGCTGACTTGGCAATGGTCCAGGAGACAATCATTGACACCCTCCACAAAGAGAGTAAGTCACAGAAGGTCATTACTGAATGGGGTGGCTGTTTACAGAGTGATGTGTCAAAGCATATTAAATGCAAAGTTGACTGGAAGGAAGAAATTGGGTAGGCAAAGGTGCACAAGCAACAGGGATGACCGCAAGCTTGACAATACTGTCAAGTAAAGCCGATTCAAACACTTGGGAGAGCTTCACAATGAGTAGAATGAAGCCGGAGTCAGCACATCAAGAGTCACCACACTCAGACATCTTCAGGAAAAGGACTACCAAGCCACTTCTGAACCAGAGACAATGTCAGAAGCATCTTACCTGGGCTAAGGAGAAAAAGAACTGGACAGTGAACAGTGGTCGAAAGTCTTCTTTTCAGATAAAAGTAAATTTTGCATTTCATGTTGAAATCATGGTCCCAGAGTCTGAAGGAAGACTGGAGAGGCACAGAATCCAAGCTGCTTGAAGTCTAGTATGAAGTTTCTGAAGTCAATAATGATTTGGGGGGGGCGTGACGTCTGCTGGTGTTGGTCCATTGTGTTTTATCAAGTGCAAAGTCAATGCAGCCATCTTCCAGGAGATTTTGAAGCACTTTATGCTTCCATCTGCTGACAAGCTTTATGGAGATGCTGATTTCCTTTTCCAGCAGGACTTTAGCACCTGCCCACAGTGCAAAAACCACTTCCAAGTGGTTTGCTGACCATGATATTACTGTGCTTTATTGGCCAGCCAATATGCCTGACCTGAATCTATGGGATATTTTCAAGAGAAAGATGAGAAACAGTCGATCCAACAATATACAGATGATCTGAAGGCTCAATAGTGCCTCAGCAGTGCCACTGGCTGATCACTTCCATGCCACACTTCACTGATGCAGTAATTTGTGCTAGGAGCAAGTCATTTGCTGTAATACGTCCTGCCGATCAAGTATTGAGTGCACAAAAGAACATACTTTAAAGAACTTTAACTTTTCTGTTTTGCAAATCCATTTTTTGATTGATTTTAGGAAATATTCTAATATTTTGAAATACTGGATTTTGGACTTTCATGAGCTTTACGCTCTAATCATCAAAATTTAAAAAAAAAACTTTTGAAATGTTTTACTTTACATGTAGGGAATCTAGAATATATGAAAGTTTCATTTTTAAAAATAATTTATAATAAAAAAATGAACTTTTTGATGATATTCTAATTATATGACCAGCACCTGTATAATAATTATTTTATAATTATAATTGTTTTAATTAAAATAAAACTTTAAAACAAAATTTAGACGGTTATTTTGAAGGTGTTTGTATGAGAAACGTCTAAAGGTGCATTAGTGATCAGACAGAGCATCACTGTGAGATTGAGATAAACAGAAATGTTAAAAGTATATTATACAAATTATATTATAAAATGATTATTATTTTTAAATTCTATTTTAGTTAAATATTCAGAGAGTTATCGTCAAGGTGTTTGTATGAGAAGCGTCTAAAGTTGCATTAGTGAACAGAGCATCAGTGAACTCATAAGTACTGTTCCTTACGCTCATCTCATTGTTGCATTATCTCTAATATTCACTGTATGTATGGCAGGTTCATTATTAAAGCCACTTACAGTAATCTCATCCATCTTTTAATTTTTTCCCCGCTTCTTAATTTTTTCCCCTTCTCTCTCTCTTTCTTGAGACTGGTTTTTGATTAAATAAAAAGCCGAAGGGATGGATATGGCTGTTAATTGCATGGGGCTGATGTGAGAGCTGAATCAACACAGAGGAGAGGTCATTAAACCCAGCCGGTCCCCTCCACTCCGTTTGTCTGACTGCACTCCCCCCATCTGTTGTGCAAATTCTGCCTTTAATTTAACTTTGCAGTGTTGGGTTGCTCCAGTCCACCGGAAATAATCTTCCCCCTTCATCTTCAAACCACTGTTATCCCCCCTGCTCTTATTGTGCAGTCACGTAGCCCCATTGTCCAACTACCAAACTTCAATTAAAAGAGGACGAATATATCTGGGCATTCATCAACTGATTCATTATTCTGCAATCCGTCTCCCATCATGGTTATTTGGATAGGTTGATTAATCTTTCTGTCATGCATCTATAAAGATATATGATGATTACATATCAAGAAAAAAAAAAAAAGAAAAAAACCATCATCAAGGCATCACCAGAGTTTCATAAAGATTGGTTTTCCACTCTAAAACAATCATTTCAATCTGGAGAATGTAATTCAGAGGGTGAGACTCACATAAAACTCCATCTTATTATCATCTTTGATTACATTTAAGTGTTTGTGCGGTTCCTGTTGGCATTGTCAGAGAAAAATGTGTTGGATTGACCACACGAAGACTGTCGGACGATCTCGTATTTCTGCTGACGGTGAAGCCTCAGCTGCAGAAGCAGCCGCATTGTTTGCTGGGTCTAAAGGGAAGCATTGTGCTCAACATGTGTTTCTAATGAAGGCATCAGTGCAGCGCAGGACTGCTGTGCCGCACCGCAAAACTTCAGAAACAAACTGAGAGTGACAGAACCATGAAGGGAGGGAGAAAAAGAGCAAAAGAAGCATGTTGCAAAAGCTTATGATTTCCTTAGGCAAATTCCTTCATATTCATCGCTTTATGACATTGCAGAACTCGTCTTTTTGAACACAAGAGCATCTCTTGTTCTCTCTGCCGAGGTCATTAGAGAGGAAGTTGAGCTTTGAATGAGAACTTTTCAGATCTGATTTCATTTCTGAAGTAGTGCTATGTTTCCTTATAAATAAAGTACTATGCAGGTGCCATGAAATTCATTTATTCAAGAATACCATGGTATAGGTCCAAAAAAAAACATTTCGATACATTTCGGTAGGAATTAGATTTGATGTTGTTCATTTTTTAGAAGTGATTTCACTTTCCAAACATCCAGACGTCCACTTAATAGTTTCATCATAAGCCAATTTACCTGTTATTGGAAGTAAATTGAACACAAGAGCAGAAGTGAGTCCATAAGGAGCCATTTCAGTCCGTCATGTTATGTTCAAGCTTCATTGTGCAAGTTAAACAATTCCAGACCGAATCAAATCCATCACCGTCTGCCAGACTGAGGCAGTTTAAAGGAGCCACAATAAAATACACATTTCCTTCTTATTTTAAATCATTTTCTTCTCGTATGTATTTCTTGTAATAAGCTCCATTCTGTGCAAAATAATTCTAAGCACATTTATGCGATATGTGACCCTGGACCACAAAACCAGTCATAAGTCGCACGGGTATATTTGTAGCAACAGCCAACAATACATTGCATGGGTCAAAATTATCGATTTTTCTTTTATGCCAAAAATCATTAGGATATTAAGTAAAGATCATGTTCCATGAAGATATTTTGTAAATTTCCTACCGTAAATAAATCAAAAATTTATTTTTGTGAGTGGATATGCATTGCTAAGGACTTAATTTGGACAACTTTAAAGGCGATTTTCTCAATATTTACATTTTTTTGCACCCTCAGATTCCAGATTTTCAAATAGTTGTATCTCGGCTAAATATTGGAAATAAAATCTCAAAAATTAAAGCTGCAAGCAGCGATGAAAGGGCCCTCGCTCCCGGGGCCACCGCCACCCGGTGGCCTTAGGAAAATAGTAAATAGTGGGTGACATGCATGTAAGCGAGTAAATACAGGAGACATGCGGCAAAGTCATTTCGACATGCCACACTTCCTGCTGCCAACAGGTGGCGCTTTGACTATAACTGAATATTGCCATGTAGATGTCTTTAGGCCAGGACTATTTTCAAACGTGAAGTTTGGAGCAGACCGGACATTGTATGTCCTTCCTGTTTCATGGCGTTAATCACATACATTAGCACTTAGCCAAGTGTTGCGTGATTTAATGTGTTTCTAGTATGTTTGGTATTTCGTGGCATTTTTAAATGTGTTTCTGGGAGTGAATTACAGTGCAAAGCATGCCAACAACAGCTTCCTCTTTCATGGCGAAACATAAGACTTTGTCAGTCCGCCACAGACACGCCCTTCAATGAAAACTAAAGATCTTTACAATTTAACATCGCTAAGGTCTTAAGATTAGACTGACCAAATATGATGTTGATCTGGTTAAATCTCAATGAGGAGTTAATCACAGTGTAAAACATGTAATTTCCTGCCCACAGGTGGTGCTATGACTGTATCTAAATATTGGCATGTAGATGTCTTCAGGCCCGGACTCTTATCAAACATGTGAAGTTTGGGGCAGATTGGACATTGTATGTCCAAGTTACAACAACTTCCTTTTTGATGGCGAAACATCAAACTTTGTCAGGCCGCCACGGACACGCCCTTCAGCGAAAACTCTAGATCTTCACAATTTAACATCGCAAAGGCCTTTAAATTAGACTGACCAAATATGATGTTTATCAGATAAAATCCTTAGGAGGAGCTTGTTAAAGTACAACATCTGGAAATGATAAAAACTGCAAAAATTTTGCAGAGAAAATTCAAAATATCTCACTTCCTGTTGGGTTTTCAGATTTTGCACTCAGAGATTTTTTTGTAGGTATTGGGCTGTTACATGTGTCTACCAAATTTTTTACCTGTATGTGAAACATAGCACGAAGGGTGCTTAATTGAAATTTTGTAGGTGGCGCTATCGAGCTATTTCGCCACACCTAATTCTGAAACCCATATCAGACGTAAATTTTCACCACTTCTGACACGTGTGCAAAGTTTCATGAGTTTTCGAGCATGTCATGAATATCTCTACATTGGCTGATCTGATTATTGCCTGATTATGGGTGTAATGTGTGCATGTGTAACATAAGAGTAAAAAAAAACTTTTATTATTTAAGAATTAAATTGTGGTTAAAAAATGCATATCCTTTTTAAGAAAATAAACAATTATTGTTTCTAAAATATGATTTATTGTAAACTACCTTTTCTATCATTCCACACAAGTTTTCATTAATAAGTCATCTGATTTATTAATCCTCTTTTCGGGGGAGCAACACATTGTTGTGATTGTGTATTGGTGTTTGTTTGCTGTTGTGTGCAGAATCTCATAAGTGCACTTGAGCTACTGTGTGTGTTTGAGATACAATGATGGCTTGAAGACAAGGCTGTGAGTCGAGTGTGTAAGTGGGAGGACAAGATGCTTCACTGTAGAGCAACTGGCTCTGGTCCCACATATCTGGTGACTCACCAGGCCTCTTCAGCACTGATCCCTCTGCTCTGTGTGTGTGTGTGTGTGTGTGTGTGGGTGGGTTGGTGGTATGTGTGACTGTGGTTCTGCATGTACAGTACATGTGCACGGATCCCACAAAATGATCATAAAACCACCAGCCGTGCTCAACCTTTGGTATTAGTGAAATCCAAACAGAGAGATGTGCTCCATTGAGAGCCGGCCTCATTAAAGAAAACCGAAAGAACCTGACCAATATATTATATTACGCTCTGAATATACCCACTCTCTCCGCAAAACATTTATACTCTCTCAGATATACATTTGCAGTTGGTTTGATTAGTGAGGCCGGATACATTAAGTATAACTAATCATTCCTCTATCTGATCCGGTTTGGTTTGGATGAGCAGAGTGAAAAATAAGGAGACCTTTGTTTCACAGGCATTAAGTGCTCTAGTGTCCTCTAAACACTAACACTGGGAACTAGGATGATTGCATGATTAACCGAAATAAAACTGGCTTAGCGCAATTATCAAATTGCGCAGTCTGTGATTTAATTAAATAAATATATACGCTGCGTGTTTCAGAGTAAAGAACACTGTGTTCAACAGCTCATGATCCATTGTTTTCAATGTCTCAGAGAAACCAACCATCTTCCAAACTTGTCATGAGAAGCGCTTAAACTGGCTGTTGTCAATAAAAGAGAAGCTTTAGTTTAAGGGCTTGCTGAAGTTTTTCCGACAAAATAAAAGCTTGATGGTTTAACATTTGGAAATGAATTAAGACCTATATATAATTATTCTTAAAGGGATAGTTCACCCAAAAATGAAAATTATACTGACCCTCAAGCCATTCTTGGTGTATATGACTCTCTTCTTTCAGAGATATATTCCAAGCTCTATAATGGTTGTTAACAGGGGCGGGGTGTGATTTTGAAGCCAAAAATATTGCATCCATCCTTCATAAAAATAATCCATATGGCTCCAGGGGGTTAATAAAGGCCTTCTGAAGTGAAGCGATGGGATTTTGTGAGAAAAATATACATTTAAAACTTTATTATCTATAATAACTAGCTTCCGGCAGACGGCCATACACATCGATTTGCGGCGAAAGAGTAACCTCTGACTAGACGCATGACGTAATGACAAACGCAAAAGCTCAGAGGATAGAGCAAAACAAAACACCGATCACGAATTAGAAGTCTAAAATGAGAATTAAAGAGAAATGTCGGAGGATTTCGATATAAGAGAAGAGGACATTGAGTTTGTTGCCCAGCCCTATTTGTTTGAACCGCGAGAGGCGTCTAAGCTTACGATACTCTTACATCCTACGTTTAAAATCTGGATATTGTTTTTACAAAAAACCATCGCTTTGCTTCAGAAGGCCTTTATTAACCCCCTCTAGCTGTACGGACATTTATATTGGATATTATATTTATGATGGATGGATGCATTTTTTTGGGCTTCAAAATCACGCCCCCTGTTCACTGCCATTATAAAGCTTGGAAGAGCAAGGATATTTTTAAATATATCTCCAATTGTGTTTGACTGAAAGAAGATAATTATATACACACCTACTGTAGGATGGCTTGAGGGTCAGTAAATCATAGGATAATTCAAATTTTTGGGTGAACTATCCCTTTAAATACTCTTATTATACACTGAAATATTACAATAGAAATATTTTTAAAAATATATTTAGTAGTAGTAGTAGTAGTAATAATAATATTAATACTAATAATTATTACTATTATTATTATTATTATTATTATATAGTCTTTGATATATATATATAAACATTACTATTTTTAATGTTTTTAAACAAAGTGTCTTATGCTCATTAAGGCTGCATTTATTTCATAATAAATACAGAAAAAAAAATAATATTGTGAAATATTATTACAATTTAAAATTATCGTTTTCTATTTTAATATACTTTAAAATATAATTTATTTCTGTGATCAAAGCTGAATTTTCAGCATCATTACTCCAGTCTTCAGTGTCACATGATCCTTCAGAAATCATTCTAATATTATGATTTGATACTAATGTTATTATCATTGTTGAAAACGGTTGTGTTGCTTAATATTTTTTTAAAAGGGTAAAAAGAACAACATTTATTCAAAATATAAATCTTTTCTAACAATATAAATCTTTACTATCACTTTTTATCAATTTAACACATCCGTGCTGAATAAAAGTATTAAGTAAAAAAGAAAGAAAATAATTACTGACCCCAAACTTTTGAAAGGTAGTGTATATTGTTACAAAAGATTTCTATTTTAAATAAATGCTGATATTTTTTAACTTTTTATTCATCAAAGAATCCTGAAAATGTATCACAGGTTATAAAATAATATTAAGCAGCACAACTGTTTCCAACATTGATAATAAATCAGCATATTACAATAATTTCTGAAGGATCATGTGACACTGAAGACTGGAGTAATGATGCTGACAATTCAGCTAATATTTCACAATATTATTGTTTTTACTGTATTTATTATGAAATAAATTCAGCCTTAATGAGCATAAGAGACTTTGTTCAAAAACATTAAAAATATTAATGTTTCCAAACTTTTGACTGGTAGTGTATATTCACAAAATTTTAGGCCAAATTGTGCAGCTCTAAATCCCAATCACATTTTTAAGCGCAGTTGCAGATTTTATGAATCCCCACTCTGAACACTTCATCACAACTTTTTGAAAGTCACCTAGCAGTGTGAACTTGACTACTTTGAAAAAGAATCGAAATATGGCCGCCGTTGCCCTCCGTTGACCCCTGCATTAATAAAACAGACACCATGTCTTCTGTTTGGCATCTTTGTGACTTCTGAAAGAAAAGAGAATCTGAATTTTCTCAGAGCTCGAGGCCAGTGGCTTTTTCACGCCAGGGTTATTAATCTATGATTTTCATCACAGCTGGCGACCCCTTCACCTCCATTATAATGCGCTCTTTGTAATTTCATAGTTAATATTCAATAGCCACTTGTCCTCTGTTGCTGAATTGAGTGAATATCTGGATGGGAGTTGTGTCCTAGTATGAATACACTCATGAGAAAATGAGAAACTGTACAAATGCATTGTATATGAAGACACTGGATTCCCCAAAACAGATGCAGATGTTCAAGAATATGTTTAACCTTTCCCCTCCACTGAATGGCTCCTCTGTTTCATGCAAACATTTAGAGACCAGAGCTGCTCTGACCACCAGGTTAAAACTGTGAACTCCCTATCTATAGATGTGTGTGGTTAAGACTCAACCAGGGATAGAATCTACCACCCACAACCATATTTATAGAACATACACTTGAAAGAGAGAGAAAAACAAGGAGAGAGAGCCAAAGTGAGCAAGAGATGTAACAGAGAAGCTCTTATCACATACTGCACTGTTGCCTCGAACAGACATTCCTCCTCAACGACTTTGGCAGCCTTTTAAGAGCCTATTAAACCGCACTGTTTTCTGTTGCCCAAACCTCACAGAGCTTTCTTGGGCAACAGAAAAGAGGTTGGAAGCGATGTTTGTCCAAGCAACAGTCTTTATCACACAACTTCACATAGCTAATTGCAACATAAGATGAAAATATGAGAACAATGCGTAACAAATGCTAACAAGATGCCAGTATGGATGATGCGATTTGGTTATAAGCAGACTCCGTTTACAGAACTGATGTATTTTTTCCAGCATGAAAGCACCTTAGTGGTTTTTGTAGCATTTTAATTAATATTAAAATAAGATTTAACAAAATGTAAATAATTTTAAGACTTATTGGGGCCCTCCGGTTGCAAACCATTACCTTAGGGTATGTTTACACGACAACGTTGTACTTAAAAATGGAAAAGTTTTTCCTTTGCGTTTTTGAAAAGTTTTGCATGCAGTAGACAACATTGTCAAAACGATCCCCATTCACACGGATCCGCAAAAACGACTTATTATGCATGCCAGTAGTTGGCGATGTTAGAATTTGCTGCTTCCGCTGGTCTTAGTAGTTGTGCAGGAAATCTACTCTTAGCTGGAGGAGCGTTTATAAACTCAGTATCTTGAGCAGCACAAACACAGTTAGTAGTCGGCCATTGTTGTTTTGTTTAAGTACTCGGCATCGACATCACGGTTTTTGTAGTTTACACGGAGACAATAACGGTAATAAAAGAAAACAAAAGATACAACATCAAAAATTACTTTCATCCTGTTCTTTTATTCCATTGTTGTACACTCTTGTCCAGTTAAAAATCCTGCCTACCTCCAGTTTTATTGCAAGCAACAATAGAAACATGTTCTTAAAATGTAAACGATTCAAATCAATGCACTGCTTTTCACCATCTTTCTGTAAGATGATTATGTACTGTTTATGGTATGGATTATGGTGTGTTGATTCTCAAGACTACGTCACGTTCTGCTGTAGATTTCTTTTTTTTTTTTTTTTTTTTGGAAAGGAAAAAATAATACTGCTAATGCATTTACTACATCAAAAAAAAAAAAAAAGGTAGATATGTAAAACTAACATTTAAATTCACACAAAACTGATTTAAATGGAAAGTTTTGGAATTACAAGACAGATATTTCACATTTGGAAAAAAAAAAAAAAAAAAAAAAATGGAGCAATTCACAACGGTTTACAGTATAATATTCCAGTATGCAAGAAGACTGATTGATGAAGTGAAAATGCTAGAAAGAGTGAGGATAAAAACATCACAGGACCAAATGTAGAGACTGTCAGGATTCTCTTCACGTTTATATACAATCTATGATACAACTATAATATCGCACCATATATTAAATACACACATCTTTCTCCCACTCGCATACATCTATGAGTTTCACACTCACAGTTTATGGCTTTTGTAATCCTCAAAGGACTACACCAGTGTACTACAGTAAATGTGCGTACTGAGAGATGATATTTGGGATTACTTTGGATACATCTTCCTTGAGAATTCAACGCTGGAATAGTTTTAGGAGACTGCATTGTTTTCTAAAACACATCTGAGTTGCAATTCAAGCTCTTTATGGTGTGCATTATTGTGGAATTCTTAAACCACTGGATTGTGCATTTATCAAAAGCTTGGCACTAAGACGATTTCAAATAACTAACAAACACTGACATTTGCAGATGTTTTTGGACCTTTCCCAGTGGCCTCAATAAGTCTTTTGGATGAATTTGTATTCAGCATCATGCCAATGTAGACTCAACAAAACATTTTAAGCAGAAATCAGTCCAGAAAGAGTTCATATGTATAAAGACTACCGCCGAATAACACCGCTAGTGTACGACAACTAACCCTGCTCCTAGCAAGACAGTTTAAAAGAAAGCTACTAGACTGTAACTCACACACTCCAGATCATTGATGTCATTCTTAGCTTGTTTCTTCTCAGGTCTCAAAACAGAGAAAGAGGCAGCGCCCCCTATGGGAGTCTCAGGAGGAAAAGCAAAGGCCGCAGCATTCCATGCAGATCTCCAGACAGTCTGCAGACTCGCAGCATGCGTCGATGATGCCGCAGTCCATGTCACAGGGCAGGTCGCAGTCGCCACATTCCTCTGAAGCGCAGCAGCAGCAGAAGCACGAGTCGTCTGATGCGCAGGAGCCACAAGTGGCGCAGTCCAGCACGATGTTGCACAGTGTGAGGAACTCACAGAACAGACAGGCTAGGATGCAGTGGACACAGCAATCTGGACGCAGTAAAGAATGTTAGTCACAACAAAAATCTCACTGGCTAGAGATGCTTATCTGTGTCAGTGAAAGAAATGTGTACAAACAATCACGGATAATGACGGCCTCACCATCCTGAGCCTCTGTGGGGATCTGGGAGCTGTTGGATTTGGAGCTACCTTTGCTCCTCTTGCTGCTCTGACTGTTGATGGATGGGTTCGACTGCAGCTTCTTGGGGTTTTTATGGGCTGAGGATGAAGATGAGGACGACGACGAGACGGCTCGTGAAAAAGTTCCGTTTCTGACCCCGTTGCTGTGTGGCTTGCTGTCTCTCCTCAGCAGCGCTGCCGATTCGGTCGAGCTAGCTAGCGTGGGGTGTATGGGTGTAGACCGTGCCTGAGGTTGATCTGAGAGAGAGAGAGAAAACAAACAAAAAGGTGAGCAGGGTTATAGCTGGGTTTTATATCAGCTTTTCTGCTGCTGTGTAATTATTCTCCTTCTGCTGCCTGAGGATGTGTAGAAGAAAAACAGCAGCTGCATATTTGTGGCCAGTAAACTTAGTTAGCATCTTGTTTCTTATAATGGAATTAGACTTTTCGTGACGTGGACCAATCAACTTCCAAGAGAGGGCCTCGGGCAGATTCTTGTGTAATATACCCAAGTAAGAACTTGACTGTAGAGAATATTTTTTTGTAATTAGCTCTTAATCCTAAATCTAACATATTACCCCTAAGCCATGTCCTAAGACAGCCATTACCCCAGTCTTCAGTGTCACATGATCCTTCAGAAATCATTCTAATGTGCTGATTTTGTGCTCAAGAAACTTTTATTATCATCAATGTTGAAAACAGGTGTGCTGCTTAACATTTTTGTGGAAACTATGATGCTTTATTTTTTTTTTTCAGGATTCTGATGAATATAAAGTTAGAACAGCATTTATTTCTTTTGTGACATTATTGTCTTTACTGTCACTTTTGATAATTTTAATAAAAATTAAATACTGTCCCCAAACTTTTGAATGGTAGTGTATATCTGAATGTTTCTGAATTAGTGATTTTAACAGTTTATGAATTAACAGTGACTTTAACAGTATTTGATATTTAAAATATTAATGTACATAAAATATACATTTAATATTTAAATATCTATTTTATATTTTACTAAAACAGTATTATTATTATTATTACACAATATTATATATTGGTACTTGAGTATATAATTTTTTAAGAAAAAAACGATTCATTGAAGTGAATGATACCAACTCATTTTGAGACTATTTCAGAGACTATTAAAACATCTGTCATACTAATTAGATCACAAAACTAGTCTAATGAGTCTTTAGGAAACTTAATGAGCATATAAAAAGCACATTAAAATCACAATGTTTCTTAATTTTATATCACAAACAAAACCAGTGAATTCAATTTATTTCCCAGTCTTAGTTTTGTCAACAGGTCACTCACAGAAGGAAACAAAGGGCAAGATCGACTGAGATTTACACCAAAGTGGGGTTTGTTTCTGGGAAAGAGCCTTCAGTAGGGACAGGGGTCCTGACGGGAAGAGCGCATGTGTTTACAATATCCGCTTGGTGCTTGCTGGTCTGCAGTAAGCATTGGGTCTAGACTGTTTATATGACTAGACAATGATATGGCTCATGTTTGAGATTCACTTTCTTAGTTACTCTATCATGTTCATCTATAGTTTGTTTACTCATAATGTTTCCTTTCAGTTTTTGGTTGTGTATCATTTCAATCTGATGGCTTTCCCCCCAACCATCTTCAAAGCACCAAGAAGAAAAAGTCCAAAGCAAACAGACAAGCAAACAAACAAAGAAACAGGAATTAATAAACCGAGATCAAGAGACCCGAATGGATTTGCATATCATTGCTTCAGAGTTGCAAGAAGAGTACACAAAGGAACAAATAAACAACATGAGATCACCGCTACGCTTCGTTTCCCACAGAGAGCAAATGACAAGACAACATGCACAAATCAAGCAATGAAGCAGAAGTTGCAGGAAACATTTCTGTGTGCCTTGAAAATGAAAAATAAATAAAACCACAGTTGTCTAGGGGTTCAAATAGTAGAGATTTTA
The DNA here is from genome assembly GCF_019924925.1 of Ctenopharyngodon idella. Lineage (NCBI taxonomy): Eukaryota > Metazoa > Chordata > Actinopteri > Cypriniformes > Xenocyprididae > Ctenopharyngodon > Ctenopharyngodon idella. Next base: position 8,733,916 of record NC_067230.1, on the reverse strand, counting down.
AAACAGGATAGCTTTAATATAACAAAAGCAATAATCAGGTTCTACAGTAAAGAGTCTAAAACCTAAGATGACAAGACTAGCAACCAATTGTCTACTGAAATGAGCTGCTATTTATATTTCAAAGCACGCATAATGTCAAGCATCTAAAACGTGCAAAGTGCACACATCTGGATTCGTGCTGAATGATAGAGGTATGTGAGCCAGAGTTTATTTGTGTAGCGCATCGGTAGTTTAAAATACCATGTTTATAGTTTTTGTAAACATTTTGTTTAATTTACCGGTATATTAAATTATTTCTAAATGTAATAAATAAAAACTTGTCTGTGACTGGGTCTGTTTTTTCCTCTTAAAGGAAAATTGGAAAAATGAAAATTATCCCATGATTTACTCACTCTCAAGCCATCCTAGGTGTATATATCTCTGTCTTATTTCAGACAAACACAATCGGAGTCATATTAAAATACCTTTATTATGGTAGTGAAGGCTCAAAAAAGTGCATCCATCCATCATAAAAATAATCCATACAGCTCCAGGGGGTTAATAAAGGCCTTCTGAGGCAAAGCGATGGGTTTTTGTAAGAAAAATATCCATATTTAAAACTTAATAAACTATAACAACTAGCTTCCGGCAGATGACTGTACACATCAATTTATGGCGAAAGAGTAACCCCTGACCTGACGCATGACGCACTGATGAACGCGGAAGAGCAGAGGATAGAGCAAAACAAAACACCGGTCAAAAATTAGAAGACTAAAATTAGATTTTTTAAAGAGAAATAAAGGAAGAGGAGCTTGAGTTTGTAGCCCAGGCCCTATTTGTTTGAACCGCAAGAGGCAACTAAGTTTACGATACTCCTACATCCTGCGTCATGTCAGAGATTACCCTTGTGGCGTAAAACTATTATTATAGTTAATAAAGTTTTAAATATGGATAATTTTCTTACAAAAACTAATCGCTCACTTCAGAAGGCCTTTATTAACCCCCTGGAGCCCCCTGTGGATCACTTTTATGATGGATGGATGCACTTTTTTGGGCTTCAAAATCTCATGCCCCCTTCATTACCATTGTGAAGCCTGGAAGAGCAAGGATATATTTTATATAACTCTAATTGTGTCCGTCTGAAAGCCTTGGATGGCTTGAGGTTGAGTAGCCTAAATCATGGGATAATTTTCATTTTTGGGTGAACTATCCCTTTAATGTCACATCAACCTGATGTGACAGTATAGTCATGTGCAACTTATTTTTCAAAATACTGTATCTGCAAGGTTTCTGACTTCAGCCACTCTCTCTAAATTGAATGTCTCATGAAAGTCAGAAACATTTTTCGAGCCGATTAAAAATAAATGCTTTGTTTCAGGCACAGACACTGATTAAACAAATACTCAATTAAGCTCTTGAATCTGGGCACCGTATGGTGGACAACTGTTTGAAAAGAGAACCGCAATCCACGCAGCCTGCCATTGAAAACAAAAGAGTGCGTACAGCGATACGCCGCGGTGCAGCCAGATCAGGGTAAAGAAAACAAAAGGAGAGGCATATCAGCTAAGTTATGACTAGCGTTATGATTAAAACCTCAGTCCTTTTTTTTTTTTTTTTTTGTGCTGGGTGTGAGGATGAGGCCAAACATTTGGCGTTCTGAAGTTCAGACACCGTCTCCCTGTGAGTTTACAGCCTACAAATGTTCTAGTGTTCCTCCACAAACTGCTTGTGGAGTTGACTTTGGCAAGCGGTCCACAGCACTTCGTATATTTTACTCTCGAGCACCGCAAAAGACTAATTATTCTGGAAGAAAGAAAAACTATGTGAAATGCAGCCTTCAGAGCCAAAGGAAATAAACCCCCAAAACAGAGAAAGGCTAAATGGACCTTTTACGCGAAATGTTTTGTTATATTTTTTCTGTGAATGATGATAGTATTTAATCCCATCCTTTTGCTGCAATAAACATTTTCTTGACCTTAACGCATGTTTCAGGTCATATGAGAAACGACTGAATGGAATATTAAGAAAAAGAAAAAAGAAAAAAAAAGAGCGAGAATTCATAGAAAGAGGTCTGGTGCCCATGCGGAGGCATGTGGACTCTGTGAAGTCCAGGAAAAACATACACAAACACACCTCGTTCTATTCACAGAGTCTGACGCTCGAAGGTCTAGAAGAACTTGCAATCAGCTGCATTAGATAATGGCTGAGCGGACACATGCCCACAGTGTGCTGGTGTTGGAGCCTGGCCGAGCAAATCCACTCTGATTGGATATTTTGCCGTTTCAAACATTACTCCAGATGTTCAGTTTGTTATAAAGAAAAAAAAAAAAAAAAAGATAACTTTATATGTAGTGCATTAAAAGTCAGAGTCTACAAAAATACTAAACGCCAGTTCCTTCTTTCCATCGGGTAAAAATCACCCTGGAGTCCATATGTTCAGTGTTAGATTGGCGGAGTGTTTATAATGAACTTCCACCCGCATTGTTTGCCAAGCTTTAATGTGTATTATTTTGAGTTTGCCAGCTCTTGTTGGAGGATCAGCCCTTCAAAAACAGCTACAGTTCGCCCTGGATTTACATCTGACATTTTGAAGCTGTGATGTGTGATTCTTTGTGATTCTCTCATGAACAAAGACAGAAACCCTGAAATACTTTGTCTACATCACCACCAGCTGCTGTGGTCCGGCATCTACATTATAGATTACCATTCAAATGTTTGGGGTAAAAGTTTTTTTTTTTTTTTTTTTTAAATGAATTAATACTTCTGTTCAGAAAGGATGCATTAAACTGATCAAATGTGACAGTAAAGAAATTTATAATGTTACAAAAGATTTACATTTCAAATAAATGCTGTTCTTTTGAACTTTGTTTATCAAAGTATCCTGAAAAGCTACATGTAAAAAATATCAAGCAGAAAACCCGTTTTCAACATTGATAATAAGAATATTAGAATGATTTTTGAAGGATCATGTGACTCAGAAGACTGGATTAATGGCTGATGAAAATTCAGCTTTGCCATCTCAGGAATAAATTACATTTTAAAACAGATTCAAATACAAAACAGTTATTTTAAATTGTAATGATATTTAACAATATTACTGTTTTACTGTATTTTTGATCAAATAACACAGTATTCAATATAACATTTACTAAATATTGTGTAACTATACACAATATAATAACTTCTTAGACAATAACACAATGGCTTTTCAAATCCAGTGAGGGACAAATGAAAACCAAGAAAGATTAAAACTTAAGTCTTGACATACTCTTAAGAAATGGTTTTACAGAAACACATTGTTTTCTCTTGTGACTCATCCAAACTCACAATTAAAGGGTCTATTTCAAGGTTAAATAGAAGCATTAGTGGCTCTCAGAACAGCACTGTATTGTACACTGCTTGAGTTACACCCACAGTATTTCAAACTTTTTTGACCTAAATAAAAGTGCACACGCGGTTAAAGGGTGTAAACATATTCAAAGACCACTGGGCATTTTTTTTTGGGAAAGCTGGTGGTCAGGAATTGAATCCATAATAACATGGGGCATATTTGTGTTATCCTGTGTTGCAGTTTTTGGATGAGGTATTTGAATCAGGGATGTTACTTTGTTTGTGTGCATTTGTGTTTAGAGCAGTAAACAGGCAGCGTCAGTCGGTCTCCTGGGGATCTGCCAGAAAGACAGAAATTTTTACAGAAGCCAGAAGTTTCTCTGCTGAGAATCAGAGGGCAAAACTACGACAAACTTTGTGCTCTAGCATTCAAAATAAAGTGCATCAACATGCATATGCCTACACACGTGACCTACTCACAAACATTTCAAAGCTTTGATACACTGACACATATGGGTTTACTTACTGAACACACAGACCTAGTCAGGATGATGGAGAATGGATCGTTGTTGCTATAGGTTGTGAGTAAATCGATAATAAAAAAGACAGGCTGCCACCTACCATCAACTTATCATTTACCACATATCTAAAAGTCACATAACACCAGAAAACAAGGACAGAGTGAGTGTTAAGAAGTAAATGTTGGTGTGAAGCTGATGACAAATGACAGGAAGAAATCAAAGGGGAAAAAATTCTTTAGAAGAGGAAGAATGTCTCTCTTGTCCTTAAATAGTCTTCTGCTGCTAAAATAATTGTTTGTTTGTGTATTACACTGCAGTCTGAAACCATATGTGGGTGTGAACACAGTCAAGAGGTGAATCATCCTTAGGTTGCTTATAAAAAAAAATTAAAATATAATATTTTTTTTTACAATAAAATTTACTTTTTATTTTTTATTAAAATACCAATTTATGATATTTAAATACTTATTTAAAATATAACATTTCATATCAATGTATTTTCTATTAATCTACTGCACAAAAGTAATAAACATCCAAGTGTTATTTCTTTCCTAAACCAATTCATCCCAAATCATCCATTTACTGTAGCATATGGACCAACAGCTCTCAGCATCACCTATTCTGTCCTTGTCTAAAATGCACAATTTCGCCCTGAGATGTCAAGTTTCTTTAGGGGTCTAGAATCACTCAGGACCCATATCATCTGAACACAAGCCTCTCTGGGCCCCTGAGACCCCCAGACGTCAGCTGCATTATCACATCTTAGATTCCCTGCCCAGGGCCCCAGGCTTCCCGTAACACCTCATTTAAAGTCCCCCGCTGCCCCAAACAGCTGCGAGTAACACCACCTTCTGTTTTAAGCCCACAGGGTCGCAGAAGCCAGTGAGTCAGCAATTTCTCATTAATACAAAATGAAAACGCAAACACAAGAAATCTTCAAGAAAAAACTATTAAACGCATAAATGATCATCTTTTCTTAGAAATTATGTGTAGGACAGATGGCTTCTCACACCGTTTAGATGGAAATCCCCTACTTTCCAAACAAGGATGTCTTTTGTCAAAGCTGAAAAGAAAAAGAAAACATCCAAATGTGGCAAGGGATAAATGATACGGCTCTTTGAGAAACAGAGCCAGATTTTACAGGGTGGCATCAAAAAAAAAAAACAGCATCTAGTAGGTTCACAAGAGAGAGTAGTAGTAGTCTTTAGTAGTCTTTAATCCTGTTCTGCCTGAGCTCATTTCAATGACAATCTCCAGCGATGAAGACTCTAATCAGAGAATTTTAAAGCTGTAATTTAAGCCAGCATTTCCCCCCTCTTCCTTTAAGACGTTTATTTCCCCTGATGCCGGCCCCTCAGAACTCTGATAATAGATGATGCGATGAGTGAGACACAGGAACTGAGTTTTAAGCTCTGCTGAAGCTGAAAAATTCACTGAAAAAGCCAGAATAGGACAGAGAGAGGTGGGATATGCAATGAGACTATTCTCTGACCAAATTCAATTCTTATCAAGCCATCTCTTCATCTCAGAAGCAGTTTTCCCTGTCTTTACATTATATGGCCTTCCCCAGTCATCATTTTCGTAGTTGGCGTTCTGACAATCAGGAGAGCGGTAAGTTCATGTAATAGATTCAGAGGGAACGCACTGAAAAAATAAATATCTCGAAGTGCTTCTGCTGATGTATGAGGGAGATGAGTGAGTGTATTGTGGGTCTTTAAGTATGTGTATACTCTAAACAAACTAAACACTAGAGTCTAGACTGTCAGTACTGATTACAGTCATTATGTAATTTTATCATACATGGAGAGTTTAAAACCTGACTTCATGGGCAGATGACACTTGCCTTTTTCCTAAAGAAAATTCTTTAAATTCATCCCAGGGCTCAATAATAAGGATGACCCAGTGGTCCAGGGCCAGTGTGAGAGAGTTTCAGGCCAGATGCCTTTCACTTCATTGGTTTTGGAACAAAAGAACACATCTTACGTAGGGTGACCATACGTCCTCTTTTTCCCGGACATGTCCTCTTTTTGGACCTAAAAAAATGTGTCCGGCCTGGATTTCTAAATCTCCCAAAATGTCCAGGATTCGGCTTTTGCTTTCTACAGTCGCTATTCCTTCTCACATGCAAATTTGGATATCGCATAAAACACTTGCAAATAAAGCAGCGTTTCCATCCAGTGAGCCGAAGAGAACAAAATCGTCACTTCCTGATAAACTGGTGCTAAATATCACTAAGAAAAATGGAAGTTGCTGCAGTAGAAGCTGTTGTATCTAATAATTTTCGTATATAATAAATTATTTGTGCCTCAGAGCGCACAGATGAAACACAATAAACGCTGTCATGTTATCTTGCATTCAGATGCAAATGGTGGTTGTGAACGCTTGGGAGGGAATTATACCGAACCACTTTGCTGTGCTGTGCAACGAGATCGGTCGGCTGGTTGGTCCAATAATGCCGTCCCATTGCAAAGTCACATATCTCTTTTTTTTATGTGCATCATTTATTCGGTAGAAGCGTTTCCATCATAGTTCAGGCGTTTATGTTATGCGTCACATAAAAATTTGAGCGCATATGTTTATTTTATGTGCATTTTTAGAATTTATGCGCATCTTGGTATTTCCATGCGATATCCCAAAATGTGTATAAAATAGGTGGATGGAAACATAGCAGGGGCTTCTGTGTACACAATACAACTTTATAGTGTTGTCACGGTACCAAAATTCCAGTAGTCGGTACCAATAACAGTAACATTTTACGGTTCTCAGTACCAATTTCGGTACCACAGGAAAATCTGTTGGAACTATTTTACTATTTTATTTAACTAGCCTATTTTTAAAAACATATTAAATATGATGGTAATCATACATATAAATATTTGGAGCGTGTGTGAGTATGTTTTTGTGTGTGTGTATACACACACACACACACACACACACACACACACACACACCCCTCAATGAAACAAATTTTGAAATATAAAAAAAAAAAAAAAAAAAAATGCTCAAACATCTATTTTGAAACAGACGTGCGCATTTATTTTAGCTATTCCTTCAGTGAAACAATACACTGCAGCCTGTAAAACTATGAAATAAATATCAGTAAATAATGGTAACCTAAATAAGAAAGTTAAGTATTATTCTAAAAAACATTCATTTTTTTATTTCCACACAAAGATATGTCATATAGCCACTCTGCGCTTTGAGAGGGATGTGGGACACGAGCAGGGAAGAGACCATTTCTCTTTAAAAATATCTTCATGTTATCTCCTGATGTTACAAGCAACTGACACTTGTAAAAGGTCTGAAGAGCTAGTTTTATGTTTAGACATTCAGGCTATGTTTGATTTTGCGCTGCCAGAGAAAGCGGAACTAAAAATCACTGGCGTGTGTGAAACACGCTATACAAATAAACTTGACGCGCCTGTCTAATAACAAGCACAAACTATGTTAAATAGAAATTGATGTGCAAGCAAAATGGTTTCTTTCCCCATTTTTTTTTTTTACTTTACCACAGAATGCGAATATAATAGGCCTAATTAAAACCGAACCAAAGGAAGAAATGTTTATAATCCCCTGCGCGAGTGAAGATTTGGAAGACATGGAAGATTTCCATGTTCAGTGGAAAAACGAATGGAATATTGTTAAATTCTCTGCTAATCGGGTGATCAAATCGCGATTCGCAAAACAGAATACAAAGCCGGCAAAGCTTAAATGTATGGACTCACGTACCTCTCTCATTCGGCATGAACCAAAATGTTTCCATGGCTGCGATGTCACATTTAATAGCTAACCTATTAGCCTATTTCTTCTGTAAACAAAGCTTTGTGCTTCACTCGTGTCATATTCATGTAAAGTACTGGTACAGCCCTATCAGTGGGTACCAAATTTACCTGGATACTCGGTACTCCCGGTTCTACAGAAACGCTGGTATCGTCACATTTTCAAAATTTCAGTACCGACTTGGTACCGAAGTACCAGTACTTTTGACAACACTACAACTTTAAACATGTCTTGCAAAGACTTTCATGCCTACTTGTACAATTCTTGTACAATTTCTACAGTCGATCTTCAGGAAAGTATATCAGAGAACACAAGTAGAACTGAAATTATTTTTGACTGACATAGTAGATTTTTTTATGACAACTGATTTTTTATTTAATTTTAGCCTATGGCCATGAAAAGAAACAGTGTCATGTAAAAGGTTTGTTAGTATTGAAAAGTTGAATGGGAAAAAAAGTTGAATGGAAAGAATTATTACTTTATGTATTAAAGTTAAATAACATAGTATTTAAGAGTATTTAATATATACAGGTGCTGGTCATATAATTAGAATATCATCAAAAAGTTGATTTATTTCACTAATTCCATTCAAAAAGTGAAACTTGTATATTATATTCATTCATTACACACAGACTGATATATTTCAAATGTTTATTTCTTTTAATTTTGATGATTATAACTGACAACTAAGGAAAATCCCAAATTCAGTATCTCAGAAAATTAGAATATTGTGAAAAGGTTCAACTTTGAAGACACCTGGTGCCACACTCTAATCAGCTAATTAACTCAAAACACCTGCAAAGGCCTTTAAATGGTCTCTCAGTCTAGTTCTGTAGGCTACACAATCATGGGGAAGACTGCTGACTTGACAGTTGTCCAAAAGACGACCATTGACACCTTGCACAAGGAGGGCAAGACACAAAAGGTCATTGCAAAAGAGGCTGGCTGTTCACAGAGCTCTGTGTCCAAGCACATTAATAGAGAGGCGAAGGGAAGGAAAAGATGTGGTAGAAAAAAAAAGTGTACAAGCAATAGGGATAACCGCACCCTGGAGAGGATTGTGAAACAAAACCCATTCAAAAATGTGGGGGAGATTCACAAAGAGTGGACTGCAGCTGGAGTCAGTGCTTCAAGAACCACTACGCACAGACGTATGCAAGACATGGGTTTCAGCTGTCGTGTCAAGCCACTCTTGAACAACAGACAGCGTCAGAAGCGTCTCGCCTGGGCTAAAGACAAAAAGGACTGGACTGCTGCTGAGTGGTCCAAAGTTATGTTCTCTGATGAAAGTAAATTTTGCATTTCCTTTGGAAATCAAGGTCCCAGAGTCTGGAGGAAGAGAGGAGAGGCACACAATCCACATTGCTTGAGGTCCAGTGTAAAGTTTCCACGGTCAGTGATGGTTTGGGGTGCCATGTCATCTGCTGGTGTTGGTCCACTGTGTTTTCTGAGGTCCAAGGTCAACGTAGCCGTATACCAGGAAGTTTTAGAGCACTTCATGCTTCCTGCTGCTGACCAACTTTATGGAGATGCAGATTTCATTTTCCAACAGGACTTGGCACCTGCACACAGTGCCAAAGCTACCAGTACCTGGTTTAAGGACCATGGTATCCCTGTTCTTAATTGGCCAGCAAACTCACCTGACCTTAACCCCATAGAAAATCTATGGGGTATTGTGAAGAGGAAGATGCAATATGCCAGACCCAACAATGCAGAAGAGCTGAAGGCCACTATCAGAGCAACCTGGGCTCTAATAACACCTGAGCAGTGCCACAGACTGATCGACTCCATGCCACACCGCATTGCTGCAGTAATTCAGGCAAAAGGAGCCCCAACTAAGTAATGAGTGCTGTACATGCTCATACTTTTCATGTTCATACTTTTCAGTTGGCCAAGATTTCTAAAAATACTTTCTTTGTATTGGTCATTAGTAATATTCTAATTTTCTGAGATACTGAATTTGGGATTTTCCTTAGTTGTCAGTTATAATCATCAAAATTAAAAGAAATAAACATTTGAAATATATCAGTCTGTGTGTAATGAATGAATATAATATACAAGTTTCACTTTTTGAATGGAATTAGTGAAATAAATCAACTTTTTGATGATATTCTAATTATATGACCAGCACCTGTATATCCACAGGAGGGTAACACAGGCAAGTGTTACGTAATACATAAACGAGATCGGAAGGAACTGAAACTGAAAAACTGGAACTGAAAAACACGGGGAATATATACAAGTGCAAATGAGGAGTGATTAATAGGGCACAGGTGAATGACGTTACTAATTAGACAGACTGGGGAAAAACTAGTGCTGTGTTCGAAATTGCCCCCTTTATCCTCATTCACTATTCCCTACATTACTCCACTAATATAGTCCACTAGAAGGAGTGAATGAAACGAGTGAGTGAATTCGGACACTGAGTGCACCGGAAGGGCTGCCGATTTCGCATAGTTTGTGCTGTTGTTTAATAATCTTTTGAAATGTAGCAAACTGGCAGCTCCAGTAGTAATGAATATTTATGTTGTACTAGCATGTTCAAACTTTTTAAACGATTTAATGATCAATTAAAAAGGAATTTATGCCTGTATAATAATGCTGGACCAGCGCGGTTTGGAAAATAAATGGATGATTGAGTCAGCTGCGGGTGACATCTCCTGGCGAGACGCGGGAATTCATTCAGCGCGCGACTCTCACAGTGCATTATGGGTATTCTCTAGCCATTGAGTGTGCATCGGTTGTACACTCGTTATTGCGGTGCATTGTGGGATTGACATCGTCCACTATGGTTTCGGACACCACTACAAATGGCTGTCCCCAAAATAGTGCCCTATTTAAGGGTATAGGGGGCGATTTCGGATACAGCCTAGGTCACCAGGACTGAACCAAAAACACAAGACAGAGGATACACGTGACAGTTCGCCCCCTCCCGGTAAGGCACGTCCTCGCGCCATATAAATGGAACAACTGAGGGAGGGCGGGGGCTCTGGAGGAGGGCGAGGAGAAGAGGAAGGGCAAAACAAAAACAAGTCCACAGAATTAGTCCATGGGGGAGTGGAGGGTGGGAGGAGCCAGGGGACAGCCAGGAGCAGAAGGGGCCTGATGATGACCCAGTCCACAGTCAGCATGATGTTCCTTGGCAGCGGCGCAGCAGGGACGAGCCATGGAGGAGGCTTGGTCGAACGAACCAGGGGTGCTTTCTTCTGCGACGCTGCCAGACGGAGAACCAGACGGAGCCGAAGAGACACGGAGCCTGGGTGACACAGAAGGTCCGGAGGGCCAAGGCGGAGCTGACGGCTCATGGGACAGAGGCGGAGATGGGGATCCGGAAGACCGCTGTGGAGCCAGTGCGACCGAGGATAACGGAGGAGCTGGAGGGAAGGCGGAGCCCGGTCAAGGCGGAGCCCGGTGAGAGCCGGAGGGATGGAAGGCAGAGGTGCAACAGAGGTGAAATCCCGAGGTGGAACCAGGGTGATGCCTGACCAAGGCGCAGCCGGTGGGACGAGGAAGCCTGGTGGAGCGGGTGGGATGACGGGCCACAGTGGAGCTGAGGGCGCATTGAGCCAAGGCGAAACCGATGGATCAAAGGACCGAGGTGGAGTCTGGGGCTCTGTGGCTGGAGGCGAAGACAGGGGATCCTCACACCAAGGCCATGCTGGGGACTGGAAGCCCCACGGCGAATCCGCAGTACTGCACGGAGACAGCTGAGGAGATGAGGGGCAGACAGGAACCAGAGGAGTAGTGGCTGTAGAAATATGCTGGTCAAATAGAGGAGGGGGGAGAAGGAGGCTGGGCGGCAATCTGAAGACACAGAAGGCACTGGAGATACTTGGGCACAGGAGATACAGGGGGAGCTGGAGATACTTGGAGCACAGGAGATACAGGGGTGAAAGACACAGGGGTATTTGCAGTAATAGCCTCTGTAAACCAGTCTATTAAATCCTCCTCTAAACAACCTAAAAGTTTCCCAGGATCCATATTATACTCACACGCAGCGGCAGGAGTGTGGGCAGGGCTTCCATCCGAGTCCTCAAGCTCCACTAAAACTCCCTCGGGGACGGGCGGTGTTGCCGACTCGCGCACCTGGTCTGACATAATATGGGGCTCAGGCTCCGGGGTGAAACACGACTCAGCATGGCTCGCTGTCACTTTCCTCATGGCTGGCGCAGGCTCCGTGTCTGCGGTGGAATCAGGCTTTAGCTCCGTCTGGCGCCGGGTTAGGTGGAGCGGTGCTGATAGGTTCTGCTGGGCCGATGATGAATACCAAGTTGTTGTTTATGAGCACACACTCCACACATGCGGCAAAATCTTCAGGAGGACCGCTCCCTGGGAGGCGTACCCGGTCAGCGAGCGGTCAGGATAGTGTGTGAGGCACGCCAACTCCAAAAAATCCCTGGTGTGTGACTCCAGGGAGCGGTCCTTCTGCTCCAGGCAAAGCAGGGCAACAGTGGGTATGTCCATGGTGACGAAAATAAGTAAACAAAAGAAAACACCGCAAAATTAATAATGTTGGTCCGATCTTCTGTGACGTAACGTTATGTTAGTAAGTCACACGACAAAGGAGAATTCAAAAACACAGAGTATTTAATATATATATCCACACGAGGGTAACACAGGCAAGTCCATACACAAACATAAACGTAATACATAGACGAGATCTGACAAGGAACTGAAAAACACAGGGGGAATATATACAAGTGCAAATGAGGAGTGATTAACAGGGCACAGGTGAATGATGTTACTAATTAGACAGACTGGGGAAAAACTAGGTCACCAGGACTGAACCAAAAACACAAGACAGAGGATACATGTGACAGCTGTGAACGCATTTGTCAAGTATTTAGGCGTTCACACAGGGTCAGGAGAAATCATCCTAATTATTAAAGGGCTTTCTTCAGACCAATTTCTCAGATTTTCTGCAAGGCCTTAAATACATTAACCTTGAATTAAGTGTATTTTAATGCAAATGTTGGAAAGTAAACTAGATACTATAACTAGATAATGTTGGAAATATTCTAGATAAGTTTAAACCTTCTTATGCCAAAAAACAGCAAGCATTGTGAGCGAGCATTTTTGAAAAGACAACCAACAAATGGTTTTGTAAAAGCAATCTACACTTACATGACATCAACATAGACTCTGCTAGAGGACCTGAACCTGAACCCATGTTCTCACTCTCTTTTTCATTTCTCACTCACACTAGACACAGATCCAAAGTAGGAAAGTGAATTTAACAGCCCTTTCTGCACTCTCACAGCCTGTCAAAGGCATTCAGTCTAGACACGCATGCAACATCCATGACATCATTGCCTTGGACCTCGCTGAATCTTCACACTTCTGTTTTCAACAAAAGCCGCTGATTTCTGCTTCAGCAAAAATTATACTTGCTACGTCACTGTTGAGAAGCAAAAAATTTAGATATTTGCAGAAAAAAAAAATCAAATCAAACAGAAAAGATAAATAAGCGACCGCCAGCTTCAAAGCACACATGGATCCATAAAGGATTGCACACTCCTTATAAAGCTGATGATGCAATAGTGTTTAACATTTTACGAGTCCCAAATAGGCACATCTCACGGGTCCATCTGCAAATAAATCCAGACGCGTCGCGGGAGACACTTTGCAGGGAAAAAGTTGGGTGGAACTGTACATATTGTCCGTTCTGTTATGCAATCATAATGCTGCCATTTTTATGGGCATTTTAAAAAATGTGCAGGGGATGAACAGCCAAGAAATGCAGGATGCATAATCTCCTTTTTATGTTTTCTTCTTACTGATGCGGAACACCGGGTCTTCACGGGGTCTTAAACACCCGATCCTCTGGCCAAGTGTTTACACGAATCAGCCTGTAGAGAGTCTCCACTGCACTCTGGCCAGCTCATTACTGGGGACTTTTAGACAGGTAAAGTTGTTCCGTCACACTAAATCTGCACATTATGACTGCACGAAGGTGTGACAGATTTGTAGGAGTGGGCCGACATGAGCTACACTTTTGGTATCATTGCCATATGAGAAGTCGACGTCCACCAAGTTAGCGTGGCCACATTCCACATGCCCATTAAACACATGCCTTCAAGACCATTCAAATTATGTGAACATAATTAACTGTTGCTAGACTGTGAAGAGACAATGAGATCATGTTACAAGCCTTTCCGCTCTCAAAGTCTCCCCAAGAATTCCTACACTCCCAACCACTGCAACCCATTTTGTTTTTAGTTGGTGCCTTGGTTTCCTGCAAGATAAAGTCTAGCTGGTTGCATGCTTAGATGTACTGTAAGGGTCTTTAGGAGGAGGTGAAGGTGAGAGAGCCCGGATGCAGCCGCCCCAGCACAATTATTCCTGTAAATAAGCAGCAGTAGGTGTCTGGAATGTGTCAGCACACCAGCTCGGACTGGACAACCAGAGCACGACCTCACCTACCGCACACACACAGTGAGGGCCTGTCCTTAGCATACTTTCTCTCAGTAAGTTTCTCATAACTTGTGACTGTGCAAACACACTCACGGCTGTGACAGCCTCTTAGGGGTCCTGCACGGATCTATTTATTATCATGGAATAACATTTACGGGAAGTCACTGTCAGCTTTTTTGCCCCAGCTAACTGGTAAAAGTACCAGTATGATGAGGCTAAGTTAAGGCTTTCATGACGTCTTTTAAATAGCCAAAATTTTTATATAGTATCCTATATCAGACATTTGAGTTTATATGCAAATGTGAAATTTGGTTTGGGAACACCAAAAAAAAAAAAAAAAAACAACATTTTGTTTGGCATAGATGCATTAAATTGATCAAAAGTAACAGAAAAGCTGTTAATTGATGTTAAATGTTAATTAAAAATGTTAAATTAAAAATTGATGTTAAAATGTTAATTAAAAAAGATTTCTATTTCAAATAAATGTCGTTCTTCAGAATTTTTATTCATCAAAGAATCCTGAAAAAACAGAAATCACAGTTTCCACCAAAGTGTTAATCAGCACAACTGTTTTCAACATTGGTAATAAGAACCAAATCAGCATATTAGAATGATATGTTTTCTGAAGGATCATGTGACTGGAGTAAATACTGCTGAAAAATGCACTGGAATAAATTACATTTTAAAATATTTTAAATTGTAAAAATATTTCATAATATTTACTGTATTTTTGAACCAATAAATACAGCTTTGAGCTAAGAGACCTTAAAAAAAATCTTACCAAGCCCAAACTTTTGAATTGGTAATGTATGTAAGCAACAAAATGAAATTCAACACCTCTTTATTGTTATTATAATAATTATTATTATTATTTATTATTATTATTAATATTATTATTATTTACTTTAACATAACAAAACACTAGAACAGTGAACTCAGATCACAATAAGTACATTCATACATTCATAAGTTCATGTTGGCCTCCAAAGGTTTTGCAAAAAGGTATATGTGAAATACCTATACTATACTTAATAAAAAGGGGTCCATGTCTGATAAGTGTTTCTCAACCACATTCCTGAAGGCCCACCAACACTGCACATTTTGCATGTCTCCTTAATTAAACACACCTGATTAGGGTTATCAGCTCATTAGTAGTGACTCAAAGATCTAAAATGGGTGTGTCAGACAAAGGAGACATGCAAAATGTGCAGTGTTGGTGGGCCTCCAGGAATGTGGTTGAGAACCATTGTGATAAAACATCCATTTTCCCTTTTGACCAGTAGGTAATATATTGCAGTGAAAGAAAATCAACTATCACTTTATGCCACTGTAGCACTGGATCAGAGATGAATTTAAGAAAACTGCTCTTAAGAAAACCTCTTAAGAACAAAATTTGTTTTGGGACATGTTCTGCTGTGCATTTTTGCACCATCCATGTTTGGTCATTCTCGCATCTAAATCTATATATCTACCACGGTATAGCTAAATCTCCACCGGTCACACATTTCTACTATTGCATGGTATATACTGGTATATACCACTCAGCCCATTATACTTCAAATAAATTGACATCATACAAATCCAAAATCCCATGTTTAATGTGAAAAGTAAGATGAAAGACCATGTAACACTATCACCAATATATGCTTTGGAGGGCAGTAAGAAAGCTGGCGTTGACTGCCAAAAGCACAGTGCTATAATTCACCTGGCACTGTTTCCAAGGCAACATCACAACAATAGCAGCTAGCTACCTCCAAAAATATCAAATCTCAGTTGTAAATAAGGCAAGTATGGGCCATTTCACGCACCTCTTAACCAACTTCAGCTGACATGAAGCAAGCCTCTGCCATTGTCCTGCCAAACTGAATCTATGTCTGGGTTCTTACAGCAATATTTTTTATACCGTACTGTTTTATGAATTTATTTAATACACTGAGCTGTAGATAAACACAAACACAGCTGTGTGTGTGATTAGTCAGTGTGCTCATTAAGTGTATGTAGTTATTTCAGGTTATGGGTGGATAGGCTGTCTCAGAGGGGACTGGTACTGGTGTGACTCAATAACAGGACATATCCACAATCTACCCTTTAGTCAGAGGACTTAGTCATAGCCTACTGACTAGTACACACCCAGTCTACATCTACACACTACGGACTCAGCACCGGTACACGCAACCCTCCTTCATCTCCAGAACATTCATTGCTCAAGATTTTATAAGCAGTCAGAGCCGTGGCCCTGAAGTTAGTGTACTTGGACTGACATATTGTGCTGAGGCTCTCAAATAGGTGAGGAGCTGAATTCACACAACATTCTTAAGAATAAAATTCTTCTTAACTGCAATTTTCTTCTAATTTTCTTAAGAGAAAAAATTAAGAATATTTTGTATTTCCAAAAATACTTCTTAAGAATGTTCTTAAGATAAACTTAAAACGCTAGTTCACCCCAAAAATTAAAATTATCCCATGATTTAATCACCCTCAAGCCATCCTAGGTGTATATGACTTTCTTCTTTCAGACGAATACAATCTGAGATATATTTAAAAATATCCTTGCTGGATGGGGGGCACATTTTGAAGCCAAAAAAAAAAAAATGCATCCATCCATCATAAAAGATATCAAAACACTGGTCACGAATTAGAAGTCTAAAACACTATTTTTTAAAGTGAAATTTTATTTTATTAATATTGTTCTTATTCTTATCTGTAGGAAGTGCAAAAAGATGGCCTTTGATGTGTTTTTCATTGAGTTGATCAGTGAGTCTTTGGCAAGAACCGCTATACAATAGACAGATAATGCCAAAGCCTTTCCTTACCCACATCATTTCCTGTCCTATAAAAAAAGGCAATACAAAATCATTTCACTCACAAATCCAAGTTCACTAAATTATCTTATAACAGAGACCTTAACATCTCTGTCCCTAAAGTCCTAATTTTCTCATTTTATCGTTTTCATCATTTTATTAGTTTCCATAACAATGCAACAGACATACCAAGCACAAACAAACTGTGAAGGGCCTGCTGGGTAATGTAGTCCAATTGTTTCATGCTTACATATTATGCTTTTGCCAGGAGTGCTAGTGAGGTCTGGTTGGGACAGGCTGTTGTTGTTGTTGCCATTCTCCACGTCTCCTGTCTTTTCCATGGGTGGAGTGTTTGAATTCTGTGCTGTCTGCTCACCGGTTTCATTCCCTACTGAGGCCAAAAAACACAAACAAGGAGGAGAGAGAAAGAATATAAAAGTTACAAAGAGATTACACAAAGCGTTGCTTTCAGATCCATTTCTAAAGTGTCTTGATGCAACAACAGTACAATGTGGATGCTCAGTTTGTGTTTATATTTGCACCAGCTATTTTGCTAGATCATCACTTTACACACGCTGTAGTTGGTGTGCTTTGCTCACGTATCGGTGAAAGCACATGTGGTCAGCAGCATGTGTTTGTGTGTGTGTGTTTTATAAGTTAGCGCTGGAGCCAAGTGGTCTTATTATGTGGCCTGGTAATTATACAGGACTGTCTGAGAAGGCTAGAGCAGCATGACATCAAAGAGGGTCAGGACTGGGTCTTAGCAAGGAGAAGCGCTGTGTTTAGCTGTGCTGAGTACAACTGAGCTCTGCTCCTTCCTGGCCTCTGTCCCATACCTACCCAAATGGAAGCCAGCTGGGCTTTACTGGCTGTCTGATAAACACAGCATCTCTTGTGGAACATCAGTCCATTGCTTTCCGTTTATTTCCTTTAGTGACTCTCTGCCTTTTATCTTGGCAGGCTCCAGTTTCTACCTTTTTTGTGTGTGTGTTGAGGGATTTTTATTCTTTTTTCCTTATCTCGTAATTTTGTAGACAAGAGGATCGCTTTTTACAGAAATGACCTTGCCAGGGATGAGTCAAGATGGCATATTAATTGAATAGTAATCCAATGAATGACTATTAGTCAGTTTGCATTGTAAAATGTTTTTTTTCCCGCCACTAAATTAAAAATATAAAAGGTACTTGTGACTTTTTATCTCACAAATCTGACTTTTTTTCCCCTCACAGCTGCGAGTTTACATCTCGAAATTCTGACTTTTCTCAGAACTCCGAACTCACAATATAAACTCACAATTGCGAGTTGTAATGTCAGAATTTGCAAGATATAAAGTCAAAATTGCAAGTTATAATTTAACAATTGTGCAATTATAAACTCACAATTGCGAGATATAAACTCACAATTCTGACATTTTTCTCGCAATTCTTTTCTGGGAATTGTGAGATATAAACTCGCAATGGCGAGCTATAAAGTCCAATTCTGAGGAAAAAAAGACTGACTTTTTTTCTCAGAATTGCAGGCTTATATCTCACAATTCTGACTTCATGACTCACAATTATGACTATATCATGCAATTCTGACTTTATACCTCACAATTGTGAGTTTATATCTAGCAATTCTGACTTTATAACTGCAATTGTGTGTTTATATCACGCAATTCTGAGATAAAGTCGCAATTCTGAGATAAAGTCGCAATATTGTGAGATATATAAAACCCTCTCAGAAAAGATCCATATTTTTTTATCTAGTCTAAAGTATTGCAGTTACAGCATTCGAATAGATGTCTTTGGACAATGCATTGTAAACGCCCCCTGAGAAACATCCAACCAACCCAAATCCAACCAAATAAGACCAATTTGTCGACTAGTTGTTCAGGCAACCCACAGACTAGTCGATTTTAAAAATGTGTAGTTTTGAACATGTAGTTTTTGAAATTAAAATAAAAGGTCCCTAGACCTTAGTGAGAAAGAGAGCCAGAAAGACAAATAAAAGAGAGTTTGAGTGACAGGAATCTTGACCTATCAGCATCAGACAGATCTAGCTGCCGACAGCATCGTAACCAGATGGCCTTATTTATTTTCTCTACTAAACTCCTTCACCTCTGAGCAGGCAAACCAAGACGACTCACGAGGGGCCTCCATCCCCCCATTTCCTCAACCAAAACTCCAACAACAGACAAATTGTCAAGGCCTGACTTCATAGCTCACAGAAACATCAACATTCTGTCCTCCTCAACCTCAATGACAAATAAAAAAGTGTTTGCAACACTTCATGTTAGCAGCAGAAATATCCCCTGACACTTTGCCTGCTGAGGTCTGAAAGCATCATATGGTGCAGTGCAGACCCCAAGGCCTTATATCCTGTATGTGCCTGTGTAGTAATAAAGGAGCTGGAATTGGTAAGTTCACATCTGGAAGCAGCTGCTGACAGAGCAGGAAAAGTCACAATAACAGCAGCAAAAGTCGCAAAAATTAACCTCTAACCACAGCAGAGAATGTGTGAGCCTAAAAAGCAAGAAACACATTTTCAATACATATCTAATGACTTATCTCAGAACTAACCTTAAAATTTGAGTCAATATACAGTATCAGGAAGAAAAGGTTTACTTTGCAATAAATAAAATAAAAATAAATGAACTTATTTGAGTTCTGATGGAGGAAAAAAAGACCACAGTGTAGTAAAAAAGTCTATCATTATACAAACATATTTGACCATGGAATGCTGTGATCGATCAATCACAATTAAAGTATTCCAGAAAGCTGTGTTATAATACACATTCAGTTATTAAAGAAAAGCAATACAAAGACATAGAAAAAGAAAAATGAGAAAGTGAAACCTGCAGGGTTCAGAGAGTTTATAAGCTGTTGTGGGTGAGTGTGAGAGCAGAGCTGGGGCTGTGGACAGACAGGGATCACGTTTATGAACCATTTTAGCTTTAAAACACAGACCACTGAAGCCTGCCTCGGTAACGCTGCTGAACAGAAGTCTGCCTTTATACCGCTGTGGCACTGAAGCGTGCGTCAGCTCCTTCTGTTCTCCCATTGCTGTGGATCACTGAGCATTAGCAACTGGAACCCAGCAGTTATCAAAGGCAGAGCTTTAATTCCTCATCATAATCAAGCCGTACAGCAGGCAGGGGAGATTTACAGTGCAGGCATCATAGTTTCAGCTCAGCCTTCCACATTATGTGGCTGAAGCAATGAGGAATTTCAGGAACCGGCACTTTAATGATCTCAGCAATTATGCCACGTTTGCAAAAGCCTTTGTGAATCAGATCTCGGGGTTAACAATCTAGTGCTTTAGACACACGAGTTGTTGCTGGCCAAGTACATAAAAAAAATAAATAAAAGTATGCAAAATGTTATGGTGTGTATATAGGACATTACTTGTGCACGCAACATGTGTGGACCCTAGAGGCAGAAAATGTGTGGAAATTTAACTTGACTTGTAAACAGGGCTCATGCATTTCCCAGTAAACAACACAAGAACATAGGAATAAAAATATAGTATCTGAGTAATGGTCATAAAGACTTTATGGCATTAAAGGCATTGTGCTACATGTAATGTTTGCTGTTGTGGGGGGAAAAAACCCACCTAAATTTTATAGCACTTTTCCCACGACAACAGGAATGAGGTGTCTTGTGGTAAAGACTGCTTGGAAAAATGTACATCAGCATCCTATTGGTACAATCTCAGTTAAGGTTCACAGCAATATTCTGTATTATGTTGGCACACGTGATTATTTCTTAAACAGATAGTTCACCCAAAAAAATTTAAATTCTGTCATTCATGTCATTAAGACCTGTCTTTTTATTCTGTGGAACACAAAAGATTGAGGTTTTGAATAATGTTTAAAAACTGTTTAAACCGTCTATGCAAAGTCAGTGGGATCAAAAACAACACTGAAACCCACTGACTTTCATTAAATTGTTTGTTTGCTGTTTTATACAAAAGGAAGGAAGTTAGCTTCGACAGAAGGAAGTTATACAGGTATGGGACAACATTAAAGGTGAGTATATGAATATATGATATGATTTATGAACTATCCCGTTAAAGGTGAAGTGTGTTGTTTCTGCACCAATGGCATCACTAAACAGAATTGCAAAAATAATGACAATTTCAAACAGTCGCATCCCTAACTCACACTATTGATTTAGCCAATGAGTCTGAATCCTCAAACAACCATAAAATTTTGCATTTTTTGGGGACATCAACCTATAAACCGTTTCCTCTGAATATTAAATTGGGACAGAACAATTTCACCATCCAAAAAATGACACACTTCACCTTTAAAGAGTGAGCAGAATGACCAATGTTCTGCGGGTGTGTATAACATCCGCCGGTTAATAGGCCAAGACACTTATTCACGGCTGAATCTGAGTCACTCTCTCTGCCTCGAAGCTCTTCACCTCCCTCTTTTTCTCAATCTCTTTCTCTCCTTTCTGTGGTGTTGCCTTATTTACTCCTGAGTTCTGGGAGCGCACACTGAGACTTTCTATAATCTTCGAGCAGTCAGGTATGAGGCCTGGTATTAGAGACTGAGCAGCCATGTGGCTTTACAGGGACACTTTGAAATACTCTCAACCCTCAAGCCCCAGCCTTTCTTTATTTTGTGGCAGAGTTGCTCTGTCCTCAGCAACCCCTACTAATGCTCTTTCAGAAGAAAGAGACAAAAGAGAAAGAGAGAGAGAGAGAGAGACTGACAAGAGACTTAGAGATATTTCACACCCCCATGCGTCTCAGTGGAATAGCTGAACTGAAGACTAGGCGAGAGACATGCTTGAATTAGAACTTTCTCCAACTCTGAGATCCAGAACTTCTCCTTTGACTCGACGAGACCTCCCCTAACAGCGATGACTGTAAATTCAGTTTTTAATAGAATACAAGAGATTACACCATTTGAAAAGTACTTTCTCTTGTGTGCCAGTGAAAATAACATCACTTTCAATCTAGAGATAATTTGCAGAGTCGAAGTGTAAAACTCGCAACTTCACTATTCTGTGTACCTGGAGAAAAATATATTGGAGTAACGTGACAAAGAAAACTGTTAAATATCGGGCAATCTCAGAGGCGGGCCTGGAGGAGCAGTGCAGCGGCCACTTGTGTTGGGAGTTAATTACTTGTCATTACCCTGACTAATTAAAACCATCACTCTTTAAAATCCACCGAGGGTGATATTATGCTAGCACAGGGCAAGGATGGGAAAAACAAGGGGGAGAGGTAAAAGAAAAGAACAGATGAAATGAAAGGCATAAAAATGAGGTCGATTTTATGCAGCTGTAGGCTAATATTATCATCGGCTTCAGGTTTGGCAGACAGAGTCCGCTGTAGCTCTGCAGGCATCTGGAACAATGTGCTGGCCACAGGGCACAGAGAACAGAGGGATACAGATTTGGGAATTGGAAGGGTACAGAATCATACGCTGCAAGCTGCGTTCCTTAAATTCAGAACTGGTGTGCTTTGAGATCACTTTCGAGAAAAAAAGGTGCTAAACACCAGATTAAATGTTAAAATGCAAATACACTGTAGAAGGCAAAAACAAGTCATTAAGGACAGATTCCTAATGTGTTGTGTCATGTCTGCATAATAATTAAGATTGCACTTTCTAAAATCATTATGCAACATGTGAAATATAACAGTAAATGCTGTGAGCTGCTATGGGTTATGTAAAGTTGTGCTTTCATTGGACCTATTTGCAAGTATCAACAACTGTGAGCTGAAGTTAAAGTCTGTCATTTTATTGAGTAGGTGTGTAGTATGTGGTCAGAAATGTCTGTATACACGGCTCAAGACCGCAACTAAATGGTATGATGCATATTTAAAAACTGCATTTTCACCAGGGCCACCCCTCTCAAATGTTAAGCCCCGTTCTTTGTCACTGCATGTCGCTAGTCTCTGTACTGTGAAGACGCTTGTGGGCATTTCCCAGTGCTGTCGCTCTAATGTTATTGGTAGACTGCACGTCTGTGACCATTTCTTTAGAAAATACAATCACAAGTGACATATAAAACTAAGATATCATTCTAATCTAAAAATTAGACTTGAAAGAATTAAATGTAGCATTCTGCTGTTGGAGAGTGTTGTACAGCCATGCTCGGTGCATTAAATCATTAACTAGATTAATAATTGCTCAATCAACAAATTAAACTCACTCGCATTGTCAAAAATTACTAAAATGTCATTCGAACTGGACAAATAATCAATTTTCTTGTCCCTAATAATCAACATAATGCAGGGGAACCTGTAATATGAACTGCAGCAGTGCTAAACTGCTCACTGCATCACATAATTAACAACACAAACTATCAATTGTATGAATCAAACTCACTATGACCGCCAACAGTTTCTTTTCCACTAATCATTTTATTATATCCATGTATGTGGTTAGAGTCAAATCATATAAAACAGTGAAATCACTCCGGGACTCTGTCCTCTCTTGCATGCACTCGAGATGGTGACATGAGCTCCACAGTCTTCACTCCAATTGGTCGTCGCTCGCGAAATTCACACTCTTAAAACACTTAAAATTTATGAACATTTGTCTCATGTCGCTTGACGCCTACATTGTCACCAACGGTCACTGTTGCTCATGTTGCCGGAAGTTGCCAGCCCTCCTTTGAAAGTGAATGGGATCATGTCACGTCGTGTCCTTGGTGGTGTTAATGGGGCTTTAGTCTGGAGCCCTGGGATGACTATATCAGCACCCATTGCACTCTCTCTATATTATATTCTTTTGCTGTTCAACTGGAAATGTGTACCAAGCATGTTATATTCCATCCTTAAGGCCTTTGCACACTGAGTCTGAAATTTTCGTATGCGTTTTTTCGTATTCGTGATCCTAAAAATTCGTCACGCACAGAGACCTTGCACACTGAGTGCGTTGCGTATTAATGAATCCGTTGCGAAAAAATTCACTAAATAATACAAAATGAAGTCTTCAAGCAGTGAGCATGATTTAGTTGTCCTCTCTCTTCTTAAAAAGACAAAAAGAAAGAGGAAATATTGGGTACATCCGATCCTGAGATTGCATAGAGAAGAAGGAGAGTTCCACCTCATCAAGGAGCTGCGTGATTATCCTGAGCATTTCAAAGTTTACTTCAGGATGTCAGTGCCTCAGTTTGATGCTTTGCTAGCGATACTGGCACACTCTCTTTTCGCACTTTGTTTGTCATACAGTGCTACTGCTTTGTGCTGTAGACGACGTGGATCAACTTGTCAGATGGCATTGGGGATTTTGGCGTTCGCGTACGGTGGCTCTGAATTGTCAAAACATCTCTCAAAATGCGTGCCGCGGATGCGAAAAACGCAGAAAATCGAACCTGATCCAAATTTTTTTTTTATGACGGACAAAAGTTTCGGAGGCAGTGTGCAAACGTGATTGACATAACGTGAGGTAGTATTTATTTTTTAACGTGCGAAAATTTCGCATGCAAATTTCGGACTCAGTGTGCAAAGGCCTTTATGGTTGGTCTTTGCCAGGCCTTTGAAACAAAAACTCAATGACTGTTGTATATTTATTCACATTCATCTGTACTTTACTCAACACACTGCAATTGTACTGAGTGCTACAGGAAACAGGTGGTGCCACTTAGTGGAGCATCTCAGATGGATTAAAGCAGAGTGTCTCATTTAAAGCCCACATTCATGCTCCCCTGTTACACATTTGTGAGCCCATCATGACTTTGACACAATTTTTATAGCAATGACCCCTCAGGGATGTAATTAGGGGAGCAAAAAGAAAATAATTAAGCAAATGTCTGTGGCTGATCCTCTGAAGAGACATGCTGATAACTACGGTAACGTCTTCACTAAGCTTGGCTCTGAAACAATAGAGTCTAATCTGGGCTTGTAAACTGGCCAAGAGTAAAAACACACGCTTGGGGGAAAAAGCTTCAAAGAACTGTTTTGGAATTTATCCAAATTTACAGATTATTTAGCAAGTACAATAGAGGAGGGGGAAAAACACTGTAAGCTCATTAAAAAAAGAAAATGTCTGGTATTTAACAGGCTTTAGGGAGGATTTAACAGCACTATATCTTGTGCTTGAAAGTTTTTGTGAGGAGATAGAGCAGTGTGAAGAAAGTGGGGGGTCTGTATCTCTGTTTCAGGACTTGGCATCTCTGTGCGTGACATTCCATGTCTCCTGGTTCTCTTTAACATAAAAACATTCACTTTTGCAAAGTCACGCACCTCTGCTGGCTCCAAAGAAGGAACAGGAAGTTTCAAACACACTGGTGAGTGGCCAACAGCTGCCTCATAGGTCAGCATTGATCTGCGCTCTCTCTCTCTCTCTTGCTCTCTCATTTGAACCCTCTCAGTCAAAAAATCCAAATGTTCTTGAGCAACGCTTTGCTAATTTTTACCATTTTAACATTAAGATTTATGACTGAAGTGAAAGCTGCAGAAATCCCCCCACATGAGATTCACGACAGCAACTTAAAACCATCAGGCCAGGCATCAAAGACAGACCCCACAACGCTTCAGAATGATGAAATCTCCTCCAACTTTCTCACACAAAGGAGACCGGCGAGTGATATCTGCCTCAGACATGTCAGGAGAAGCCAAAATATACATCTTGAAAGGCCAGCTGAGCATTTGCAAATAATTATGTAGCGTGAATATCAAGCCATTTGAACAAGAGTGCTCAAGTGTGTCAGAATATAGGCTACATCATGAGTGGACCATAGATTACTGTTGTCACTTGGCAATTTACTTCACACTAGAGAACTTTACTGGATTGCTTCAGAAAGATTAAATCAGAATGGAAATGTATGTGTTCATCCTCAAAATGTCATCATTTACTCACCTTCATGACGTTCCAAACCCGTAAGACTTTCGTTCATCTTCAGAACACAAATGAAGATATTTTAAAGAAATCTGAGAGATTTCTGTCTCCTCCATTGAAAGTCTCAAGGGTTTGGAACGGCATGAGGGTCAGTGATTGATTACAATTTTTTTTTTTGGGTGAACTAACCCTTTAAGAAATACTAATAAAAATGGTCCTTCAATCTACGGAATGTGTATTAACGTAATTTAGAAATAATTTAGTAATTCTTTGATGAATGAACCATAGCATTGATTATTAAAATTACTAAGTACAGAATGTTGTCTATCAAGACGTTCGAGGTTGCGCAATTTTTTTGACATTTATGAAAATAGATAAATCCGCATCACATAACTGCTTTCTGCATCAATGACCACAGTTTTGTGAAATATAACGCAAAATGATCAAACCACGATGCACAGATATCATAGATATCTGTTGCCCTCTTCACAGTCTCCCACATCTATGAAGTTCTCTTACATTGCACTTTATGTAAAAACTGTTACAGGATTCATAAATCTTAAAAACAAACAGATCTCTCTGTCATCGCTGTCAAATCATAACTCAATTCAAGCAGAAGCAGAGATGTTGGCAGTTCGTCAAGTCTCAAATTACACAAAAAAGGCCTTTAGCCTTAATTCTTGCTGAATCAAAGGGGGGGGGGGGGGGGGAATCAAGATTTTCGAAATAGCAAATCCTACTGTGTATCTAGCGAAAACAGCTTTAGTCATGCACTCTGGAGAGCAGGGAGTTAGTGTGGATGGTTCATCTCCCATAGTGAGTCAGGCCTGTACACAGAACTATGGCACTAAAGCTGAAGAAGGCCAGTCAATGCAGGCAGTGTTCAGCCTCGGACGGGCGCCATATCCGTAACCAGGCAGCCTCATGCAAGCTTGTGTTTTCAAAGAGTTCTTCAGACTATGAAAGCAGATCCTGTTGGACTTAACTGTAAAAATTTAAAAAGAAAAAAGAAAACTTATCGCAATATTATCGTTGTTTAAAATGTAAATGTTTAAATTTAGACGAATGCAAACACCAGTATGAACAACTTAAACTTAATGTCTAAACACTGCGAGATGAGAATTCCTCGCAGTCTAAATGAGCGTGCTTCAAGTTGAGGCACAAACCTCAAATATTTAGGAACATTTCAAAGCTAAATGTAATTAGCAGTTATTGGGCAGATGGCATATATGCCTGATAGCCAAATTTCACCATAGCGTATTGGCTGTGGCAGTCACACAGGAATCAACATGCTCGCTGGTTTTTGCAGCACTGTTATGCAAACGGACGATTGGGCCAGGACTTGCCCTCTCCCACAGTAAATACAAGGCCTCCGCCTGCAGATCTGATTCCTGCGGCGAGGACTGTGGCAGTTTGCAGAGGTGGTGCGCTCAAAGCCACTTGTTGTTCGCACACGTGTGTTTGTGAATACACATTCACCGGCCCCCAGACCAAAGTTGGACATGTTTGGTTGTACACACACATAGGCTACACATATTCCGCAGTGCCCTTTGTATAGAGAGCCATGACTAATCTGGAACTTTGACCTCTCACTAGTAGGACAGTCCGGAGGATCTGAAGAGCATTTCCAAGTGGCCCATCCTCCTCAGGAATTTAGAGTCCCTCAATGCCCTACTGACAAACCAAAGCTCGCTGAACCCCATTCACTGTGATGTTTGATTCCACATCTAAGCAAAGCTTTCAAATCACTGAACGTTTCACTACCACTGTGAACTCTGTTTGCAGACTTCCACTAGCCAAGCACAAAAACAATAGTGTCTACTCTTATTAGCTCTATTCCAAACCTAGTGAGCTGCCTCGCTGTCTACTGCCTACATAAGCCGAACCTGAAATGGAAGGGAATTTTAATACAGCCAATGCAAGCCACTTTTAAATTATTTATAGCATACACTAGAGCTGGACGATATGACTTAAAATCAAAATCTCGATTAATTGAACATTTTACCTCGATTACGATTAATGAACGATTGTTTTTTTCCCCCCTCATAGTTCACTTACAAGGCTTGTACTGTAAATATGCTTGACTATTAAAAGGTGGGATATTTTTTCCTAATGAAAGAGTTAAAAAAAAATAAAAAAAAATCCATATTTAACAAGTTATTAACTTAAATATCTAGCTTCCGCCAGACCACCTTCTATATTCAACTTAGGAAGAAAGTCCTCTCGCAGTTCAAAATGATTAAGCTACGTCCTACACCTTCCCTACTGAACTTACGAAAAAGCTTAACTTAGTTACACTTTCTTCCTAAGTTGAATACGGAAGCCGGTCTGGCTGAAGCTAGATATTTTACTTTATAATTTGTTAAATATGGATATTTTTCTTAAACGTATGGTTTCGCTTCAGAAGGCCTTTATTAACACCCCAGAGCCGTGTGGAATACGTTTTGCTTTGGATGGATTTCTTCAGCATTATACTCGTTGGTCCTGTTCACTGCCATTATAAAGCTTAGATGCGTCAGGATATTTATTAATATAACTCCGATTGTGTTCATCAGAAAGAAGAAAGTCATATACAACTAAGAGTGTAATTTTTATTTTTAAAGTGAACTAATCCTTTAAAACATACAATTGACAAAGTTTAGTAAAGACACAAGTGAAAGTGATCTGGCTTCTCTTGTCAGAGACACAACGCGGCTCGGCTCTCTGTCACAGAAAACAGCTCGCAAGCACTGAAGTGAGGTTTTTTCCATATTGTTGTTCTTGAATGGTGTAAAATCACTATAATGTTCAAACTGGCAAGCCTTTAAAAACAAACAATTGACAAACTTTCGTGAGGACGCAAGCAAAAGAGATCTCACTTCGGGGCTCACACGCTGTCTGTGTGTGTTGACTCAGCGTTTAAGTTCGCCTCTGTGTTGCTTCCATGCTGCTGACTGGACGGGGCGGAGTCACATGACTACATATGCGGTAGTATGTTTTTAAGGAGAAAGTATTAACAGGATTAAAAAAACTGATCCAGCCCTAGCATACACTGTCATACCAAAGTTTGGGGTCAGATTTTTTTTTTTTTTTAATTAGTCTTTTCATTCAGCAAGAATGCATTCAACTGATCAAAAGTGACAGTAAAAATATTTATAATGTAACAAAAGATTTCTATTCCACAAATGCTTTTCTTTTAAACTTTCTATTCATCAAAGAATCCTGGAAAAACAGGACCCAACCAATAAGCTCAAAGCAATGCATTCTGGGATTGTGTTCAAGAAGGATACATGAAATGCTGCCTTGTAATTTGGTTTAAAAAAGGTATCTTCAGGCAGTATAATTAAGTTACCTACCTTGCGAAACTGTCGGAAGCGTACCTATGATGCCATAAAATGCTGCCTACAGAGGAAACTTACTAGCTTTTTGCATGTGATCGAATGGCAACAATCCACTTATTTAAGTCAACATGAATAAAATGGCTTCTCAAACAAATAAACATGTAGAGACTTGGACTTGATTTTGTCCATCAGGAATTGATTGGATGGTTGTGGTTTGCTATTACTGTGTTCTCATGTGAGTGACAGGTCGTTCCGCCTTCGCACCGCAAAAAAAAAAAAAAAAAAAAAAAAATTATCAGAGAAGTCAAGATGGAGGGGAAGTTATTTTGATTAAAGACTACAAGGGCATATGATTTTTTTTTTTTTTTTTTTTAAATGATGTGCACAGATAAATCATTTATAATAAATACTGCAATATTACATAAAAGAAGAACTGTAATTTTGATTTCAAGGAGACTTTAAAAATGATATTCAAGTTATATCCAGAGACCTGCTGGCTGTGTGTGTTGTACCTGGGCATGGGTCGGTGAGAGTTTCCAGGGGCCGGCTGTCGGGTTGGGCTCCATCTGAATGTTCGGGCGGGTTGGCACTGTGGCTGTGGTCCTCCTTGGACATCTGTTCTGGAACCAGGTGCCAGGTGACTAGAAATTACCCTGCAAAAGAAACACACAGATGAAAACAAGGCTCAAGCCTGCGAACACACAGCTGTCCTTGTTCCCACTATCACTTTTCCCTCCTATTGTTTGGCTCATGTCAGTGGGCCAAAGTACTTAAAAACACCAGCGGCTTGGGAAATAATGCTTGGCAGAAGAAGAAACTCAAATGGCACAATGAAGCAGAGAAACATGGCCAGAAACGGTATGGTGTGCTAAGATACAAAAGACTTGACCAAGTCATTAACTAAATAAAGGAATAACAAACAATTTTGATGCTCAGACCATGGCATTCCTGTGGTGAACATGCTATTTCAAGAGCTTCTTTAATTAAAAAGTCATGTGCTAAATGAATACTTACATTTCACTCCTAAAATTAAGGTAATGTACTTCAGGACATGATAAAGTTACTTCGTAACTACTAAAAAGTCCACTGATACGAATAATCATAATACTCTTGTATGAATCACGATCAG
Source organism: Ctenopharyngodon idella (assembly GCF_019924925.1). Lineage (NCBI taxonomy): Eukaryota > Metazoa > Chordata > Actinopteri > Cypriniformes > Xenocyprididae > Ctenopharyngodon > Ctenopharyngodon idella. Next base: position 8,703,857 of record NC_067230.1, on the reverse strand, counting down.
CACACAGAACAACATGACTCTGTTGGTTTTCATGCTGTGGTTTGTCTGTGGCGAGTCTCTGCACGCTCCTGCTAAAACTCACTCAAACCTGTTGAACGTGTCCACAGTTCAATTTATAGACAAACCTAAGGCAGATGTAAAGTCAAACAGTCCAAACGTCTTACCTGCAATGATCACTCGGTACCAGTGTTGTTTCAGTGATGCATCTTTTAGTGCTCGCGCAAAACAAACTTTCAAGTGTCCCGTTTCGCGGGGAAAAGTCTTTTCTTTCTCTTCATGTATCTCTCTCTCTTCAAGTATTTGAGTTGCTTTATTATTTACATTAATGTTGACACTCGTTATTCCTCATTTGTTATTCTCGACCGTTATCTCCAGCGTTGAATAAACGAAGAAAGTTATCTTCGTCTTCAAACTCTCCCAAAGCCAAAAAACTTGACAGAAATCATCGTAAAGTGGAGTCTTATTTTTCACTGTACTAAAGGAAGACAAGAAATAAACAGCTATTAAAAGTTTTTTTCTCTCTCAAATCCTCCTAATTTCCAGTAATGATGAAAGTTGTTGAGGTCGCTCTTCAGTGTTTTCACCTCGCGCACTGTCTCTCAGGACTCTCGTACAGCAGCAGTCGCGCACTCAGCTCGAGACTGTTCGACAGGAAATGACATTGAGGGCTGATTACTCCCTGCAGGCAAAAGATGCCTGTACTCTACAATTACACTGATTACACTCTCCAGGACCACATAATAGACAAAACACGTCTATAATATAATATAATATAATCTTTTAAATTAATTTAATATATATATATATATATATATATATATATATATATATATATACATATATTCATTTTAATTTTCTTTCATTTTTTTATACAATTTTAAATTATTGATATACATGTACATATATCTTGCACAATCTTCCCTTTTTAAAAAAAAAAACTATATATAGTTATGTATATGTAAATCATATGAAAGATACAGTATATGTACAAATTGAACAAATGAAAGAAAAGTAGCGGTACATAAAATTTGCAGATAAAAGTCCAAAAATATACAACAATGTTGTTATGAAAGCCTGAAGGCACATTGAATGTAAAATGTTTGGGTGGAACAGATAAAAATCATATGTACAACTATTATACAAGTTTAAATCAGTTTTAGGACCCTGTGCCAGTAAAGATTTTTTTTTTTTTTTTTTTTTTGCACAGGGAGCAGGAATGATTTTACGCATTCCAATTTATATTCATTTATGTCAGTGTCAGGCCTGAATTCCATGTTTATGGTTCCATCACCACTCTCTCTTTTAGCGGTTTCCTGCAAATGCTTTGCACATGTAAAGGGAATGCTACACTTTGATACACTCCCATTGGATCTGACGTCCATCAGCACCAGCATTCTGCAGACTTGAGCTTTGTGTATGTGTCATACAAACCGAGATGATGAAATCAATTAAAATGTTGATGACTGAGTAAGGTGTAAAGTCCACACCCTCACCGACTACTAAATCCAAAATGACACTCACTGCAAATAACAGCACTCCTAAGACACTCATTAGCCTCTGCCAATGTTTGTTGACCGGTCAATGATATTCAACCCTTCAGGTTTTTGTCTTGGTAATTAACCTGACATTTACCAGGTGCCACTCAGCTTAGTTTCTTCTCTCTATGACCTAAGATTGCTGTGGTCCTGAAGGCCTTAATCTACTGCATGGTTTCATTGAGATGTGTGAGATTTTATGCTTTGCATTCTTAAATGTGGCACAGTGCATCAACTGTTAAAGGGATATAGTTCAGCCAAAAATTATGTTTCTCTGATCATTTACTCATTCTCATATTGTTCCAAACCTTTCAAAAGAAGATATTTTGAAAAATGTACATACAGTGAAACTCAATGTGATTCAGTGATATTTTGGACCCCATTGACTTTCATTATATGGACAAAAACAGTTGAAACATTAAGTTTTCTGCAAAAGAAAGAAAGTCATACAGGTTTTGAATGTCATGAGGGTGAGTAAATTATGACAGAATTTTCAGTTTTTGGTGAACTATCCTTCTGAAGGGCTAGTTCACCCAAAAATTAAAATTCTGTCATCATTTACTCGTTCCAAACCCATAAGACATTCGTTCATCTTCGGAACACAAAAGAAGATCTTTTTAATGAAATCTGAGAGCTTTCTGTCCCTCCATTGACAGCCTATGCAACTACAACTGTGCAACTTTCAAGCCATAGAAAGGTATTAAAGACATCATTAAAGTAATCCATGTGACTGCAGTGTTTTAACCGAAATGTTTTTTTTTTGTGCTAAATTTACCACTTTATTTGCAAAATATTAATCTCCAAGGTGCATCAACACAACACCTACACACGCGCATTCATGAAAGCATATGTGTTGGGAACACGCATTGGAGTTAAAGGGTTAGTTCACCCAAAAATGAAAATTCTGTCATTAATTACTCACACTCATGTCGTTCCACACCCGTAAGACCTTCGTTCATCTTCGGAACACAAATTAAGATATTTTTTCTTTACTACCTTTCTGGACCTTGAATGTGGTACTTGTGTTGCTTTCTATGGGGGATCAGAAACCTCTCAGATTTCATCAAAAAATATCTTAATTTGTAATCCAAACGAAGGTTTTGTGTAGAACGACATGAGGGTGAGTAATTAATGACAGAAATCTAGTGGCACAGTAGTTGTGTAGGGTGTCAATGGAGGGACAGAAATCTCAAATTTCCTTAAAAATATCTTCATTTGTGTTCCAAAAATGGACAAAAGTCTTATGGGTTTGGAAAGACATGAGGGTGAGTAATTAATGACAGTGAATGGTAATTCATTTTTGGGTGAACTATCCCTTTAAGTGCTTGACTAATGCATCACTCAGTGATTATAGGTCACTGTTCATAACCATATCTAGGTCAACTGCTGGAACCTGGAGAAACTGAAGTGCTGACTAAGAAAACAACTTCCCATAATATATTGTAGTGATTCATCAAATAAAGTAAAAACAGCCTGATATAAACAAGTGTTGGTATTGGCTCAAACATTTGTGATAAAACCTATAAAAACAAACAAGGAGCTAAAAAAGTGCAAGGAAATAAAAAAACAGATAGAGAGAATAAAAGATGTGTGATAGGTTTATAAAAGTGTTCATGTTACAAAAATATTACAGTAGCTATAATGATGCTAATTTACAAGAACCTCTTCAAGATAACAGTAAGAAACATCAAGGCACAGAGACGCGCATTACTCATGTCCAACGGTGTTTTTCTCTTGGATGTTATTTTAAACGTTTGACACTGATTGTTTGTAGCGGAATTGAACATTTTGGCACGGTCGGGGAAGGAGAGAGGGATGAAAATGTGTTTCTAATCACTCACAAAGATGCCTTTGTTCTCCTGTCCGGGCCTTGTGTAAGCCAGTGGTCCAGGCTGAGGTATTCTGTCAGAGCCATCTTAATTAGACTCATTATGTAGCGTTGGAGGGTGCAGGATACACTTAAACGAGCATTTATATGCGTGTGATTTATCATTTATCTAGGTGGATAAGTGGTGCGGATGGCGTATTTTGACTATTTTGTCATTGTGCAAACAGTATCAGTCAGACTTTCCTTGAGTCAGTCGGTCTTGAAACTTAGAAAGTACCTGAGTTTACCTGAGTTTAATCCTATTTTTCAACACATATCACATTTTTCCAAAACTTTTACCAAATTGAGCGGCCAGTGTAAGTTTCCTGCCTGTCAAACTTTGAGAATTTCAAAATACTTTAATCAAATAAAAATTAAACTTTCCCGAAAGCGTCCACATTTCCATCTTTTCTCTCAATATTGTAGCAACACCTCTTCAGAACGGAGGCCTGTGTGTTTTAAAGATAAGCTTTCGGAGCAGATTTCCAACGAAGGGAAGGGATGGCAGAAAAAAAAAAGCAGAGAACCTGATCCTGGTCTAAATGGGTTGGAATAACACTCTCCACCCTGTCTGTATGTCAGTGAGAGATTTTCTCAGAAGACTGAAAGGGCTCTCTGACTGGGCCTGTCCTGTTATTTTCCTTTTCTTTTCTTTTTTCTTTTTTTTCATTATGTCCCATTCAGCTTTTGGCTGGTTTATTTACCCCTCCTGGTGGACAGAGCCTGTAACACAACAACAAGACCATCACATGGACACACTTCTGTAGGGTTTCAACACATGACTATTAATGTTGTCAGCCTGCTGGTCAGAATGAACCTGATGTAATGCCAAACTGTCAGTAACACTTTATTTTGACGGTCCCCTTTAAACATTCTGTTTATTATAAGTATCTGTTAACACTTTATTGTGATGGTTTTATGTGTGTGCGTGTGTATATATATATATATATATATATATATATATATATATATATATGTATGTGTGACATTAAGCAATGTATAGTATACACAAGGTCAGACGTTATTCGTATGAAGCACACAAAAAACTGTACTAAATGCATTCCATCAAAAAATAATAAAATGCTGTCAGATTTTGAACTTGTTTTTCAATGAGACTCATTTTATTGATAAGATCAACTGATAAGATTTAGTATCACTTTTAAAATACAGAGCAATGCAGAAAAGATGCATTATTGTCATGTGATTGATGTCTCACAAATCTATGATTTTATCTAATACTGTATTCATCTGCTAGCAGTCAGTCTACAGCTTACTCAACAGAATTTAAAGTAAGTGAGAGAGGGTTTGTGCTCAGATTAAATATGAGCAATAAATTATATAACCGAGTGATTAGCTGGATGCTATTACACAAAGAGGTAACTGCAAATATTAGCCTATTACTCAACATAGCGTAGATGGAGCACATACAATAGACTATAACCACTGTAGTTTTCTACTCCTGTGTCCCATTTATCTTGTCCCCCAGCCCAAAAAATATCATCAAATGGACTGGGGCTATGATGTTCCCCTTCCTAAGTTAGTTGGAAAGGCAAGTGCTCTGTAGACACCCCACTTCCTTGAAGTTGAGGCCCCTGCTTTCTGGTTCAATCAACCACTTTACACCAAAGTCAGTGTGCCTAAGTGTCACATGCATTTTGCATGATTTAGGGGAAGCCACCTCCCTGGCTTGCTCTTAATTGAGAGCACATTTTCTACACCTCACACAATGGACTACTTTTTGTTGTGTGTGTGTGTTAGAGAGAAACACCACACGCACAAGCTCCAGCAGAGCCACACAACCTCTTGTCTTATTGCAAACTGTCAAATGCTGGCAAGGATGTTTGCATGTTTTAAAGTGAATTAGATGTTAACTCTCTGATGCATGATGAGAAAAAGACATTTTGAACTATTTAGTGTATGATGATGTACATCTAAACCACCATGGGACATCACCTTTGACCCTTTCCCATAATTTTTATGGCAGTCCTACAACCCGAATTCCGGAAATGTTGGGACATTTTTTTTTAAATTTGAATAAAATGAAAACTAAAAGACTTTCAAATTATGAGCCAATATTTTATTCACAATAGAACATAGATAACATGAACGTTTAAACTGAGAAATTTTACACTTTTATCCACTAAATGAGCTCATTTCAAATTTGATGCCTGCTAACGATATCAAAATAGTTGGCACAGGGGCAACAAATGGCTGAAAATGCAAGAAATTTTGAAAAGATTCAGCTGGGAGAACATCTAGCAACTAATTAAGTTAATTGATATCAGGTCTGTAATATGATTAGCTATAAAAGGGATGTCTTAGAGAGGCAGAGTCTCTCAGAAGTAAAGATGGGCAGAGCTGTGAAAGAGTGTGTAAAAAGACTGTGGAATACTTTAAAAACAAATGTTCCTTAATGTCAAATTGCAAAGGCTTTGTGAATCTCATCATCTACAGTGCATAACATCATCAAAAGATTCAGAGAAACTGGAGAAATCTCTGAGCGTAAGGGAAAAGGCCGAAGACCTTTATTGGATGCCCGTGGTCTTCGGGCCCTTAGACGACACTGCATCACTCATCAGCATGATTGTGTCAATGACATTACTAAATGGGCCCAGGAATACTTCCAGAAACCACTGTCAGTAAATACAATCCGCCATGCCATCTGCAGATGCCAACTAAAGCTCTATCATGCAAAAAGGAAGCCATATGTGAACATGGTCCAGAAGCGCCGTCAGGCTCATTTAAAATGGACTGTTTCAAAGTGGAAAAGTGTTCTATGGTCAGACGAGTCCAAATTTGACATTCTTGTTGGAAATCATGGACGCCGTGTCCTCCGGGCTAAAGAGGAGGGAGACCTTCCAGCGTGTTATCAGCGTTCAGTTCAAAAGCCAGCATCTCTGATGGTATGGGGGTGCATAAGTGCATACGGTATGGGCAGCTTGCATGTTTTGGAAGGCACTATGAATGCTGAAAGGTATTTAAAGGTTTTAGAGCAACATATGTTCCCCTCCAGACGACGTCTATTTTGGGGAAAGCCTTGTGTATTTCAGCAGGACAATGCAAAACCATATACTGCAGCTATTACAACAGCATGGCTTCATTGTAGAAGAGTCCAGGTGCTGAATTGGCCTACCTGCAGTCCAGATCTTTCACCTATAGAGAAAAACACATCAAAGACAACCACAAACTCTTCAGCAGGTGGAAACCTATATCAGGCAAGAATGGGACCAAATTTTAATGCCAAAACTCCAGAAACTCATAACCGCAATGCCCAGATGTCTTCAAACTGTTTTGAATAGAAGAGGAGAACATGCTATACCATGTTTACCATGGTGTAGCATCCATAGTAAACATGCCCCCGTCCCAACTATTTTGAGACCTGTAGCAGGCATCAAATTTGAAATGAGCTCATTTTGTGCATAAAATTGTAAAAATTTCTCAGTTTAAACATTTGTTATGTTATATATGTTCTATTGTGAATAAAATATTGGCTCATGTGACTTGAAAGTCTTTTAGTTTTCATTTTATTCAAATTTAAAAAAAAAAACATCCCAACATTTCCAGAATTTGGGCTGTATTTATATGTCATTGCGTTTTTTATTTCTAACATTTATACGATAAATTCAAAATGGCTGTACCTTCAGAATACCTCTAGATATTTTTAGTAGATTAATGAACACTTTTATTCATTTTATTTGTATTCATTTTTGTTGCAATTTACTTACCACAAATGAAAATTATGTACAGTCTACTGTACTGAGCATAATGAAATAGTATTTGTTCGGTAACACTTTAGTTTAGGGTCCAATTCTCACTATTAACTAGTTGCTTATTAGCATGTATACAGTATTACTAGTATATTGGCTGTTTATTAGTTCTTATAAAGCACATATCAATGCCTTATTCTGCATGACCATATTCTACATCCCTTAATCGTACCAATACCTAAACTTAACAGCTACCTTACTGAATATTAATAAGCAGTAATTAGGAGTTTATTGAGGCAAAAGCCATAGTTAATAGTTAATAGTGAGAATTGGACCCTAATCTACAGTGTGACCATTGGATACTTCAGTGGGAATTTCCTTTAGGTCTTTTTATAGACTATTTAAAATGAAAAAAGAAGGATTTACTCGCCCTCAAGTTGTTCCAAACCTGTATGAATTTCTTTCTTCTGCTGAACACAAAAAGAAGATATTTTGATATGTCGGTAACCAAACAGTTAATGGGCCCCATTGACTTCCATAGTAATTTTTTTCTATACTATAGAAGTCAATGGGGCCCATCAACTGTTTGGTTACCCATATTCTTCAAAATATCTTCTTTTGTGTTCAGCAGAAGAATTTCATACAGGTTTGGAACAACTTGAGGGTGAGTAAATGATGACAGAATTTTCATTTTTGGATGAAATATCTAATAATAATGTGAACGTCAGTGCATTTATGTTGTAAACAAATATAGCAATAGGGATATGCATTATAGATACAGTACAAAAAGGAAATAAAAAATGAGTGAGTGGAAATAAATGAGTGACTAAGAAAACAAAAATTCCTTTGTGACTTAATTCATGAATCAGAGTATTATTTAAAAAACACATTAATATGTTAATTTGAATTAAAGTGTTAATAAAAATGAAGAAAAGAACTTACAATGCACAGCCTTAGACAGTGTAATAAGTATTTTTATTGCATTTTATAATGCCATTGTCAATAATTAGTACAGATTACATGCAACTAGACCTACTGTACAGTTTTTTATTGTCTGCATGAACAGACACAAGAAGATTCAGGTTACAAATACACAGATATATGTGTTTTTTATACAGCATGAAGAAAAACGGCAGTGACTGGCATAAACATGGTCACCGGGGGTTAGAATGACAAAGGTGGATGGCTAGTTGCCTTTTTTAAAATTTTCTATACCATTTCAAAAGCCACCACCTATTCTTCCCCCAAGTCTCATCTGAAAAAGCAAAACAAATGTAAAAAAAAAATAAAGAGAAGTAAACAAGTTAAAATGAAACTAAAGTACATAGAAGTCACTGCTGAAAATGTACACACATTCATAAAAATACAATGAGAGGAGAGTCGAAGTGGTAGTTCCATTTGATTGGCCGAAGAAGTTAATACCATCAGGCAAAAGCTTCCCCTGCAGGGGTCCTTTACTTAGAGAGCGGCAGCTCAAAGCTATTCATAACCAGGCAATGGAGCTCTGGGTTGTTGGGTGGATAACCATGAAATGTAAAATACCGCTTTCACCTTCGTCACACATTTGTTTGGTTACAGTTGTGGCAGACTTGATCGATTTGGAATACAAACGTCTATCCACAATCCCTTTGGTGGTCACTGAAGATGAACTGCATTTCTAAAAGCCTTTTCACAATCTTATTTGGTATGCTACTGTGGAAAAGCCACACCAAGTTCACAGCGAATGGCAAACAGTGGTCGAAAATAGCCTGCAGGACTTCATGGTCCCATTTTAGTGCCATGACAGTGCAGAAAAGTCTGACAATATAAGGAAGACGCTCTCAATCGACATAAATCACCCAGTTATGCTGAAGAGAGCCAATCCGTGCACTTTCTCAGAGACTTTCTGTACAAATCTGGAGCGCTATTGCCTTATGAGAGACAGCTTTGAGTGCTCATGGTAAATATGAGTTGACTTTAAAGGGAGTCTGTACATATATTGGCACCTTAAGAACCAATAATAAAAAAAAAAACACCTTAAAGTTGCTCTTTCTTATAAGCAAGAGAGGGCTACACATTTTTTCTTCAATGTTTTTTTTTTTTTTTTCTCTTTCACTGTTTTTCTGAAGTTTTGGTCCTGTCTTTTGAGAAAAGTCCTTCTGAGGTATCATTACACAATGAGTTCAACTTTTTAGTTTGTTTTCTCTCTTTTTTCCTTAAAAATGCATAAATGCACTACAGAGACAAAAAGTATCAAAATAGACCTAGCTAAGATAAATATACAAACAGGTGTGTTACCTAAACCACTTATCTAACTCTTAATCTGTCTTTTTTCTCGAGATAATACACTAAAAAAAAAAAAAAAAAAAAAAAAAAATCATCGTCCCAGACGTTTTATGACAGAAAAAACTGGGGGGGGGGAAAGGAAAACAAAATTTAACCATGATACCTGCAGCACATAATATGATAAATACATACACTTTAGCATAAGCAATACAGTATAGGAATTCTGAGCTCAAAACTTTACAATAGCTAAAAAAAATAAAAAAAAAATAAAAAACAGGTGCGGAAAAATAAAAGCGAAAAGAAAACAAGTAAATGAAACACGAAAAAGAGGGAATGCCCTTGAGAGCTAAGCCGAACGATAATATACAATAATACATCATTACAACGCGCGTAAAAGTAACGAAGGAGTCATGGCGATCACCACTGATGTGTTTCAGTCCACATCTTACAAAACAGCTTTGTTTACACACATGTACCTTAAAGCACAATTGTAGTCCATTTCGTGAATGCAGCAATTCATTTGTGAGAGTTTTTCAATTCCTTCGCAATCCTCAGTTCTTGTAGCACAAGCTCAATGGTTGTCTTTGGATATTTTGGTTTCGTTGTGCGGTAAAAATAAAGGCCTGTTTTACTAGGAGCGTGATGATCTCTCTGGGATGGTGTGTGTGTGTGCTATTTTTTCCACAGCCGTCACGAAGCTACACTTTGCATTAATTGGGAAGCGGGGTCCGTGCGAGAGTGGCCTGCGTTAATGCATTCTGCCTATCATCATTTCTGACACCCAACTGACTGGCCCATTGAGTACGCTCTAATGACCGGCCAGCTCGATGGCTCTCATTGGCCTGGCCTCTCATTATGCATGCGGAATTAGAACACACAATTAAGCCTCCGCACAGAGGACCTGTACATAGACACTATGCTAATAGATCACTTAAAGTGGGGAATATGTGATTTGGAGTAGACCCTTTTAAATATGTTGACCACTTAATGCTTCATACTTAACAGGACTCAGCATTTTTTTTTTTTTTTTTTTTCCAGGAGGGGATGGAGAGGTAGTCGTATTTTTTTCCCCGTTGTGTCTCGTTTATTTGTTTCCATTCATGCTAATGAATTTGGAATCGAGAGGAATCGACAAGCTCCGTTCACAGCTATGCAACAATAATCATATTTTGGTTTTTCCGACTTTTTTTATTTCGTGTATGAATGAAAAACTAGAAGGGATTTACACCTTTTGAATGACTATAGGTGACTTTCATTGGCCTATCTATTTTGTGAATCGTTTTCAAAAGGAGGTAGCATTATTTTTGGTTTTATTTCTTTGAAGGTGTTTCGAAGGTGTGTATGAAATGAATACACAGGTCTCGTGTGACCAGGTACGTCAGAAAGATCCTCCAACATAAAAAAAGTGGAAAATAATTACTTGAACAGTCCTTAAAATGATTCCTGTTGTGTTTGAAACGATCTGAGTCCCTATCAGCCATCCCTTATTAGTGTGGTAAATAATACTGTTCAACAGGCAGGGTTAAGCACAACAAGCAAGTGCTTGCCTGCGTTTTTTGGTATTCGTTGAACTGGGTTTTATTGTGAAATACTGGTAATTGAAGTAAACCATAATGCTGAGTAATTGCTGCTGGCTTCTAGTGTCACAAAGTACATCAACTGTTATTTCAAGTGCCTTTTGCATGTAAAGTCCTTCGCAATCATAAGACTGCATTCTCAACACTGTAATCGCCTGAGCACAAGATGGGGTAGAGAGCTTCCTTTCTCAGATCGGTAAGTGCTTTGTACATTAACTAAGGAACTGCAAGAGGCTTGTTAATACTGCTTTTTTTGCTTTTTGTTTCCTTTGCGGTTTGTTTTTTGGCCTTTAAACATATGTAGTGTTAAGAACTCATTAGGTTAACTTATATTAAAACAGTTCTGTCCTTTTTAAAAAAAAAAAAAAAAAAAAGCATTTGCATTTTACACTTTGGTTTTTGGAATGCTCTGTAGTGTAAGTCAAAAAAACTAATCATTTAACTGGAAAAATTAAATATTCAAAATGACGTGTTTGTGTTCTTTTGGCCAGTTCTTTAGGAAGAAGAAATGATAAATAAAAAAAAAAAAAAAGAGTTTTTTTGGTTTACTAAATATCTCTTTGGTTACCTGTAACAAAAGTAAAATGGGGAAAAAACTAAAAAAAAAAGCAACATATATTAAATTAAAACTCGAAATTTGGCATGGCACTACTGAGAAAAGTTTTTTATAGTTCAGTGAAAGCAAAATCTCACATGCTAATCAGACACTTTCTACTCACACAGTGAATTGCAAATAACTTTTATATATCTAGTAACTATAGAACTTTCAACTGACAATGAAAGAGTCACTATGTTGGTTAGCCACAGTACAAATCCCCTTTGTAATAACAGCGAGAGGGGGCAAACACTGTGGTCTGAGGTATTCCGTGACCGTGTTATCTTTTACGTTAAAGCAATATTTTGTATCGCAGCTGATATCAACTGGCTACTACAGAAAATTCTGAAACGAACTAAGGAAATGCTGCAAATCTGGGAAAATAAGATCTGAAAATTTTCGAAATAAACAAATAAATGAAGCAAATTTGTGAAAAAAAGAGAGATATGAGTGCCTGTAAAGTTTTTCAGGATCGTACAGGGAGCCCTGCGATGCGTATTCCACCTCTTTAGTTTCAGTTCGAGTGGTTTTGTTGGTATTTAACGTTAGATTTCATCTGTTTCGGTAGTTTTCACTTAACGCTAAGTGCTATCCTCATTTACTTGTGATCTAACGCTAGGTTACATTTTGGACTATTTTTTGGGGGGTGGAGTTTGTAGAATTTTGGAACTTCTCTCCCAAACGTAACCCCTTTTTGGAATGATGAGAGAATTTAAAAAAACAAAACAAAACAATCATTAACAGAAGACATATAATAGCTGAATTACATCACAATGAAAAATGTTGATCCTTTAGAAATAAATGACTATGAAAGTAAAACGAAATCGAAAGCTACTGCACACATATTATAATCAACAATACAGTCAATAAAGTCTCTGAGCCGGTCCTCCACACGCCTCATGTCAGTCTGGCTGTCATAACAGCACCACAGGAGAACAACAGCAAAAAAGTTCCTTTTCCTGAAATATGCCTTTTTTGGGGGTAGCAACATTTTCTATGTTTAGTCTGACAAAGAGCGATGGGGAAAAGCACGTTCTTGCAGATTCTTGTGGATACCATCAGATAAAGATAAGGACAGCACAAGCATCCGCCGTCTAACCCGAGGCTAACGCTGCCTCGAGACAGAACGTGTCCCCTGTTTCTCCAGTCCAGTCATGTAAGGGAGACGAAAAAAAAAAAGGAATTGGCCAGGGACGCCGTTGCCAGTCTTTCAGCTCATTTTGTTTCAGTCTTTGCCTTTGTCGAGAGTGGTGAACTTATCTGTGTGACCGCAAAGTTACTGAGTCTTACAGCATCCCCTTTGAATGAGTACAAAAATCCGGTTGAAAGATGTGTGTTTGTCATCTTTTTCCTCTCTTTTCAGGCATGTGAACATCTGTCTGAGGTAAATCACCACTGTGTATTTATCCCATAGAAAAGCAGTGTTCTCAGGCCCAAAGAACAGAAAAATTAAAGCTAAAAAGACTTAAAATAGAGAAATCTCAAGTGACTTCTGCGGGAAAAAAAATGACTAAGCGTGTATACTGACGTCAGGTTTCCCTCAGTAGCTTTAGATACGCTGGTCCGTACTTCTATCAGACACAGGAGGACATAAACGTACTCAGAGGGCCTTTTCGAGGGTACTGATTGAGGAAACAAAAAACTCGAAGGGGGTGGGAAGGGAACATGTTGCGTATTTTTGCATTGTGAACAGATGAGGTCTAACCCTGTTTTGGTTTTTGAAGTTGTAGTTGGTTTTGTATCTTTGTTTTCTCACTTGATCTTGAACATCTTGAATATGAGGGAGTGGTCGGGCTGGTGAGCTCCGCCTCTATCAACCCTTCCTCTTACTCCAGCTCCTCCGTGGGAAGCTCCTCCTCCATGTCACGCTCGTCACCAGGCATGCTCAGGTTTTGAGTGACAGATGCCATGAGGGACACGGGTCTGCTGTCCTCCTCCATCTCAGCTGGCTCTTCTTTCACATGGACTTGGTGTCTGAAACAGGAATAACACACAATACGTCAGTCTTTATAAGATTATAGATTTATATAAGATTATAGAAGCAGGATAAATCAAAAGAGAGATAAAACTTTAAATATGCAACACTTTTTAAACAATTAATTTTTTTTATTGCTTTCAAATATAGAAAAAATACTTTAAAAAGAAATTTAGATATTTTTAAATTTAGGGTGTACTCACACTAGGCACGGTTGCCTTGAACCGAGCCCGAGCACGATTGTCCCCCCTCCCCATACCCCCGCTGGCCTGCACTCACTCTTGCACTTAACGTTCCAGGCCGGAGCACGCTTACGTCATATACGATGCAACTTTTTGAATGGAAGAAAACAGGAAGAAACGCACTTTCGCTAAGATACTGTCTAATATATATTATCATTTATGCCGTGCAACGATTTTCTCTTGCACGTATCAGAGGATTACAAAGGCAGCTGACGTTAATGGAGGAATTTGCAGCTTTACTTGCAAACTACAATTTCTGTTCATCAAAGGTGAGAAGCAGACCCTTTATAAACCCAAATACACTCTAATTAATTACATGAATTGATAAGTGTACTATCAGAGTAGTAATAAAGATGTTTGCCGTCGTAATGATGACAGTAGTACACACAAAAGTAGTATCTGTTCCGTGCTCTGGCACGGTTAGCGCTCACACTGCATGTGAACCGCGCTCGAGCCCAACCGAACCGCGCTCTGGCCAACCTCTGCCAAGCGGGCCAGGGCCGGCTAAATGAACTGCGCTTGGGCATGGTTTGGAGCGATCACATTAGTCAAACGAACCGGGCTTTGGGGGTGGCGCTCGGGCATGGTTCAGAGCGCCTAGTGTGAGTACACCCTTAATTAATATTTTATAATTTGTAGTATAATTCAGATTTCATTAATGAATATATATATATATATATATATATATATTATATATATAGATATATAGATATATATAAACTTGGTTGTGTATTAAAAATTGGTTTCATTATTTTTTCGTTGCTGTTGTTTCATAAAAACTAAAAACACTCTTTAACTTTAGGTTATTGCTTTATTCAGTAATGAATTAAGACGTACACTATCAATGCACTAGCAATCAGCTGGCTGTGAGTTGACCAGTCTTACCCATACTGCTGCGGAGAGAGGCCAGGGCTGCAGCTGCCGTTACTGTTGACTTGTTCAACAGTGCTGCTGACATCATCGTGGCCGACGTGCAGCATGTTGAGGCTCGCACCTGTGCTGTTGTTCATCAGGGTGGGGCTGTTCAGAAGACCAAGACTGCTCTCTGCAAGTGCAGCCTGCACACACAATATTTAAGAATTAAGTCATTATGGAAAGTTAAGAGAGTTATGATGATGGATATGTTGCTCTAAAATCATAAGGCATTGATGGTGTTGCAGGTCTGAAAGGTCATTATAGTGAATATACTGAGAAAGATGACTGCAAGGTGTACTCAGTCCTACACAGACAATGGGACTTTCACAATTAGCATCCTGAGAGGATGAAATTTATTTTACTTATTTTAAATTCCTATTAACTATTAAACGTCTTCACTGGTCTTAAAAAATGTGCTGACTGGACCGATGCAATCTGTGTATTTTGAGAGAAATCTGGCAGTAGTGGTGGAACAGATTAGTTTGTGTGACCACTAGGGGTCTCCTCGCCTCCATACAACGGACCCGATTGAAACACACCAACTCATGCTCAGTGCTGCTCAAGTGAAAACACCTCTAAAACTCTTTAGGACATGAGATACGTTATAGCATATTATAGTATTTGGTAATACTTCAATAATAATAACTTTTTGCTTAAACATAATAAATAAAAAAAATTAAGTAAAACAGTAAAAGAAGATGAGATGGTGACACTTACAGTGGGATCCAAAAGTCTGAAAACACTACTGAAAATGCTTCTACTTCTCATTATGGTTTAAAATTTAATATTTTACAGAAGTATTTTTGTCAAATATAATTTTTACATTTTTTTTTTCCATTACAAATTATATTATCAGCATAACAATTTGAGTGATAAAATAATTAATAATACTTATTACTAAAATAATCTTAAATATCTTCATTTTACATAATCGCATTCATTACATTATCTTTGTATTTGTTATATATTATTTATATTTAATATTATTTTATAGTATTATTTATATTTATGATTATTTTATAATATTTTAATGTTATTTTTATTTACATTTACAAGAAAGAAAAAAATCCCAGATTTTCTGTTAACTCCACTGTTTACTCTGACTGATTTTGAAGGTATAAAAGGTCTATAAACTGCTTAAAAACAAACAACAACAAAAAAACCCTTCACACAAGTTCCAAGTCAGAAGTAATGGTAGAAGTAAAAATCAATGTAAGTAAATGTTAAATTCATATTACTGCACACAAATCTACATAAACAACTATGCATATGGATATTTTAATGCATAAGGAAAGGTGGAACGGAAAACGGTTCTGGTTGGTTTCCTTCGTCTCCCTACAGTCATTTCTGAACTTAAAAATGTTGTAGTGCTCATGCCAATTCAAACTGTCGTGACTGCCCAAAATATGCCACCGAGAGAAAGAGAGAGGGGGAGAAATGAAAGAGAGTTTGAGGGAAATTCATTCTGATTCTGTGGAGACTGGGTGGTGGCGAGAAAGATTATCAGGGTCACACAAGGTTTAGCTGATGTGAACCAAATAAGGGCTATTTTTTTTCCCTTTAAACTATAATTAACAGGGAGCCACCTACAATTTTTTAAGAAAGTGGCAAAAACAGACAGATCTAATAGGTAAACATGTTTAACGCCTGTTTAATGAGAAGATGACCAGGCTGAGTCACTTTTAAAAGGTCGATTTTAGGTGAGATTGAACACAAAACACACTCGAGGAATTATAAATCAAAAACAGCAGAGAGCCACAGTTCTCTCACACTCTGGAAGGGCGTTGTTGTGCGCACTGTGTGTCTGCTCCTTTGTTAAAGGCTAGTTTATGTGCGGCCTTTTCAGGATGAGCAGTTCCATTTCCATAGAGATGGCCTGCGGGGTCAGAGCGGGACAAACTGGGCCAGGGCGGTGGAAGTGTGTTTGTGTGTGTGTTGGCCTGTGATTAGCTGGGCTGTTTGTTTGTCAGGCGCTGACACTGCTTGTCCTGTGAGGAGATGGATGGGCACAGACCTGACAGAGTGCCACACACGCTCACACACCCAGACCAGGACGCAAGCACAAAGGCTAACCTCCCAGATCCATCTCTGTCTCGTCAAACAGTGTTCTTGGGAAAAACACACACACAAACACACGAAAAACAGAGCTAGGCTCTGAAAGCTCAGAACAGGAGTCGCGGTGACACCGCAGGTTTCAGATGGATTTTCTAGGACAGACACTAATTTTATGCTGTGACCTTCATTGACAAATATTTGACGCTATAAATCACATATGGCTGGCTGGGAGCGCGTGTGCGATGGAGGGAGGAGAACGGAGGAGGTTTGGGAGAAGCAGCTAATTAGAAAAGGAAATTGTTATCAGTGCCCTTGTGTGCTTCATCTGGCCTGATCCGTTCAGGATTCCCACACTTTCTGAGGAATACATTTTCCAAGATGTTTCCAGTTGTATAAAATCACTTAATTCATTCAGACTGATTCACTAATGAATCCTTTAGACTAATTCGTTGAAAAGAACGATTCACTCACATATCAGTTCCTATTACCCAAGGCAATACTTAGCGAACTAAATATTTTAGACCTCTAGAAAAATGTATATTCATATTTAGAAATTTCCATGACTTTAAAGATTTTCAATGCAATTACAAATTCAGACTGATTTGCTCATGAATCATTCAGACCGAACACTGAACTGGTTTGACAAGTAGAACTTTTGATTGTCTGATTTGTGAGAGAATCGTTCTTTTAAATCCTTTGATTTCAGTTCATTTAAGTGCAATATTTCAATCAACAAAAAGTTGGGAGAACAGTCTAACTAGAAAAACGTATATTCATATTCAGAAACGACTAAGACTTTTAAAGGTTTTACGATTTTACATGTCCATTCCAGTTGTTGGTAAGGAGCCCCACACATGACACGCAGGGGAAAAAAAAAAAAGAAAAAAAGAAAAGTAAATCGTGCGCACGATTTCCAAATTTGTTCCCTCGATTTGCCAAATCGTGCGCAGAATTTACTATTCCGTTCCCACTTTTTTTTAAAAAAATCGTGCGCATGATTTACTATTCCCTTCCCTCGATTTGCTAAATCGTGAGCACGATTTACTATTTCGTTCCCTTGATTTGCTAAATTGTACGCACGATTTACTATTTCGTTCCCTCGATTTGCTAAATCGTGCGCACGATTTACTATTCCCCTTCCCTCGATTTGCTAAATCGTGAGCACGATTTACTATTTCGTTCCCTTGATGTGCTAAATTGTACGCACAATTTACTATTTCGTTCCCTCGATTTGCTAAATCGTACGCACGATTTACTATTCCCTTCCCTCGATTTGCTAAATCGTGAGCACGATTTACTATTTCGTTCCCTCGATTTGCTAAATCGTGTGCATGATTTACTATTTCGTTCCCTCGATTTGCTAAATCGTGTGCATGATTTATTATTTCGTTCCCTCGATTTATAAATCGTGAGCACGATTTACTATTTCGTTCCCTCGATTTGCTAAATCGTGTGCATGATTTACTATTTCGTTCCCTCGATTTATAAATCGTGAGCACGATTTACTATTTTGTTCCCTCGATTTGCTAAATCGTGTGCACGATTTACTATTTCGTTCCCTCGATTTGCTAAATCGTGTGCACGATTTACTATTTCGTTCCCTCGATTTATAAATCGTGAGCACGATTTACTATTTCGTTCCCTCGATTTGCTAAATCGTGCGCACGATTTACTATTTCGTTCCCTCGATTTGCTAAATTGTGAGCACGATTTACTATTTCGTTCCCTTGATGTGCTAAATTGTACACACAATTTACTATTTCGTTCCCTCGATTTGCTAAATCGTACACACGATTTACTATTTCGTTCCCTCAATTTGCTAAATCGTGAGTACGATTTACTATTTCGTTCCCTCAATTTGCTAAATCGTGTGCATGATTTACTATTTCGTTCCCTCGATTTATAAATTGTGAGCACGATTTACTATTTCGTTCCCTCGATTTGCCAAATCGTGCGCAGAATTTACTATTCCGTTCCCACTTTTTTTTTAAAAAATCGTGCGCATGATTTACTATTCCCTTCCCTCGATTTGCTAAATCGTGAGCACGATTTACTATTTCGTTCCCTTGATTTGCTAAATTGTACGCACGATTTACTATTTCGTTCCCTCGATTTGCTAAATCGTGCGCACGATTTACTATTCCCCTTCCCTCGATTTGCTAAATCGTGAGCACGATTTACTATTTCGTTCCCTTGATGTGCTAAATTGTACGCACAATTTACTATTTCGTTCCCTCGATTTGCTAAATCGTACGCACGATTTACTATTCCCTTCCCTCGATTTGCTAAATCGTGAGCACGATTTACTATTTCGTTCCCTCGATTTGCTAAATCGTGTGCATGATTTACTATTTCGTTCCCTCGATTTGCTAAATCGTGTGCATGATTTATTATTTCGTTCCCTCGATTTATAAATCGTGAGCACGATTTACTATTTCGTTCCCTCGATTTGCTAAATCGTGTGCATGATTTACTATTTCGTTCCCTCGATTTATAAATTGTGAGCACGATTTACTATTTCGTTCCCTCGATTTGCTAAATCGTGCGCACGATTTACTATTCCCCTTCCCTCGATTTGCTAAATCGTGAGCACGATTTACTATTTCGTTCCCTTGATGTGCTAAATTGTACGCACAATTTACTATTTCGTTCCCTCGATTTGCTAAATCGTACACACGATTTACTATTTTGTTCCCTTGATTTGCTAAATTGTGAGCACGATTTACTATTTCGTTCCCTCGATTTGCTAAATCGTGAGTTCGATTTACTATTTCGTTCCCTCGATTTGCTAAATCGTGCGCATGATTTACTATTTCATTCCCTCGATTTATAAATCGTGAGCACGATTTACTATTTTGTTTCCTCAATTTGCTAAATCGTGAGTACGATTTACTATTTTGTTCCCTCGATTTGTTAAATTGTGCGCACAATTTACTATTTCGTTCCCTCAATTTATAAATCGTGAGCATGATTTACTATTTCGTTCCCTCGATTTGCTAAATCGTGTGCATGATTTACTATTTCGTTCCCTCGATTTGCTAAATCATGCGCATGATTTACTATTTTGTTCCCTCGATTTGCTAAATCGTGCACAAGATTTACTATTTCGTTACCTCGATTTATACATCGTGAGCACGATTTACTATTTTGTTCCCTCGATTTGCTAAATCGTGCGCATGATTTACTATTTCGTTCCCTCGATTTATAAATCGTGAGCACGATTTAGCCTACTATTTTTTTCCTGCATGTGATGTGCGGGGCTCCGTAAAAAAAATCATTGCAATTCAGATAATTTTGGCTAATGAATCATTGAGAATGATTTAACCAGTTTGCCCAAATCAAACAACCAACTCAAATGAATGAATCACTCACTCACATTTAAGGAACTCTGGCTTGCTAGCAAGTTTTGCACAACCCAAAGCAATATTTAACAGATTAAATATTTTAGCGTACAACATACAACAAAGTAAATAGATAAAATACATTTTTATCACACATCTTTAAAAAGTTTTTAAAGAAGTTTCTCATCATTTGCAATAACAACCAATGTATGTGGATGAATGTATAATGGTGTTGATTTGATGTACTGAAAGCGCACACACACTCACCTGATAGCTGGCATTAAGGGAGCCAAATCCCAGCCCAGAAATCATATTCTTCACAAGAGTGGGACTTCTGAGAATGAGAAGGAGAAGAAGAAAGAGAGGGCGATTAAGTACATGTGTGGATTACGACAAAACACAGCTGACCAAAGTCTGTTAAAAAAGCTCCTAAACCCATGAAAAACGCTGAAGCACTATTCTATTTACAAAAGATAAATAGAAAAGTTAAACAATAGAGTAACACATGCATTCTGACACAGCATAACCTGCACACACACTACTGTTTGTTCGCTTTTGTGTCTGTGCGCTACAGGACTGAAATCTGGCGGGCAGGCCGTCGGCTGGGTAATTTGCCGTCGTCTCTCTGGCAGAGCTTGAGACGGCGTGTAACATCTGTTTGTACAAATGCAAGCAGGCACGCTTTTCTGCTGTGCATCTGCTCACAATGTACCCTAAACAGTGTAGACACAGACGGGAAAAACACACAGGCGCACAAACACACACGCATGCACTGCCAAACACAAGCAGGCGAGGCACAAAAGAGACCTTTGTGCTTTTGACTAGAGAGTCAGTAATAGGGTAATGATGGGAAGCCCATTAGGGTAATCATACATGCCAATAACGATTACAGCCCCACTTACAGAGCAGACCTACAAGCTTACGCTTTAGCTACAGGAATAAAGCCTGTTTTTGGGACTTCTACTAAATAAATAGTCTTCATTTAAAGAGTGCTTTTTAAATCCAGGTGTTTCGCAGGTTATTGTGATTAGTATGACTTTGGACAGGCTCCTATTTCAGTCTGTAAAGCTACAGAAATTCTGAGCAGGTGTTTTTAAGCAAGCCAAGAGTGGCGGCACAACTATTTGAAATCAGTGATATCAATGATGTCATTGATCACGTCAAACCTGTCACTCGACTTACTTAAAGATGCCATATCTGATTTCATTAAATCATATAGTGATTATATATAATTTTGTTTGTGACAATACTACACTATAAAAGATGAGTATGTAATTTTACTACAAATGTATGTTTTTTTTGAAGTAAAACTATAAATTACCATATATTTTACAGTGAAAAAAGGACTGTACCAGAAGTCCCTGCATGACATTACATTATATTTTGTATAAATAATTTTAATTACATTTTTTTTTGTATATTAGGGTGTTTTGTGTTACATTTTATGTTATTTAGTTATTAATGTATATTGCATTATTTTAGTATTCTGTTTGTTTATACCTGTCTATAATGAGTATTGACTATGTTTTATGGATAGCATTCAAGTAGAAGTATATTAACATTCTATCACTTAATGAAATATATGGTTATAAGTTATAAAATATACAGGCCTCTCATAATACTGGAAATAATATCATTTAATTTTTATATTTAATATATAATATACAGTGTATCCTATAGATTCAGAAGACTTGGAATATAGTGCATGAGTCGTATAGACCACTTTTATGGTCATTTTATAATCTTTTTTGAAAATTTTGGAGCTTGACAACACCAGTTCCCATTTACTTTTATTATATTCCTGGGAATTCATTAAAATTTCATGGAATAAAAGGTGGCAGTAGTTTTGAACATCACAAGAGTGATAAACAATAACAGAATTTTCACTGTTGTGTGAACACTCCCTTTAAAGGTGAGTCTACGTACCCGGTCATCTTTGGTGGTCTCCTCTTTTGGTATTCCACTTCGTCCACGGTCCAAACAGCACCCTTGACGTTCTCGACCCGCACAAAGCACTTGTGCAGACTCAGGTTATGGCGCACAGCATTCTGGGTAATACAGAGAAGACAGAGCAAAAAAAAGTAGTCAGTTTCCCGTTCAAGCCACGACTCTACGCCGTAGGTATCTTAAGCAGAATCGCGACCGTGTCGCTGTCATTGCTGGAAATGCAATTATAGCGAGGCCTGATATAAACAGCCTTTAATAATGGCATAAATCTTATACCTGCTTTCTAATTAAAAGAGCGCACGTGATGATGAGCACAAAAGATTGTACGGCTCAGACGGGGATGTGTCGACTGAGCGTATCTCTCCATCTCGAACCCGTTCCCCCACCCGCACCATCTCACAGACACACACAACCAATTAAGTGCACATTCTACCAAGGGGAAGTGACAATGTGGTGCCACACCATCATAACAGTGGGAGTTTGAAAAAAACTCCATCTTTGAGCGCAAAAAAATAAGAAACGATGCGCCCTATCCCCCACCACCATCAGCAAACCCACCCCCTGCTTTTTTTATTTTAAATTTCACTAATCAGCCACTATCTAGAATAACACCCCCAAGGGAGGTCCCTTCCTTTTCATCTGCTATTTGTAGTTTGTTCATGCCCAATTTCATTACCAATTTTAATTCGTGTATAATTAAATCCTGTGTATTTTTTCCGACGCACTCTTTTTTTTCCCCGAATCCATGAGGGAGGGACTGCTGATGCCGGAATCACTCCTAACCATAATTACAAGTGCCATAATCAGGCGAGGCCTCCCTCCTTTGAATAAATTTCCCCGCGCAGGAGCGATGATGCTTAGTTTTGCAAATGAGTATGACCCCAATTTCAGCCTGCCACCTCACCGATTTTATTTGCATTCCCATCCGTGATGAAAGACTAATTCTCCCAGTTAAAACATTAGCAGCAATTTAAAGGGGGTCAGCCTCTGCAGACATAAACAAAATGCCTGCCTGTGTGCGTGTGTGTGTGCGCGAGCGCATGAGTGACTGGAGGGGTGGCGGCTATATTAGAAAGATGGCATGTGTGATGCGGATGTCAAACGGGTCTCTGTTCCTTTGGTGACTGCGCCCACATGAAGAGGGGCGACACTATGGTCACCATCTCAGCCTAGAAATGAACAGCGACAGTGAATATACAGTAAGTACTGTATAGCTTAAAATGGTGCTTGCAATCCATTTTACTTCTGCAATTCAGAGTGAAATTCAGATTTTTCAATATTGATAGAAAAAAATTGACAAAAGACTTTTTTGAAAAGAAACACTCGTAGGACCAGGAACGTGTATTAAGAAAGTACATTTCAGACACAGTGGGCTTAAAAACTACACAGTCTACCAAGGACACCAAGACTCATTTTTAGACACTTGTAGCCTCGAACAAAAGAAAGTACCAACGGAATGAAATATGTCCTGCAGATGCCAGAATAAATCCTCCACTGAGGAAGAGAGTATAAGAACAAAAATCAGCCTTTAATATTCTTTACAAGAACAAGGCCCAGAGAAATGATCAGTGTGGGTTACAAATATTTCCCACTTCAAATACATGATCATTAGTTAAACTACCAATATGAAATTCAGAAACGTTTAATGGAAGACTGAGAATTACACAAACTGCAGACAGATGCTGCACTGTAACATCTCCGTAAGGGAAATAAATAAAAAAATAAAAAAATGAGTGTGTGTGAGATAAAGGTGTGCTAAAAAATATCTGTTTAAAGCTGGGTCATTCTATGAAACATTTCAAAATTCCTGTTTGATAATGAAGTACTTTATGAGCTTTCTATGAGACACATTATGTCTTGAGGTGTTAATAGAGTAGCTCATTACTTTAAAAGGGATAAAATATGATTCTTACAAGGTTGATACTATATATATTGTATTATATATACACTACCATTCAAAGGTTTAGTGACGATAAGACATTTATAATGTTACAAATGTTTACAATTTCAAAACAAAATGGAACTTTCTATTCCTTAGTAAATGAAAAATGGTAAAAATGTATCAGTTACCACTATGTATAAGCAGTACAACTGTTTTAAACATTGATAATAATAATAAAATGTCTCGAGCACTAAATAAGCATACTGATTTCTGAATTATCATGTGACACTGAAGACTGGAGCAATGGGTGCTGCAAATTTAGATTTGCCATCTCAGGAATAAATTTCATTTTAAAATGTATTAAAATAGAAAACAGTTATTTAAAATTTAAATAATATTTCACAATATTACTGTTTTACTGTATTTTCGATCAAATAAATGCAGCTTCGGTGAGCATAAGAGACTTCTTTCAAACATACATATATACATACACTACCAGTCAAAAGTTTGGAAACATTACTATTTTTAATGTTTATGAACAAAGTCTCTAATGCTCATTAAGGCTGCATTTATTTCATAATAAATACAGAAAAAACAATAATATTGTGAAATATTATTACAATTTAAAATTATGGTTTTATATTTTAATATTCTTTAAAATATAATTTATTTCTGTGATGCCAAGCTGAATTTTCAGCATCATTACTCCAGTCTTCAGTGTCACATGATCCTTCAGAAATCATTGTAATATGCTGATTTATTATCAATGTTGGAAACAGTTGTGCTGCTTAATATTATTTTATAACCTGTGATACTTTTTCAGGATTCTTTGATGAATAAAAAGTTAAAAAATATCAGCATTTATTTAAAATAGAAATATACAATACCGTTCAAAAATTTGGGGTCAGTCATTTTTTTTCTTTCTTTTTTTTTTTGAAAGAAATTAATACTTTTATTCAGCACGAATGTGTTAAATTGATAAAAGTGATAGTAAAGATTTATATTGTTAGAAAAGATTTATATTTTGAATAAATGCTGTTCTTTTTAACCTTTTATTCATCAATGATTCCCGAAAAAAGTATCACAGTTTCCAAAAAAATATTAAGCAACATAACTGTATTCAACATTGATAATAACATTAGTATCAAATCAGCATATCAGAATGATTTCTGAAGGATCATGTGACACTGAAGACTGGAGTAATGATGCTGAAAATTCAGCTTGGTATCACAGAAATAAATTATATTTTAAAGTATATTAAAATAGAAAACCATAATTTTAAATTGTAATAATATTTCACAATATTATTGTTTTTACTGTATTTATTATGAAATAAATGCAGCCTTAATGAGCATAAGAGACTTCGTTCAAAAACATTAAAAATAGAAATGTTTCCAAACTTTTGACTGGTAGTGTACATACATACATATATAGGGGCGGAGCCAGACATTATAAACATTTGGGGCTTAGCCCAAATCTACTTTGTCCTATGACATTTTAATTTGGCATTAACAGCTTTACTGACATGAAAGGAACTTTGTTGTATGTTGGAGTAAAGTTCATGAAATGATCAGTGTTTCACATGGTAAATTTTGCATAGTTTTGCAAAACTATGTTGAGTGGACCTCTGTTCCTGTAGGGGGGGTCCGGGGGCATGCCCCCTGGAAGAGAATTTTGTACATTGTAAGGTTAAACGCAACAATCTGGTGCACTTTGAGAGCTCAAAATTAGGAGTGTCGACCCATGTTCAGTGTGCAAATTGAACAAAGAAAAATCATTGACTTGTACCTCGACATTAAAGAGGACTCAAACATCTTTTTAGTTGTGATACAGAGTCTCAGTCTACATTACACTAACACTGGTGTTTTAGGATGCCAAACAATTATAAAATAATAATACAATAATATAATAATGATTTATATAATTATTCCTATGACAGTAATATCTATATATTGTAACAAATGCACTGTAAAATAAATGATTTCATAAGTATATTTTACTTTACACTATAGTATAGGGAAATTACAATACCTATGCCCTAATTTCTTCACTTGCAAGAGATAAACCCTTGAGCTTTTATTTTGGAGAAAACTAACACCAGATCACCAGCTAATCGCTTGAGCAAATGTGCGGACTTCCCTTTAAAACACAAACCACAAACAGACTGTCTTTATACTTAATTAAATCACTGTCTTTTGCTGTTTTATAAAGGCACAAAGCCATATCACGGTTTCGATTTTAGTTCGTTGGCAAAATACAACGTTAGAGACCTTTTATGTTTGGCTATGTTTTAAATTTTCGGTTCATTATGAAACAGTGGTGGCACAGGGTCACCTGTGGGAAACACTGAATGAATGTTTGGCTGACAATTGTGCTAAAGTTGAGCACATCATAACAAAAACCCTCCAATCGGACCGAAAGAGAGTCGGCCTGCCGCTGCTCTGAGTGAGTGACAGGTGACGTGGCTGTGTACAACTCGGAGAGAAGAGAGAGAAAGCGCTGTCGGTATTGGTATGGATAGGCGGCCTACTGCAGAAAAGCGGTATTAAACTGTTTAACATATTTTACTAGAGATATGTATAGAAAAATTATATTTTGACAGCACTGTAAGGAAACGTCAAACCTGAAAGATTCGGGGCTTTTGGAAAAACATTCGGGGCTCCAGCCCCCTTAGCCCACCCCTAGCTCCGCCCCTGTATATATATATATATATATATATATATATATATATATATATATATATATATACACACACACATATATATATATATACACACACACACATATATATATATATATATACATACACACACATATATATATATATATATATATACATACACACACACACACATATATATATATATATACACATACACACACACACACATATATATATATAAATAACTTTATAGTTCCATATATTTGGTTTTCATCATAATGGATTCCTTTTTGCTAATATGGTAAGGAGATGTTGTAAAAAAACATGTATAGTAACAGTAAAAGTTAGCATCAGCCCTTCATTGTAATTTTTCAAAGTAATATCTACGAGGGACACAAATAGCACCAGTTTTGTAGAATGACCCAGCTGGTGTCCATCTTGTGAATAAGAGCTGCCCTCTAACTGATCAATGACTTCCCCCTACTCTCTGGACCTGACTTTTCATGAAATATAGATGGCCATTAAGAGCACCGGAGAACATGCATCCCCATTTCTATATTTAATACCGGGCCAAATGACTAGCAAGAGAGGAAGACGAGTGAGAATGTGCAGTTATTAAAATAAAAAAGAAAAGAGAGAGAGAGTGAGAAAAGGTACTGTAGGAGAAAAAAAGAAAACTGACTCTGGTGGAGGAGGAAAAGTAGACGGATCCATTAATTGTTAAATTTCATAAAAGTGAAATGAGTTGTTAAAGATATTCCTGCCACTTTCACCTCCTTCCCCTCAACTCTCACTGGCTAAGCTCACTAACTGCTCTTGGGTGCCGCTGCGGTTCAAGACTATTAGCTCGCTGTTCTGTCTCGGTGCCCTCAGCCGTCTTGGGTCCCTCTCTCACCTCACCTTCTCTGTTTCTCTCCCTACTTCCTCCCCTCCAGAGGATCAGGCACACAAATGAGCCTTGGGCCAGTGTTGGCTGAATGTGGGGCAGCACCTCCTCAGCCCAGGCTCCAGGCTGTAGGCCACGTGAATGGCTAATGAGGAGACAGACTGACAGGAAGCGATCTACTCTACGCGGTGTCCGTTTCCTCTCTTCGGCCTGACAGCACCTTGCCAAGCTCCTAGTCCACAGGGGGAGGGGGAGGATGGGAGGTGCTGGGAAAGGAGGGATGTATTAGCACATCTTTCTGAAGGGCGAACTAATGGTTAAGCAGGGTGATGAGGAGATGGCCCGCTAAATGGGACGGTTACATGGTCGTCCCAGGCCTTTAATGACCACTCTGCTCTTCACTTTGGACAGAGAGTGTGTGAGAAAGAGAGAGAAAGAGAGAGAGAGAGAGAGAGAGAGAGAGAGAGAGAGAGGAGACAGAATTTCATAAAGGTAAGTTTAGAGAAGTTAAACATATGGTCATTGAAAAAGAGTTATTATTATTGTTGTTGTTGTAAAACATTAATAATAATTACAAAAATTATTATAATAATTATTATTATTAAACTTTCATAAAGGTACATTTAGATAAGTTAAACATGAATAACAAGTAAAACACTTATTAATAATATTAATGATGATGATAAATATTACACATTTTTTGTAAAAATTAATACATATTACATTTTCATAAAGGTATGCTTAGATAAAATGTTGAACATTTGTTTATTGAGTTATTAATATTTTATATACAATTTTTAAAATTCCATAAAGGTAAGTTTAGGTAGGTTAAATGGTTACTGAATAAGAGTCCTTATTATTATTATTATTATTATTATTAATAATTATCATTAACATTTCATAAAAGCAAGTTGACATAAGTTAAACATGGTTATTGAATAAAAGTTATAATAATAATAATAATAATAATAATAATAATAACAATAATAACAATAACAACAACAAAGATTATTATAACACACTCTTATTCAACCGTCATTTAACCATGTTTAACCATCTAAACTTGCCTTTATGAAATTTTAAAAATTAATTTTTACATTTTTAATTAATTTTGGTAATTAAGTTATTATTATTATTAATATTAATACATATTATTATTACTTTTCATAAAGGTATGGTTAGATCAAATTTTAAACATTTGGTTATTGAGTTATTATTATTATTATTATTATTATAATGATTTTTAAAATTCCATACAGGTAAGTTTAGGTAGGTTAAATATATGGTTACTGAATAAGAGGTCTTCTTTTCTTCTTCTTCTTCTTCTTATTAATATTATTATTATTTATCATTAACATTTCGTAAAAGCAAGTTTACATAAGTTAAACATGATTATTGAAAAAGAGTTTATGTTGTTATAATCTTTGTTATTATTATTAATAAACTTACCTTTATGAAATTTTTAAAATTATTTAATTATTTATTTTAAATGTTTTCATTATTTTTTAATATTAAGTACTGATGATTTATTCCTCTCTTTTTTTCCTATAGGCCTAAAATTTGGTCTTAAATTGTACAGCACTTTGGTTCAACTTCTGTTGTTTAAATGTGCTTTATGAAGTTGTCCAGACCAATGAGACAGATAACTGGAAAATCAAGAAAAAGAGTTCACTTCATAATAATAATAATAATAATAATAATAATAATAATAATAATAAGAGATTAAAATATGCACACTCAACACCCATATATGCATTCATTAATGTCTAGTATCAGCTCTGCCCTCCATGGGTGGCATGAAACCGAGCGTCATGTGGTTAAAGCAGCTGATTGGACATCAAAGCTTGGGGTGGAACACACACATGAGGAAGAGGGAGCAGGATGACAGCAGCAGGTTCACAGGGACCAGGTACTGTGCTCAGGGGAGAGCTGCGCTCCTGTGGTGGGCTCCAGTGGAGTGTGGCATGTCGGAGCTGGTCAGGAGATGTGGAGCTGATACAGAGCTGGCTCCTGACCAGTGGGGCGCATGCTAATCAACTAGTCCAAATTAAACTGTCTGATAAGAGTTACAATGCTGCGTGCCCATGAACTGATAAAACAGAGACTGTGTTGGCATATGCATACACATAGAAACAGCAGTCAGCCATTGGCTATGCAAAGACTGACTGAATTTCCAGTATTTTGCCACTTTTTAGTGAAAGTTACAGTACACAGTGCAAAGGAAATGGGGTCAAATGGACTCGATTGAGTCAGACTTGAACTTCCTGCTTCCACCTACCAAACACCAGTAGGCAGGCCGACGCCACATAACACAATCAAAACAATGAGGAGAGCACATCAGGACACCAAAAAAGCAAAGAAAAACAGATTGGGGACTGGCCGGCTCGTAACATGGCTGTCTGGGTGATGCCAGGCATCATTAATAACCTCACTGTTATTGGAGCTCTACAGAAGGCCGTATCTCTGTTGTACCCGCTGTACCCATTGGCACGGAGGGAGGATTTATTGTTGTTTGGGTCATGTTGAACAAAGGACTTTGTCTGTTGCTCTGTTTTTATGTCTGTGAGTCATTGCCAGGAGGTAAGCTTAGGCAAGCAAGCTCTTCTAAACACTGAACGCTATAGACTGATAGTTTCTTATGACTTATTGTACAAAGACCTGTTCAGATGATGTGAGTAACTGACTTAACATTCACAAAACTATCAAAACTGAGTTCAATGGCAAAATTTCATCAAATGTTTTAATACTTTTTAATTGTTTGGTGTTTATATATATATTTGGAGAGGTTTTGGTGCAAAACAACGGTTAGCTGGTTAGCAAATTTCTATATTATCAGCCATTTAAAACTAGCAGTGCATTTTGGCTTCACAAAATTTACGATATCATTCAAAAGTTTAGGGTTGTTAAGATTTAAAAAAAAAAAAAAAAAGAATGCATTTGAAAGAAGTCTCATGCTTACCAAGGCTGCATTTTTGATAAAAAAATACAGTAAAAACAGCAATATTGTGAAATAATACAATTCAAAATAACTGATTTCTATATTAACATATTTTAAAATGTAATTTTCAGCAGTCATTACTCCAGTTTTCAGTGTCACATGATCCTTCAGAAAACATTCTAATATTGATTTGGGATCCTTTGTTCAATAGAAAGTTGAAAATAATCTATTTTATTTGAAACATGTCTTTCAAAAATGTCTTTACTGTCAATTTTAATCAATTTAATGTGTCCTTGCAGAATAAAATAACAACAAAAATATTACCCCAAAGAAGTATTTATAGGTATGTCCAGTTCTAGCCAATCACCTGCTGTTGTGATGAATAGGAATGCTAACATATATCTTCAAGTATTATAGGCATCCATGGTGCAAAATATTGACTTTTTCATCTGAAGGGACATTACCTTCCATGTTGCTGTGTTTCTCCTGAAATAGGCGAACATTCGTGTAAACCAGTTATAGATCTCGTTTAGAGTCAGCTGTCGGTCAGGGGCTTCCAGAATGGCCTGGTGAATAAAGTGAAGAGAGAGCGGAAGAGAGAGAGTGAGCAGGTGTCAAGAGGTGATTCAAATGGCTGTTATTAGTGAGACATTAGCTGATGGACTGTTTCCAGACAGGCAGGCAGTGCATTATGGATAGTGCCACGTGTTTCAGCATGACTGACACGGAGCTAAGAGATGCGCATAAATCCTTAGTTACCAGCACACACCTTTGAACTCCGCTAAAGTGCACTGGAGCACAGAGCGCACGGTCCAGATCTGACTTACGTGTCGTATGAGGGAGGCGTAGGTGAATGGAGGCCTGACATCAGCGTTTTTGTAGAATTCACAATTCTGTGCAAGTTCTGTAACAGACAAAATCAGGCATAATTATTTTATTCATATTTTAGTGTTGTAGAAATCGATAGAGTGGGATGAGCTGTATTTTGTGCGGTTAGGACACTGACCTGAAGCGATGGGGGTGCAGAACTTGTCGGAGTTGCGCCGACGGATGGGTCCCACTCCGTGCAGGCTGGAGGAGCTGATGACGGAGGGTCCCTGCCTCATGGGGGTGATGGGAGTGGCGGCAGAGGTGGGGGGATGAGGCAAGCCCTCAGGAAACCCCTCACTTTCTCTTTTTGACAGCGACACGCTAGAGGCCAGGTTCAGCTAGACGAGAGGAAACAAAATTGAAATTTTATTTACAATAAAAATGACCAATTACAATTAGTTGTTATACTAGTAGTATATCACACTACATAAAATAAATAAATAAATACATTTAAAAATTGAGGATTAAGCTGGCTAGCAAATTTCTATATGACCAGCTATTCAAAAGTAGCAGTATATATATATATATATATATATATATATTTTTTTTTATTTCTTGCAAGCACCATATAAATCACAAGATGTATGCTATCATTCAAAAGTTTGGGGTTGGTAAGATTTTTTTAAATGTTTTTTAAAAAAAAGTCTCTTATGCTCACCAAGACTCCATTTATCTGATCAAATATACAGTAAAACTGTTATATTGAGAAATATTATTACAATTTTAAATGAGTGTTTTGTATTTTAATACATTTTAAAATGTAATTTATTTTTGTGATGGCACAGCTGAATTTTCAGCATCATTACTCCAGTCTTCAGTGTCACATGATCCTTCAGAAATCATTCTAATGACGATTTGGTTTTCAAGAAACATTTCTTATTATTATCAATGTCGAAAACTTTTGAGCAGCTTAATATTTTAGTGGAAACCATGCCATTTTTTCAGGATTATTTGATGAATAGAAAATTCAAAAACATTTAAAACAGCATTTAATTGATATAGAAATATTTTGCAATATTATAATTGTCTTTACTGTCAATTTTGATAAAATTAATGCTTCCTTGCTTAAGTAATATTTCTTTAAAAAATAAAATAAAAATTCCTACAGACCCCAAACTTTTGATGAAACTAATGATATCAAACATTAAAATTCACTCAAAAATACTGGAAAACCGATGTCTAAATGTTTATTATCCAATTACAAGGATGTTGGCATGACTTATAATAATATTATTTATTTAATATTTTTAATAAATATATTCTAAGTAGTACATAACATATTTATAATATATGTGTCGTATATATGTAATTGTGTCAAACTTCACAAAATAAGCTTCTATATGTATATACACATGCAGGTTTTTTTTTTTTTTTTTTTTTTTTTTTAACTGCATTAAAATTTGAGGTGTTTTATGTTTGGGAAGAGTTAATTGTATTCAGTATATACGTACTGTTGTTTACCAGCATTTTTTTTTTTTTTTTTTAGTTGTTTACAAAATCGTACATTCATATATACAGTCAAACCAAAAATGATTCAGACATTTTTGATATTTTTGATATATTTTTACTAGTGGGTGCAGGACACTGTAGTTCATTTATGTAAGTGAGGATAGCAAAATAAAGTAAACTGTGACATATAATATCCAAAATTTCTTCATACAGTGGACTACCAGTAAAATTGATAAAAATTTGGTACCAAAAATGATTCAGACACTTTGACCTGACCATGTTTTGCTTAAGTGTTCTCTGACATAATTAAAATGTATTTTTTCTGACACAGTTTAACTCTGTATTAATAAATGAAATGAAACTGTATTAATGAATGAAATGTTGAAGGTGTCTGAATAAATTTTGGTTTGACTACATAAACCCCAAAACAAAACAATGACAGTGCAAAATCATAAATGCCTGTCTCCCTCTGTTTGGCACACATTAAGTCTCCACGCAGCCTTGATTCTAATTCGCATCGTCTTCGTGGTGTACAGTAATCTCCAGCAGTGCAATTACAAACCAGGAAATATAATCATCGTCAAATTGTCATTGGTCTCCCGCTGTGAGAAGCACATCCTGCGATCCATGCCAGCACATCCATGCCAAAAGCAGTTGGCACAGTGACTCCATTATAAGATGATCCCGTTCACCCGGTGAAATTCAAACAAAGCACCCCGCAAATCGTGTTTCTCAGACACACGCAGGCACAAACGAGGCTCCTCTGTGACACAATGTCTGCAATTAAAGCCACACAAGAGGAGCAAAACAAAGCGATACATGGTAGGAGGGGGTAAAACAACAATCTGGCAACAAACAACGCTTGCGGTTACCCGCCCTCATTGTGGCCCTGCTCTGCCCAATTAGCTTCGGCGGGCACGGAGCGCTAGGAAACAGCTTTCCCCATCGCTCAGGGAGTCTTTTTCGGGGTTGCTTGTTTTGCTCTAATTAAAACCATCATGTGCACGTGTGAACAGTGAGAGATAGAGCGAGCAAGAGGAGGGGCGGGCGTAGCGGGGTTGAAGCTAATATGGCGAATTAAACAGTGCCAGCCCTCTTTTCTCTCTATTCTCATTGCCACAGGAGCCAACCTGGCCCATCTCCAGTAATTAGGGGAGCAAAATGGTTTAACAGGTACTTAATTAACGGTGGAGCCATGCCAGTTTGCTGTGCCAAACACCCAACGATCTTAATAGCGGTCAATGCCACACACACGTTTGAGCTTGTGCTAAGCTCCGCCCTAATGCTCACCCTTACCACTTAATGCTAATTCTTTCTCTTGATCACACTCACAATTATCATTTTTTCATTCTCTCTCTCCCTCGTTCTCATCTAGGTCGCTCGGCCCGGCCGCGGTCACCGTTTCCCATTACCGTCTAATGGCAGCTGATCCGGAGAATTTGTCTCCAAACAGGAGACGTGGCCTACTTTCGTCCTCCGCCTTCATTTATATCCCCTCAAATTAAGACACTCCACCTCTAATTGACAATTAATTTCAACATCTTCGTATTTTAATAAGACTCCTCATCAATCTCAGCATGAAATATTCATTAGATTCCTAATAATTGCACAGCCAGCTGGTGGCTTGAGGGGGAAATGCATTGTGATGTCTGCGTTATGAAGCAGCGATGTGAAATATCTAGTAAGTCCGGCCTAAAACACTCACTTTCTTTTACACCGTGACATGTAAATACAAGCGTCTTTAAGTACACAAACACTCTTCTAAAGTGGATTGGAGGAAAACATGCCAGCTGTAGCTGCTACAAAGAGAGAACTCAATCTGTAAGAGTCCATCATTACACTTGTTGAGTTGAAGTGTAAGAATGTAAAGTGCAAGAATAAGGTGAACAGGTATGAGTATTATTCATACACGTATGAGTCTGCAATGAGACTATAGAGTTTAGCTGCTCTCCAGGAACACAATCCAAGTACACACACACAGAGAAGGCGGCAGATAAGTATACAGCACTTCCTCCTTTCTCCAACAGAGAGCGCTCTTTAGTGCCACACACAGTTGATTCACTGATCATACTGTGTGCCGAACAGTTATACTGTATTTACATGCAAAAAATACTGAGAGACACGCAATCAAAATACAGGTTATCAGAGGAAGTAATAATGAGATGGTAGAAGGCAAAGGTTATGAACTCACAGGTTGGTTGAAAGGCTTTGGCTCTGATGGACGCATGTGCAGGTGGGTCATCATGGCCTGCAAACGCTCGCTCTCTTTGGCCAGCTAGATAAAACACATATACACACACACATTAGAAAAAGAGCCACATGCTGTTTTTTTTTTTTTTTTTTTTTTTTTTTTTTTTACATAGACCAAATACATAAAGGTCAAGTTTTTACACTTTTCCATGTGTCCAGTTTAATATGCAGAGACAATGATAAGTAAACCATTTGTAAATTGATTTCTTCAAAAATGTAATGCTATCAAAACATCCAATCAGCCTGACAAAGAAATTGCATTACTAACGATAAATACAGTACAATATATGAGAATATAAAATGTAAATAAATAAATTAAAAAAAAATTATATATATATATATATATATATATATATATATATATATATATATATATATATATATATATATATATATATATATATATATATACACAATGAAAAATAAAAAATTTATCATATGGGCCATACAACTTAATTTTATATAAATTAAAAATAAACAAAAATAAATAATTATTGAACATATATACATATACATAATATTGAACAAATATACATATATATTTAATGTTATCCTTTTATCTTTACTTTCAATAGCATTTAATATAAGACTTCTTAACTTTTCAATAAGACAAAATATGGTCTAATTTTACTTCATTTATATATGTTGTTTTTGTTTCACACTGTGTTTTCGTTATACGCAGCTGCTAAAGCTTTGGCAGCACAAATGTACAATTATTTGTCATGCCAATACAGCACATTAAAAGCAGAGTGTCGTCATAGTGTGTGTCGCTCTTGTGGGCGCCGCTGAGAGAAGGAGGTAGTGACTCTAGATATTCTCTTGTGAGGATAATTTTGCATTCTGCCTGTTAACTGAGTCAGCTCACAGGGATGTTGACATGCCGTTTCACAGCTCTTGATACCTCCGGGAAAAAACAGCTCTCTCACCGTCCTTCTTCCCTCTCTTCCCCTTTCTCTCAATTGCTGCGTCTCTTTCAGAGACACTTGCCCTGTAACCACACTCGTCCTCGTTTGACATTCCTAACCGCCATTTAGAGGAAGTGTGGAGGCAGCCAGCCCCTCTTAATCAGGGGGCGACAAACTGCCTCAAAATGCTCCAAGACTGGCACCATACAGTTTAGTGGCAATAAAAGTGTAATTTTTTTCCACACACACACACACACACACACACACACACACACACACACACACACACACACATATAATATTATATATATTTCAGTCATGCAAACGTCATTGACATGATGTAAGGCTATTCTGGGTTGTTGCTAGAGCCTTGCTAGGTGGGGTCTAGGGTGTTATGAGTGGTTACTGGGATGTTGCTAGGGTTACTGGATTGTTGCTAGGGTGTTCTGAATGGTTGCTAGGCTATTCTGGGTTGTTACTAAAGAATTGCTAGGTTGCCATGGTGTTCTGGTTGGTTAATAGAGCATAACTGGGTGGTTGGCAGGTTGTTCTGGGCAGTTTTGCCAAGTCCCCGGTTTTCCCGCAGAATTGGGTTACTTTTAAGTTGTTGCCGCAGGAAAATTCCCCGATTTCCACCCCAGTACGTACGATTTTGCCACTCCAACACCCCCAGAGTTACACATTCAGTGGAGAATTTGGCCACCCGATGGAGAAAATCGCATTCGGCTATTTTTGGGCTAATTTTGACTGGCCATTGGGCTACTTTTGTTGCAGAACACCTGGCAACCCTGGGTGGATCCTACGGGGTTTCTAGGTGATTTCTAATGTGTTATGAATGGTTGCTGGCCATTGCTAAGTGTTTGCTAGGGATTCTGGGTGGTTGCTAGGGTGTGCTTGTTAGGCTAATATGGGTTGCTACTAGATCATTGCTAGGTGGTTGATAGGGTGTTCTGGGCTGTTACCAGAACATTACTGTAGGGTGTTTGGGTATAGTTACTAGGATGTTCCTAGGTGGTTAATGGATGTTCTGGGTGGTCAGTAGGGGGTTTCTAGATGGGTTTTCTTTTATGGTAGGTTGTTGGGCGTTGCTAGTATTTCTCAGTGGTCGCTAAGGTGTTTTAAGTGGTTGGTAGGATATTCTGGGTTGTTACTAGAGCATTATTAGGTGCTAGAGTTTCTCTGTGGTCAAAAGAAAGTCCCAATATGAGCAACAATAATAATAATAATAATATTGGTTGCCTTAGCAAACTCTACAACCTAATACTGGCTACAAACTGGTCTGGTTTTTAATTAAATATGAGCTCAACCTCAGAATGGGATTAGACTGTTGTTGTGTTGTCCTTGTGCTCTGCGGCTGGGCCCAGTGTTGCTGGAGTCATCCACAGATCTGGGCTGTTTATTCACCCATTAGCTGATATGTGTGTTTAATGAGGGGCTACCACATGCTGGTCAGCAGGGTAATAAAAACAGTGGAAAATCTGAGCTGGTGAGCTGGGAGAGACAGCAGGTTGGCGAAGGGTGGTTCTGGTCTGTCTGGGTTGGCATGGGGCGGTAGGGGAGTTGGGGGCAGAGTAGGTGACAGGACGGAGGTAGACATGAAAGGAAATACGCTTGGACATGGACTGACTCTCTTGTCACTTCTCATCACCCCTGCATCGATCTGGACACGTGTTTAAACGCTGTTTGTGGGCCACAAAGTGAGCTCGCTGCCCGTGTGCCTGGCAGGGCAGTGTTTTTTGAAAGAGCTTTGTTGTGAGGGGTTTATTTTTGGGAATGAGACGAGATGGAGAACATGAAGGAGAGGTGGCGTGGAAAGAAAAGGGAAGCTGACCAATTACTTGGTCTGTTTGACTGGCAGTGATGATGGGAAGTAGTTCTGCCACGTAAAGCTGGAGGGTCTGAAGTGCCCGTCTCAATGTAAGTCCGTCCAGAAGACATGTTTTTTTTTAAAGGTTGTTGATTTATAGCTCCAAAAGCAGAGGAATTCAACCGCTGCAGGCACGGTAAGGTTACTTGACCTACGTTTTAGTATGGCGTGTGCTTGAGGAGTGCGAGCAGCTCCCCCATAGCTAACGGTTTCCTAATGTGTTTGACCGATGTCCTGTCAATCCTAACCATCACTAGACGTTCTTCTGACAGTCTCTGCGTCCAAACAAATTACTCGCATGGACATAAAAACATTGTTCACCACTAAACATAGCACATTTTTTAGGGTAATAAACTGTTACGACGACACTGAAATGACACGTTTGAACGTTCCCTTACATAGAAAATTCCAAATTCTTCTCAAATTTGTAGCAAAAAAAAAAAAATCCTGATAGATCAAGACTTTTGCAAACACTCCCATCGTCCACACTTCACAATAATTCTCTTTACAAAGCATCTACTTTATCTTTTTTTTTATTTGTGGTCAGTCTGACAAGTTTATTTTTATTTTATTTTATTTAAATTTCATTTATTAATTTAAGTTTCACTATTTATCATTATTACTGTTTTAAATGTATATTTGTTGATTGTGAAAAGTGATTTGTTTACATATTGATTTAAAGGATTAGTTCACTTCTGAATGAAAATTTCCTGATAATTTACTCACCCCCATGTCATCCAAGATGTTCATGTCTTTCTTTCTTCAGTCGAAAAGAAATGAAGGTTTTTGAGGAAAACATTCCAGGATTCTTCTCCATATAGTGGACTTCAGTGTGGTTCAATGGGTGGAAGGTCCAAATTGCAGTTTCAGTGCAGCCTCAAAGGGCTCTACATGATCCCAGACAGGGAATAAGGGTCTTATCTAGCGAAACGATCAGGCGTTTTCTAAAAAAAAAAAAAAATTTTTGTACTTTTTAAACACAAATGCTCGTCTTGCACTAAATCTGCAATCCGCCACGCATGACGTAATCACGTTACAAAGGTCACACATGACTTAAGCGGAACCACCGATCCAGTGTCTACAAAGCGAACGTGTAAAGATTAAGCTAAAAGCCCTTTACAAAAAAAAAGGTAAAACAATGATATCGGACAATTTTGAAGTTGGAGGAAGTTAGATTAAGTTTTTCACCCTACTGTGGTACTTCCGCCTACGTCACGCGTGACCTTTCAACGTAATGCGTGGCGCATCGCAGAGCAGTGCAAGACGAGCATTTGTGGTTAAAAAGTATATAAATTTTTTTTTTTTTTTAGAAAATGACCAATCGTTTCGCTAGATAAGACCCTAATTCCCCTTCTGGGATCGCTTAGGGCCCTTTGAAGGTGCACTGAAACTGCAATTTGGACCTTCCACCCTGTGAACCCCACTGAAGACCAGTATATGGGGAATATAATATACATAAGAATCCTGGAATGTTTTCCTCAAAAACCTTCATTTCTTTTCGACTGAAGAAAGAAAGACATGAACATCTTGGATGACGTGGGAGTGAGAAAATGATCATGAAATTTTCATTCAGAGGTGAACTAATCCTTTAAATTACTTTAGAATTGAATGCATTTAATAATTTTCATATAATAATAATAATATACATTTTTGATAATTTATTTCGTCATTTTATTAATAAGTGGCAGGACAATTGTAATCTTGGTTATTTTTCTGATTAATTGTGCTTCCCTAATAAACAAAAATACCAAAACCACTATGGTGCTTAGAAAAATGTTTGTAATTTGCGCTAAGGCCGAAATTAGAAGAGTGGAGAGCCACAGAGAGGGTGTTTGCGGGCAGAGGAAGTTTCTAGCACTTCCCATGTCCACCCTTCTCTTTATCAGCTCTCTCATTAGAGATGACACCACGTATAAGCGTGCGACAGGCAGCCCATGGTGCTTGCCGAGAGTCCGCGGCAGGAGGGATGAGAGAGGTGCTGGGAAACTCTCTAATTGGGATCCATCAAAGGCAGATATTCTGGCCTCCTCTCTCGCACCCGCACTCTACATCACTCTTCCTATTACAAGCTCTAGTGATCTCGATCAACTTATGTGACATGTAATGGGCAGAAAATCATGCCAGCTGGATGGGTGTGCAGTTCTATATGTGAAATAGTACAGGGGAGTTCTAGAAGACCAAGTCTCGGCATCTATTAACCATATTGGTGAACACAAATTCAGGCCTTGATCCTCTAAAGTTGACACTTATGACTCAATTACCTGCAACATAACTACAAGGCCAAAATGTATATACTAAATGCGGCCACTTTAGACAAAGCAAATGCATAAATGTAAATGAAAACACAGGAAGAAAGGTAGTCAGGCGGCTTGAATATTGCTTTTGCAAGATTTTTAGAGAAATGTTGATTTTGCGTTTGTGCGCGCATCCCACCTGTATCTCCAGCTGTTGAACGACCTGCATCTGGACCCTGCACTGGGCCGTACTGCGATCATCTAGGGCGTGTTCACTGTTCAGGTGCCTGAGAGAGAGAGAAACGCAAACATGTGATGACATATCCTGATACACAGTCTACTAGATCAATCCACGACCCTATCTAAACTCCCAGAGGGAGATCTGTAAGCATATTTGGACCATCTGCCACAAACTGTGTCGCTGACCTGCCTGATACAGTGCACACACGCACACATACACACCGTACGGCTGTGTCTCAGCCTTTTGGGATTGCCTCGCAGTTTCTGCTGCGTATGCTAACGTGTTAACACTACATGCCCAAGCGCCACGTCCTGACTACACACACACTTACGCAAATACAGAGGTCACTGAGGCATCAGAGATCTAGTTGCGGCGTCTTGGCAAACCATGACTTCACACAAATCAAAATAGGAGCACAGATAGTTATTTATTTTTCCATTTTGGAGTAGAAATATTTAATGGAATCCTCTCGGGATCACAACGGCCCTCTCAGAGGAAACCCCTAACAATAGTGGATTTCCACTCGAAAACACACTTTTCACTAGGCGTATAAACTCAATTTCCTCTCGCAAGAAAATAAAAACAATATTAGAACATGAAAGATGTGGAAAAGGAGGTTTTCCGCTGAGGATTGTCATATGAACGAATGTGACCGTACTGTTTGGTGAAAGTATTTTTTTGCAAATAAATAGCTTTATTTATCATCTAACCGTGTTTACAGTCACTCACTGAAAGAGATGAAAATAACTTTAGACATGAACATCTCTCTATAGAGGTCTAATCTAGTGTCCTAATGTCTCTGTTATTCAGTTGAAATGCAGCTGGAGTGGGATATTATTTTGGAAACGGTTTTGTTTTTTTGTCAGAAAGTGCCGTAGTCCATGAACTCTGAGTGGGAGTTGAAAAAGGGGGGAAAAAAAAAACACCTGGATATGACTTCATTTGTTTTACTCATCAAGCGCTGCTTCAGATGGGTGAGCTTTGCCCGTAGTTATTCAAGTCATGTTTTCTTTCTGAAGAAATCCAAAACAAAACTCCAAAACACAGCAAAACAAATAGATGATGCAGTAACCAAATGAGGCAGCAAAACTGAAGAAAAAGAAAGAACTTAAAGGGACGGCGTCAGATGGACACAAAGATGGATCTTGGATCTTTCCTTTACGCCATCTGTCTCATCCCACCTATTTTATTTACAACTTTCCCATGCTTGAAAATCACACAAATGAACCCCTACATGCATAAACACAATTATATAATCCATATAACATAACCATCCAAAAGATGATGTCATGAAGCATTTGAGCGCTGATGTCATTAATCCCTCCAGGTGCGGAAGGAGGCCCTCCCAACTTCTAACCACACACCTGGTGAAGTTTAATAACTCCGAGGTCAAGGGTCACAGGAGTGCCTTATAAAGCAAAATCTTTATGAGAATTACTTTAAATTGTACATGCTCATTTTTCCTATTATGAAAAATGGATGTCCATTTTGAGATTTGCTAAAGATTACAATTAACAATTTTATTAAATAATTAATGTTTTTAAAGTTTTACTTTAAATGAGCGTTAGTTGATGGCAAAGGTAATCAAGAAACAGGAGAAATGAGCATTAGAGTAAATTAATGTTTTATCATTCTCTACCCCATTTCTCATACTGTACATTATAATGTTGTGTATTTTGATTACCTTTGCCATTAACTAATGCTTGCTTAAAGTAGAACTGTTAATAGTAATCTTCAGCAAATCTCAAAATGAATATCCATTTTTCATTCTGTACATTATAATGCTGTGATCATGCCTAAATTCACTTGTAGCAGTTAACCTGACTGATTTTAGCTTTTAATGTTTCATTTTTTAATTTATTTAGACAAAATTATAATATTAGCCAGTTATCAGATATAAGCCACAACATTAAAAAAAAAAAAAAAAACTTAATCTCATCCGACACCTTTACTAATGAGGGAATTCCTGCATTTTTCAGGACTCTTCATTGGCGTGGGTGGCCCATGAGTTACTGTGAGTTCTCCGCACGGCGGGAGAGCGACAAACGGAAGTGTGTGTGAGCAGCAGAATCTTTAACCTTGGCAATACACTCTCATCCCTGTGATCCCAGCCTGCTTTATCTCCGTGACACTCGCCGCATGACATGACCGTTTTGAGTGTCCGACTGAAGGAAAAGAGGGGTGCGCATTCGCTCTCTCATGAGAAATTAAACAAAAACAATGATGTCACCCACTCGACTAATCCAGGCGCAGATAGACATTTTTTCCCCGCAAGCACATGATGATAATAACAAAAAACATGATCTCATCTTACTCTCCCTCTGCCCCCTACACCCCCCTGTCTCTCTCTCTTTTTCTGAATAAAGGAACAGACCACAAGTTTTATGGCTTATAATAAACAGTAGCGACGTTTTTCCGAGAGACCCGACAATGAGGCAGTGTTTACTCCCTGCACCCCGACAGGGATTTGAGGAGCATTTACAACGGTCACAGAAAAAACAGTCACAATCCAGCCCGACAAAGGGCTTGAGTATTCTAACACATGTCGTCCTGGCATGCCAGAGAAAATTGAACATCATTAAAGAGCTCAGGACGCGAGTGTGTGAGATAGAACAAGAGAGAGAGAGAGAGACAGGATGAAGATTAAGAGTGAATGAATGTTTTATTCTCACACTACTCTAGCTAGAGAAGAAGAAAAAACAAGAGACCGAGATTTCATATGGGGATAAAAAGTGTTCATATCATGTCCAGATGAAACTGACATACGTTTTAAAGAATTTTCTGAACTGATTTTGAGGGGAATTCTGTGAAAAGGATTAACAAAAAAAATGGTGAAATGGTGTGAGTACTGTACTCTTAGCGGCCATTCATGCAGGACATGTTTATGCGTTTAGCTGCACTGCTTTCTAATTGTTTTGTACCAGATGGATGTCTCTGACTGCTGCACCATGTCTCACTGTTTTTTCTGTGTATTGTGCAGGAGTACCATAAGACGTGAAGTCAACTTAAAAGAGGTTCCTCTTCAAGGTCAGTTTTTAAGACTGTGGACTAATCAGAAGAATGAGTGGGCGGGGCAATGGAACAGTTAAAGGGTTAGTTCACCCAAAAATGAAAATTCTGTCATTAATTACTCACCCTCATGTCGTTCCAAACCTGTAAGACCTTCATTTATCTTCAGAAAACAAATTAAGATATTTTTGATGAAATCCTAGTTTTTTTTTAAAAAAATTATCTCTGATAGAAAGCAACGAAATTACCACTTTCAAGGTCCAGAAAAGTAGTAAAGACATTGTTAAAATGTTATGAAGCTACGAGAATACTTTTTGTGCGCAAAAACAAAACAAAAATAATGACTTTATTCAACAATTTCCACTCTACCCTGTCATTCTCCTACACAGTTTACATTAAAGACACATTGCAGAGCTTCCGTTTTCTATGTCAGAACGCGACTCATTATTGGCCGACTCCTGCGTCA
The DNA here is from genome assembly GCF_019924925.1 of Ctenopharyngodon idella. Lineage (NCBI taxonomy): Eukaryota > Metazoa > Chordata > Actinopteri > Cypriniformes > Xenocyprididae > Ctenopharyngodon > Ctenopharyngodon idella. The sequence continues at coordinate 8,660,177 of NC_067230.1, read as the reverse complement.
GCATCACGCGCATGCGTCGTGGTGCTCACGTGAACAGCGTCGGCCAGCAATGAGCCGGCGTTCGGATGTAAACATGGAAACGTTGCACTGTGTCAACTGCATATAGGAGACTGACAGGGTAGAGAAAAAAATTGTTGAATGAAGTTGTTTTTTTGTTTTTTTTTTGTGCACAAAAAGTATTCTCGTCGCTTCATAACATTAAGTTTGAACCACTGTAGTCACGTTAACTATTTTAACGATGTCTTTACTACTTCTCTGGACCTTGAATGTGGTATTTTCATTTCTTTCTTTGGGAGATAAAAAACCTCACGGATTTCATCAAAAATAAATTTGTGTTCCATAGATGAACAAAGGTTTGAAACAACATGAGGGTGAGTAATTAATGACAGAAATTGCATTTTTGGGTGAACTAACCCTTTAAACATGCAGTCAAACACTTAAAAACAATAAAAACTTAAAAACACTCGGTTCATGTTGAAAAACGTGGCTGTCAATTCATCCAGCACATTTTTAGATAGACCAACAATTTTAAAAAATAGTGCAAAAAGAACCTATTCTGTGTGAATGCCCCCTTATTGGAGGCTGAAAGCATTATTAAAATTACCCAAAATGAACACGTACGAGACGAGGGATGTGTAGAGCTTTGTGAATGGCGGGCGTTCGTACAGTGGGCACTGATTCCATGTGGGCCTCATTTCCTACTATAAGTGGCAGGCAGCCAGATGGGGCTATAGAATAGACAAAAAGAACACAAGAAGAGAGGGAGAGAGACTCCTCTCTTCCTGTCTTTAGTGATGACTAAAGTGTTCTGACTGGGCCAGGGTGCACAGCACTGATGGCAATATCTGTCACCCCCTCCTTTCTTATCTCACGTCCCCCCCTCTCTCCGCTTGCCCCGAGGCTATGTGAAATGAGACACCGCGCAACCAAACAACAGCTTTACTCTTAAAACTTTCCCAGACTCTCCGGCTCTTTGATGTACGTGTCAGCGACTATCATACGCGCTTCCCTCTCCCGCCCGCATGCACCGAGCACGCTCTTCACCCCCGTCGCCAGGGACGACCGGAGGAAATTTACATACACATCTTTCCGGCTTGTCAATACGGCAGTCCCCTCGAGGAAGCGCAGCCCTGGAGTCAAAAGACGAAGCGAGGGCCGAGCATTTCATCCCAGTAAATAAACACACGAGGATGTGACCGCCACTCATTAACGGACAAGAACACCCGACTACTGTAAGAGATGGAGCTGACCTGCTGGATATCAAAGAAGGTGTTCGAGGGGGAGGAAGAGAAAATAAACAGCAGTAGCGTTGCGAGCCTCGAGCCCGCTGGGGCCACGGCAATGGCTGGCTCGCACCCCTGTGACAGGCGGACATGTCAGGACTTTCCACTGTGAAGTCTCATTATTTTAACACACAGAGACAATGGGACTGTTTACATCGCCTTCCCTGTCTGATCTCTTCCTCTCTTTATCTCCTCTCACCCCCCCAGCATCCCTAAAGACCCCAAACTGGCAAACACACGCGCAAAGAAAAAGAGATGGCGAGAAGAAAGAAGATTGGGAAAAGGGAGATAGAGGAGGGGAGGGAGCCTCTTTTTGATGTCTTTGCTTGTATCCAAGAAACAAAGGCTTCTAATTGTAAATGAGCTAATTAAGTAAACCACTAACGAAGCGTGAAAACAATTTGCTTGACCCAGCAGCGGAGCGCTCAGGAATGGAGAGGCAGAATTATGGGAGCGGGGAGCTAATCGACCTCTGACAGCATTGAAGAGTTGTGGGCAGCTACCTGATCACACACACACACACACACACACACACACACACACACACACACACACACACACACACACACACACAAACACACACACACACACACACACACACACACACACACACACACCTCTTGAACGCAGGACAGGTCAACAGGAAGACAGCCGGACATCTGTCTCTATGGTTACTAGCAGGGCATGTGTAAACTAGCTTCCTGTGCAAAAGTATTAAGCTGAACCTTTGGGAAAAAGTATTGTGAAAGCCATACAGTTCATTTCTGGAGTTAAAGGTACACTAAATCATTTATCTTATTTAATTAACTTTTTCAACTTTTTCTAGGCTAAAAAATTACTTTGTGTTCCTGGAATGTATTATAAAGAATTACTTCTTAAACTTTTATTTAGCTGTCCTAATTAATTATATATATATTATTACAATTTAAAATTATGGTTTTCTATTTTAATATACTTTAAAATATAATTTATTTCTGTGATGCAAAGCTGAATTTTCAGCATCATTATTCCAGTCTTCAGTGTCACATGATCCTTCAGAAATCATTCTAATATTATGATTTGATACTCAGTTATCATCAATGTTGAAAACAGTTGTGTTGCTTAATATTTTTTTGGAACCTGTGATACTTTTTTCAGGATTCATTGATGAAAAAAAGGTTAAAAAGAACAGCATTTATTCAAAAAATTCATAATTATTCATAAATTCTAACAATATAAATCTTTACTATCACTTTTTATCAATTTAACACATCCGTGCTGAATAAAAGTATTAATTTCTTTAAAAAAAAAAAAAAGAAAGAAAAAAAAATTACTGACCACAAACTTTTGAACGGTAGCGTATATTGTTACAAAAGATTTCTATTTTAAATAAATGCTGATATTTTTTAACTTTTTATTCATCAAAGAATCCTGAAAAAGTATCAAAGGTTATAAAATAATATTAAGTAGCACAACTGTTTCCAACATTGATAATAAATCAGCATATTACAATAATTTCTGTGACACTGAAGACTGGAGTAATGATGCTGACAATTTAGCTTTGCATCACAGAAATAAATTATATTTTAAGTATATTAAAATAGAAAACCATAATTTTAAATTGTAATAATATTTCATAATATTTGTGTATACACATATATATATATATATATATATATATATATATATATATATATATATATATATATATATATATATATATATATATTATATATATTTATTTATTTATTTTTTTCAGGATTCTTTGGTAAATTTAAAGTTCAAAAGAGCAACGTGTATTTGAAATAGAAATCTTCTGTAATTCTTTACTGTCACTTTTGTATTAACTTCTTAAAAAAAAAAAAACTCTCTCTCTCTCTCTATATATATATAATCTTTAAAGAAAACCCAAAGGTGCGCACAAACATTTATATTGTGTGACACACTACGCATTTGCTTGTAACTCTACAGAGGGCACTCTAGTTTACTCTGATTGTGTCCTCTGACTGTGAAATACCTGTCTATCAAGCGTTAGCCCTCTTTTTTCATACACTAGTACAGTCCCACAGCGCTGGTGAATGTCTCACGCTCTCTTCAGCAATAACCTTGCACCCCCCACCTCCCTGTGGAATTCATTCGTCTCTTGTCTGTTCAAACATCACACCTGAACATGGCTGTCATCCGCCCGGCTTTCTTATTGCCTTTCCTCTCATCCCCACACTTACTTCAGCGCAAGAGAAGGCCTTTAGTTTAGAAGCGACCTGCAAGCTCATCGAAAAAAGGATGAATGCACACTGACAGAGGGAAATGCTAACAGCCACAGACTTGTTTTGCGGGATGCAGCGGACAATGATGAATGCTCTGAAGCTCGGCGTGGGGTTTTATGCGAGTTACAAGGTTTGACGTGAATGTAGCACATGACGTGCTTCTGGAGTGGATTTGACGGACAGCTGTCACTCACTTGATGAACTGGCCCATGTCCTCGCAGAGCGCCTCGCAGCCGGGCCACTTGCACTCGCCGTGTCCGTAGAGCGGGTGGGAGGCTGTGTGTTCCTCGTGGGTTGAGCTAAGAAGGACAAAAATAAATGGTTAGTCAAACTATAAAAGATTATGTCACACTAAACTTTGATGTAAGTGGTAGGAGTGTTCAGGAAAACGATTTTGTTTGGTAACACAGAAATTACACACTCCATTCTTCAAAAACATCTAAACACCTGCTTGCTTAATCAAAACAACTCACTGGGGTTGATATCTAACCAATTATTTCAGGCAGTCTGCATGGTAGCCTTACACACATGCGACTAATACAAAGCAATGAAGCAATGGAAACAGTCTCGAACGTTCCCTGTCTGGGAAAGCCGATAGCTTTGAGCCAGTCCTTCAGGAAGCTTTGAACAAATGCAGTTCGAGTGGACCTGGTAAATGTAAAAAAAACATCAGCTTTCCATAATCGTGACTGACAGGCTTCCAATAGTAAGTGTATATCATTGTATTAGCATCTTGCACTACGACACAGGTTCAAATGTCTCAGATGCGGCCAGGAACAACATGCCGCTATCTAATTACGAACAAACGTGGATGATCTTCAGATGTTTCTCGGTAACGTCGGGAGTACGGATAAGGTGGCTGCTGATGTGCTGACAGGGCCTGCTGGTGGGGCCTGGGGATAAACGCTATGGTTTTGTTTCATTTGAGATACAGCCACTGTGTGCTCTGTGGCCGAGAAGTCTGGATCAGGTCTCTCTGGCCCGGCTTCTGTAGAGACCCATAACGGATCAGCCTCGAACTCCCGCCAGCAGTCTCATCCAGCAATTTTTCATTTCGGGCTTGGCCAGCCGCCACGGGCTAGCATGTAGCTTGGGTTTTTTGTGAGGGCAGGGACCGCAAAATCCTTCGTCATGTGTCTGACTGTTGCTAAGCATGGGCAGGGGGCTAAAGGAGGGGGGAGCGCAGCTTGTGGTGGTTGAAGGTCTGGGGAACTCTTCCCAATTCCACATCAGAGTACTGCTTAATATAAAGCAGCTTGCTCGCAGATGAGGCCCTCCTGATGCGGCACACACACGCTCCCTCCACCTCTTCATCAGATGTGCTGGCAGTGGACGGCCCACGCAATTCAGAAGCTGCTTGAGCGCTAGACATTACAAACTACTGGCAACCACACTGTCCACATGTGCCATGCATTAGCCTCACCGCACAGTTTTTCTTCCCTTTTGAGTTGCGAGTGTGTGTGTGTTTGTGTGTAAATGTGTTAGGCCAAGTCAGGGAGAACAGTGTTAGAAGAAAACATGATGGAGGGCGTGCTTTTCTTTCTGTTTAGCCATGTCCGTGTAGCATGACAGGGTGGGGTGTGTGATAGTGCTGCTGGTGTGTGTGGGTTTATTTAGCAATAGTTTGGAGGCCTCACCGGTGTAAAAATGGCCATATTACATTAAAAAAAATCCACAGAATCGCTGCAACATTATACTGCAGAACCATTCAAGTGAATATAAATTATACAATGTTAGAATAAAAAATAGATATTTTATTTTAATGAGCAATTTCAGCATTTATTTTTCATTTATTTACATCTTTTTTTATTATTATTATTAATTTATGCATGTACTGTATATGCGCATATGGAAGCTTGCTTTCGGCATGAAATAAAAAATATTAGAGATAGAAAGTCAGAATTGCGTGATATAAATTCAGAATTGCATGATATAAACTCGCAATTGCGGCTTTTAAAAAGTCCTCAGAATTTTGAGTTTATATCTCACAATTCTGTCTTTATAACATGCAACTGCGAGTTATAAAGTCAGAATTGTGAGATATAAACTCGCAATTCTGAGAAAAAAACGTCAGTCTTTTTTCCCTTCACAATTGGACATTATAACACGTTTGATATAAAATTGCGTGATATAAAGTCAGAATTGCGAGTTATAATGTCAGAATTGCATGATATAAATTCGCAATTGTGAGAAAAAGTCAGAATTGCGATATAAGAAGTATGCGTCAGAATATAAACTCACAATTCTGACTTTTTTCTCATAATTGCGAGTTTATATCAAGCAATTCTGACATTATAACTCACAATTCTGAGTTTATATCTCGCAATTCTGAGAAAAAAGTCAGAATTGTGAGATATAAACTCGCAACTGCCAGAAAAAAGTCGGAATTGTGAGATAAAAAGTCGCAATTACCTTTTTAATTTTTTATTTCATGGTGGAAACAAGCTTCCATATACACATAAAACAGTACATACATAAATTAATAAGTTATGAAGTCAGAATTGCGTGATATAAACTCGCAATTGCGAGAAAAAGTCAGAATTCGAGTTTATATCACACAATTCTGATTTTATAAGACACAATTGCAAGTTTATATCATGCAATTCTGACTTTATAACTTGCAATTGTGAGTTTATATCTCGCAATTCTGAAAAAAAAAGTCAGAATTGTGAGATGCAAATTCGCAATTGCAAGAAAAAAGTCAGAATTGTGAGATAAAAAGTCGCAATTACTTTACGCACTGTGTAGGCTTGATAAATTACCTTTATATAAGAACAACAGCAGTCTAAGGCATGTCCTCATTTAGATGGCTAGGTAACCATGTGTGTATATACATACATTTGTGTGTGTTTTACTCACTGAGTGCTCTGCAGGGGACCGCCTTTGGAATAAGGCGTGAGATGCTCGTCACTGGACTCCTTGGTGAAGGACGAGATCCACTCAAAGAGTCTTGCTCTTAAAAATACATAGAACATATGAGTACCCCAGAGTAGGACCACTTTTCTCTCTCACACACACACAGCTGCTCACCTCTCGGCTAAATTATCAGCACACTTTCACCCACTCCACACACACACTCATGCTAAACTGGCACAGGGGCGTCAGTCATGCTGAAGGCATGCTATGTTCTGAGGAACTCACACGAGCACCTAATATCAAATGAACCCAGGCATTTTACATCAGCTCATCAAACAGCACCTGACAGCAGAGACCTTGAAATACGACGTGTGACAAAAATGTCTACTGAAAATATACTGTCATGTAGCAGTTGGCACTCTGAATGCATAGCTATAGCCCGTGTTTGTTTGCTTACTTTTAATATACTGTCAATAGTAATTTTATGCTGTGGATACTGGTCATTCATGTATTTGACTCAATATAAAAAAAATATATCAGTTGGATAAAGTATGCTTGTGAATTTTCCACTGACCTGTCTCTCTTTGGAGTGTGCACAGAGTTCTGTCCATTTGGCAAAGGATGATGGGGGATCTGAGGTGAGACCTTGGAGGCCGAGTATGAGGTAGTGTTGGAGCTGTTGGTGGTCAGATCGAGACCCTCGTGTTTCATGGCCTCCTCTGTGCTCTGAACACCGGCCACGTCCTTCCACAACTGCTGCAGGTCAGTGGGACACATGGCTGAGATAGACAGAAAGCAAGCATGAAATTACTACAAACTATAAATCATTATTTATTACAATAAACCATAATGTCCTCAGCCGGAAAAAAAAAACACCTTTAGTAAACTATAAGTGCTATAATCCACAAACTCCATTGAAACACAAACACAACAATGTGAATTGACAATCCCTGAGTCAACAACAGGTACCATATGATGAAACCAATTCTATGTAGACAATTTTTCACCATGTTTATTAGTTTTCCTCATCTTTGTTGTGCTGAAGGTTATAAGCCTGGTGTTGAATGACAAGAGCTCCTCCTGAAAGTATTCAAAACCTGCGTATCTCCTTATCACACCTTCAAAGCCACCCCCTCTCCACCTCACCTCATCTTGAACGGCGGCCAGCTGGCAGCGCATCCCGCCCCAGAGATCTCAAAGTCTGGCAGTGCGCTGACATTAGTGTGGCAAGCCATAAAACACCAGGCGCACACCGCGCCACACTTCACTACGGGAGGGGGGCATGCCAATGGGACTTGTTAAGTTCACGGGAGAGCAGAAGGAGGGAACCGTCCAAATCCGAGGAAGCAAATGGCTAATTTCAGCGTGTTTTTGTTATCTTTCAACATCTCCGCAAATCCCCCTGGCTACCTCCATTTGTAATTATCACTGTCCCGACCGGCACTGCAACTCACCGGGTGAATTAATCTTGGCGAGATGCTCTCTTGGCATTTTTTTTTTTGTTTTATTTTCCCCTCAAACTTGCTGAATTCGGGATTGTTTTCATCTCTTGGAAAGGCGGAGGGGGTCTAGGTTGGGAGGGAGATTTGAGGGTGTTAAAAAGAGGAGGGGGGAGGGCGCCCAAGCTCGTCTGGCGCACACTGTTCCCGAAAAGCCACAGCCTGCTACGCTATCTCACATGGCAAAGACTTAATAGCAATCTAAATATTATGTCTGGTCCGCCAGCATTCTTGTCCCGGACCCCGCCAAAACAAAACTCCTCGCCTGGCCTGGCTCTCTTCACCCCCCCTCCGCCTCCTCCTCTTCCCAGCAGGCCCGGGGCCAGGGAAATGATGTATGGCCACACTTGCAGCAACAGGCTGTTGTTCCCTAGACACAGACAACCTGACAGAGCACCAAAGGGCCACAAATGTATTTTAACCCTGCAAATAACCAAGCCAGACCGGTGGTGTGGTGCTGTTGCCGTGGATAGAGGATGGAAGACTTTTCTGCAAGTTTCTACTTTTGTGAAAGAACAGCCAGAACATAGGAAGTGGAAGGGAGGACACAGGGTGGAGATGGAGCGGTTTACCTACAGTGAAGTGTTTTTGTATTGCATTTTCTTCCAAATACACACACATACACACAGGGGCAGGTGAGGCGTTTCCCCTGTGGTTGGCCACACACTCTCTCTTTCTCTCACATACACTTCACAGAAAACATTGAAGTCAACCTAATCCCTGTGATGGCAAAGCTGAATGTTCAGCAGCCATTACTCCTGTCTTGAGGGTCACATGATCCTTCAGAAATCATTCTAATATGCGAATTTGGTGCTTTAAGAAACATTTCTTATTAACAAGGTTGAAAACAGTTTATTTCCTGTCCTTGATTCTGATTGGTCAATAGCTGTGTTTAGCCTTAGCAACTACTCTTAGCAATGTAAACTGTTTGTTCTCAAATTATATTGTTCATTGAAGCTTACTGTATTATGTAGAATTGTAAGAAAGAGATCGAGTGAGCGAGTTTATTACCTCCATTCAGATTTAGCATTTTCCTTCAGGTCAGTCCTATGTTCATAATAAAAAATCTGTTTAAATGCAATATCTTGTACTTTTAACAGTTAAGGGGTTTTCCCGTGACTGACAGCGCTAGTCAAAGCATTTGTCAGTTGCGTCTTGTTCCGTGTTCACAACAATTCAGTCTTTTCAATGTAAAAGTCTTCACTACTGACTGACAAACTCATAAAGACAGTTAAAGACAAAGTCTTTGCCGCCATCTAATGGCGTAATAATGTAACTTCTGTTGCTGTTCACGGTCAGGGACTATTTTTTCCGGCGGAAGGAAAGCATTTAGTGATTCTACTTCATGAAAGTTGCATTGATACATATATTTTTGGCTTTAATATTTGTATTGTTTGGTAACCGTTTTATAAAAGCAATAAGGTACTCAAGACTTTCAATTTAATGAACCCTTGCTGAATAAAAGTATTTATTTGAAATTTTACTGATCCCAAACTTTTAAATGGTAGCACAAAAACTTTTTTTTTTTTTTGAGGTGTGAACTTGTACTGTGTGCTACTGTTTCACCGCAGCTCGGACTACATTACACTTTCTGTTTACCATCTACATATGACTAACATTCAAAAGTAGATGGCCAATCACAAAGCAACATTAAAAATTCCCCTTTGGTTTCTCATGTCTGCTCCCTCCTCTAGCTTCATGCTTCACAACTCCTGAAAAAAAAAATCTGAAGAAAAGTTTGGCATGGTGATCACAAAGCATTAAGCTGAGTCCAACAGATCTGGTTGCGCCCTTTGGACAGGAATTAAAATGACTTACTGTAACTGTTAAGTGAATATTACAAAGAAACAAAAGTCATGCTGGCTAGCAGTCTGTCTAATGCAGTGAGTCACTTGGGTTTGAAACTCCAGCCTTTCTGAGGGAATGACTGGACACGCCAAACAAACACGAAAACAACAACAACGGTTGGCGCCACCCACGGATCAGAGAACAAATCCTTTTCAGCAGCAGCTACGGCCAAGCATGACTAGCCAGAAGAATGCGCATGGTTGGCTGGCCAGTCATAATGGAGGGCTTCTTTTCAGAGAGGGATTGTGGGGAAATTCCATGATTCTGTTCTGTCGCAGGATTTGTTGAAGGGATTCCAAGAGCCCAGAGTTTATTGTTCTTCAGACCCCTTGAAACAATGACATAAGCAACAGGAGTGGGAGGTGGGCGCTGGGGTCTACGCCAGAAAGATGCCAAAGCCAAAAGTTTACAGCTGTCGCTAAAAATTATTTTCATCAATCTGTAAACCTTCCTTTGCTTTGCTCTCTCCCTTTCCTTTTTTTCCATCAGACTACTTTTCCTAAAAGCAGCCGTGCGCATATGTGTATGTGTGTGTGTGTGTGTATGTGTGGTAGGCCCACTCAGGGTTCCGGATGACGAGTCTATGTTTTCTTAAGACTGAAATAATCAGAGATGTCAAGAGCAATGGGCGAGAATGAGAGTCAAGCACTCTAATAAAAGACCGGGATCATTTTGGAGGCCCTATCGGCAAGAGTGGCAGGGATTTCGGCATGGAAACTGGAGTCGGCTCCCTGTTTGTTCTGTCCTGTTGAGGCTCTTGTAATGTTACGGCCGCAGTGGAACCTGTAAAAGTTGATGTGTCTAATTTCAGCGGACGGTGGCCAGTTTGCAGTCAAGATCCATTTCTGGTTTGACCCTTTGACAAAATGAGGAAAAATGGAAAAATACATTCAAATCTGATCCAAAATCTCCATTTCCTTCTGTAGGATAAGCTCGTCTGGAGCGTGTAAAACTCAAACACGCACACACATAAGCCCCCTCCCGGCTTGTGCACAAAGCCCGGTGAATTTTGTGGCATATTTTACCTATTATCCAAATGACTGCCTTCCACAAAACCAACAATCAAGCTTTGCTTTTATCTCTTTATGAGCTGATTAAGTTAACAAGCTTCACATGTGGCTCTATGGACATGGCTGTAGTTAGTCTCCGGGGGGCTTCATCCTGCTCTAATAGATTGAGATGATAGCTCATTGCCAAATTTTGGAGCAAGAAGAATGAGGGATTCATTTTACAGCCAGCTTTATTAGCATTTAAGGTTGCGCATGTAGTAGCGGGGCAATTTGAGAGCATGCATGTGTGTGTGTGTGTGTGTGTGTGTGTGTGTGTGTGGTGGAGGCTGACTAAGGAAGAATAAGTGGGCGGCGGACGCAGGTCTGGCCTCAGCCTGAGACTGCCATCTGGTCCTGGGCTATGGGTATGAACACAGATGCTGCATTTATTTAGCACACTGCATTTCCTCCAGAGCTCCACTTTCCTTTAATAGGCATCACTAAAGGAGCGAATCAGACGTTCTGTGGTGTTTTTCTGGCTGTTGAGGACAAGAGGAGAACTGTGAAAGAGACAGACCACCAGGTTGAGAGGCCTGCGGTTGTAGCACCTCACCCTGGGGCTAGATGGAGTCAGATTTTTGTGGCTAATATTGACCAGCTAATGGAGTTGGGGAAGAGTTTTGCACTTTCAAAGATATGCATTAATTTAAGTGAGTCAGTATTTGCAACAAAACTGGCTGAAAAAAAAAAGATTGAACCCAAATTCTCTTGAGGACAAAGGACATTCTTCCCATGTCACACAAAAAGCAGGTGATTCTAATTGATTTCAATAGTCTGACATTAACATGTTACTAAGCTTAATGGCACAACAAGCAAAAAAACAAATATTGCATAAAATAGTACATTTTTAATTACACTGTAAACTATTTTAAGTGATATAAAAATATGTTTATTTATAATACATTGATTTGACCATTGATGAATAACATTGTGCACATGCTACATATACTACTACACATGTGTATGCAGTATAAATACATATCTTCACATACTATATCTGCCTTTATACTATATTTGGCATGTTCCTTTGACTGTTTTAATTTCTTTCAACTAAGGCCTAAAATTAACATTCACACCCATAACATTAACATTTGTCTCTTTCCACTTATTTTAAGTAAACAAGTTACAAACAAGTGAAAATCTGCTAGTGCAGTAATTAAAATACGCTTATATTCAAGATACAAACTGCAAAAACAAGTCTGAATATTTTATGCTGTGTTGATTCTCATAAACTCATCTTAAGTATTTTTAGATATTTTAACTGAATTTGATTTTTATTTTTGGAATCTGGCAGTAACCGTGGCCTCAAAAGCTGGCAAAGTGTCAGATGAAACTAAGCAGATGCAGTTTGCCATCCAGGTACTGTATCATAAATACATAGTATTCGGACATCCAATCATTTGACACTTCTTCCCAAGCATTGTTTAACAGATACTGAGTGTAATTGCATTGGTATGTGTACCTTGCTGCAGGCTCTGAATGGGTACTGCTCCTTGGCCCGGCTGTAGGTTCACCAGGCCCTGTCTTTGTAGATTCAGAATGTGTTGCTGCTGTAGTTGTTGCATCTGGATCAATTGCTGTTGGAAAGCCAGCTGTTTATTCCCCAACTGCTGCTGCTGAGAGAGAGAGAGAGAGAGAGAGAGAGAGAGAGAGAGAGAGAGAGAGAGAGAGAGAGAGAGAGAGAGAGAGAGAGAGAGAGAGAGGCATGTTAAACAACAAAACAAAGAGATGGGAAAAGCGAGAGGAAGAGACTTGGAGAGCTGCAGGATGGAGAGGGCGGGAAAGAGGAGACATTCATTGGTTTTTATAAGCCTTCAACCTCGTCCAGGACATGTTTAGATAGGACATATCCTGGAATAGAGATATTTTCCCCGCCAATCACCAAAGCACTTCCTGAGGCGGTAGACAATAAGCAGACAACAAAACTCTGAAGCTCGGTTCAAAGTGTCGAAGTGCATTGTGAAGCCTTGTGCATTAAGAGATAACGCATTAATCTGTGAGTGACAGTTCCATGTGGTCTAGGACCGACACCAAAGACACGCTTACAAACACGCTTGTTCATTCCTGTGTGCAGCAATCTGTTAGCATGTGGTTGGCTCGCAATTAACACAGCAATAAACAGTGACTAACAACATCTGTGTGCAATGTTAAGAACAGTTACAGATTATATGACATCAGATGTTTATCATTTTACGATAAGGCTTGGTATTTTTTCATTATGCATGAAATCTGTTTTGTGAAACTTGAGAAGCATGACTCCAAAACTCTTTCGCTGTTTCATAAACAAGTCTCAATGTGTGTGGATAGTCATCATTCAGCTATCAAGAGATTTATTTTTGTTCCAGCTGACTTCTGGTGACGTTTAACAAAGAGATGAAAAATGAGCAAAGCGTTTTATCAGCTATGACATAAGCACAGTGTACTCCAAGACTAGCCCTAAACTTGTATAAAAAAGCCTTCAGATCTTTAGCCAGAGGTGGGAAATAACAGAAAAAAGGGCCAAGGTGGAGAAAAGGCTGGAAAAAAGCTATTTAAATGTGATGCATATAAATTATTATGCTTAAAGTGACCTAACATGGCATCATTGACTCAAGCAGTGAAAGTTTGGGCTGGGACTACACTACCGTTCAAAAGTTTGGGGTCAGTACGATTTTTTTTTTTTTTTGAAAGAAATTAACACTTATTTAATAAGGATGCATTAAAGGATTAGTTCACTTTCAACTGAAAATTAGCCCTTTACTTGCTCTCAAGCCATCCTAGGTGTATATGACTTTCTTCTTTTTGATGAACACAATCGGAGATATATTAATAAATATCCTGACGCATTCAAGCTTTATAATGGCAGTGAACAGGGGTCACGAGTATGAGCTGAAGAAAGTGCTTCCATCCACATCCATCCATCATAAACATGTACTCCACAGGATATTTCTTAATATTTCTCTGATTGTTTTCATCAGAAAGAAGAGAGTCATATACACCTAGGATGGCTTGAGGGTGAGTAAAGCTTGAGGTAATTTTCATTTGAAAGTGAACTAATCCTTTAAATTGATCAAAATTGAGAGTAAAGACATGTATAATGTTAGAAAAGATTTCTCTTTTAAATAAATGCTTTCCTTTAGAACTTTCTATTCAATAACAAATGCTGAAAAAAAGTCATTGATTATAATAAATATTTCTTTTGCACCAAATCAGCATATTAGAATGAGTTCTAAAGGATCATGTGACACAGAATACAGAAGTAATGATGCTAAAAATTCAGTTTTGCCATCACAGTAATATATATTATATTAAATGTTAAAATATAAAATAGTTATTTTAAATAATAATAAAACTAAACAATATTACTGTATTTTTGATTAAATAAATGCAGCTTCTATTAGACTTCTTTCAAAAACATTATGAAATCTTACAAACCCTAAACTTTTGAACAGAAGCTTTTGTACCTGTTTTTCTGAACAATGGAAGATGGGTAGTGTTTTGGAAACCTTTTTCAAAGTATACATGGTACATGGTTCACCTTTAAAATAATAAAATAACACACCTATTTCTAGAGCAGAGAGGTGCAGATTTGGGGAGTTGAGTGTGTGTGTGTGTGTGTGTGTGTGTGTGTGTGTGTGTGTGTGTGTGTGTGTGTGTGTGTGTGTAAGGGTAAGGGTGAGAGCTATGCGATACATGGCATGTGCCGATAAGGTCAGTTGGTGTCGTGGTGATAAATGTTCTCCTTCCTGAACTGGCCTGAGTCGAACCACTGTTTCCAGCGACACGCTTTTTGATGTTCCCCCAATGAGAGATGGGCCTTATCTCCTTTAAGATAACGGCACAAAAAAGTGGAGGGGAGAGAGAAAAAATGTTGAAGGAGGGAAGGAAAATAAAAAAGGAAAATAATTAAAGGTAGTTTCTTAATCTCACTGTCAGAGAAGAGTTTGAGGCCGTCACCCGGGGCACAAGGCCTCATGGGAAAGGGCCACATGGGTCAACATCAACAGAGAAGAGAGAAAACACAAGCCCTTTCCAAAACATACTGAGCTGCTTTGTTCCCTACACCCTACATAAGCAGCTGCCTTCAAAAGGCAGCATCCTAACAATCACGAATCCTCATAAGTGAATGATTTGGAATAGGCAGCAACTCCACACAAGAGACTTAGAATTTATCTAAAGAAATTTCTTAACTTCTTTCTTAATCTGGCCCCAACTCTCCGTGGAGGGCCACACCTGTTCTCTTCCCTAACTTTGAGACTGACAGATGTGATAAAAGTGTGAACAAAGAACAATGTTAACACACACACACACAACTAAACGCCAGTATTCAGCATGTCTATCCCTCTCTTCTTCCTCCTCCTCTTCATCCCAGTCTCCTCTCCTTTTTACTTCCCTCCCTGTTTCGGTCCCATGGGACACAGTTCAAGTTCTTTAACACATTGTGTCTGCACGCTGTTTACATTAGATGCAGTTGAGTGGCTAAAGCTAGCGGAGTAACAGGCCTGTCAGCTTGATTTATGAGCACATCAAACAGAGTTTGGGCACGCCAGGCCCGACTGACAGCGCTACTTCATTAGGCTGACTCCAGGGTGACTCCACAGCTCAACCGTCAAACTGAGAGAGAGAGAAAGAGAGATAGAGAGTGGGTGAAAACAATAAAAAACAGAAAGAGAGCAAAAGTCTGGATTGATGATGCAAAAATGTGTGTGGCAACCATCTCTCCCGCTCTTCTATCTGTCTATCTCACCTCTCAACCTGCTTGTGCTGACTGGCAGTGATATGGGCGGCAATTAAAGCATCTTTTACTGAGGGAGAGCATAACGTGTCATCTCTCCATATTCAGCTGCTTTACAAATACAGAGCCCTGAGTGTGAGCTTCCGATTTCAATCACAGACAATATGAACAGGTCGTGATTGTTGAAGTATGATGCTAATAATGACGAATGAAAGGAAAATAAAATATATTGATGAAAATTGAGGTGGTGGTATTATGGCCAGAGATGCAGTTTGCTTCATGGATTCAGGGGTCAGTTTCCTGTGGCAGTTGAACCAACAGCATGGCAGAACAAGGAAAGGTAGGTTTCAAAGGACGAAGGGCTTTAAAAGAGGGCTAGAGGGATGAGAAACTCCACACGTTCTTGTGTTTCTATCTTCTTTCGTCTCCTCACGCCTGACTGCTTTACTTTTAGTCCAGTGCTGTCAGTGCACTCGTCCCCAGGGAAACCCCACTACATGGCAGACAACACACACACACACGAAACCTTAAACATGACTAACTATGCTTATATCTGATTTTCTTTGCTGTGATAATCCAGACAGCACGCATTTATCAGCATGAATAAATAAATAAATAAATAAATATTTTATTTAATTAATTTTATAAATAAAATATTATAAAATTAAGGCTGTCAGAACTTATTTTTCCAGTTTAACGCATTACATTTTCGCAGCATCCGTTTTTTTCTGTCATCATTTGACTGCGCAACAGTATATGATAACTTTATCATTCATTCGAGTGATATTAAACCATTCAAGCGCGATAAGAACTCAAATCTATACTGGTGTGCTGTCTGTGAAGCGACTCTCTGTGAACAAACACCCGAAACATGCACACAGAATGTCGCTTCATTTTCTCTTTTAAACGAGTTAAAAAGTGTTACATAAACGTTAAGAGTTTTGAGAAAATAGGATGTGCGTCAGATCCGCGTCATGTGCAGCAGGTCTTAAAGTGACAGCAACCTAATAAACCTGCTGATGTCTTCATCATTAATGTTATTCAAAGAACAAAAGACAGTGAGAATCACTCACTGCTCTTGACTGAATCACTTTTGTAGCTTTAATAAGGATTAATCTACTGTATAGTCAACTTTTAATTTATGCAGTGTTTGATTCAATTTCAATTAATTGTGATTAATCACAGAAAAATGTGTGATTAATTAGTTTCTTTAAATAGATGATAGCACTAAATAAATTAGATAAAAATAAAAATGAACCATTTAAGTATAAACAATTTGATTTTAATATCCAACATCCAAGCTAAAATAAATAAAAATAATAGTAATAATATAAAAAAGTAAAATAAAAAGTAACTAAAAATAAAATAAAAATAATTAAACCTATTTTAATATTAATTCAATTTTAATTTGAGAAAAAGCATAACATCTTTAAGCAAAGAAACTACAGGTGGTGGTACACACTAGATTTCCAACCTAATAAAACTGTGTGGTGGGGTAGCAGTAAGCAGCACTTAGGTTTCTTACCGAGACAGTAACGCAAAAGCACATGTTCAGTATGTACGACGGGACTGTGGCATGTTGGCCAAGCATTCTCATCTACATTAGTGTAGTTGCGAAGGGCCAAATTTCAGGCCGACTAAAGAGACCCTGAACAAACGTGAGCTGATCCGCGGGGAAGAGGAGCTGACCACTGCCCTCCCGATTTAATTTCCCTGCTCTCTTACCACTCAGAGAGCACACCATCTCCCTTGCTCTAATATTTAATAAGGGAAAATGTCTGAAAAACTCCTGAGGCCTCGAATAAGGTTAGTCATGCTTTTTTATACCTTTCCCCTCCCTCTCACTTTTCAATCTTTTTCCTTTTCTTTTTTTCCTTCTGTCTCTGTCACGTTCCTTGACTATCTGTGGAAAATGTCAGGATACTGGTCTCATTTGAAGAGAGTGTGTGTGTGTTTTGCTCTGTGTACGTGTGTTTCGGGCACCTTGTGCAATTGCCACGCATTTGCTCTATCAGTCACTATGCTGTCTAGGGCATATCTAACAGGTCTTAATCCCTGTCCTGCATGGCCTATAGCATCCTCCTCCACCTCAGTCTCTCACCTGCTATGAAGTCAAGAGCTCATTCATTTTTTTGATCCTCTCAGTCACACATACAGAGGACTGAAAACCACCCTCAATCCTATACAGCTTAGATGGGAATTGGCCTATTTGTGGTGGAGTTGTTAGCTGAGTCCATAAATACAACTGAGACTGTAGATTATTCTCTCATTTAAACCAGTTGAAGGTGGTTTGCTAGTCTCCTAACATGGTGGTTTTTGGGCACTTTTCAGCTGAAATCCCAGCTGGGAGATTACACCGCATTCCAAATTATTATGCAAGTGACATATCAGTAAGAATTCAGTACAATAAACATTCAGATTTTAGTTTTTCTAAGAAAATGTTTGTTTGTTTATTTATCCATGTCTTTTTAGATAACTGGTATCAATCTCAGACAAAATAATTTGCCAGGTCTATGGAAACCCTACTTAGAGGTTGTTCCACATTATTAAGCAAGTCATAGTTCTCATGCAATATGGGGAGGAAGAAAGATCTTTCTGAAGATGAAAAGCATGACATGGTCCAATGTTGTGCAAAAGGCATGAAAACAACTAATATTGTGTGAAAACTGATAGGGCGGCTATAGGGCAGCTATAAAAAAGCCAGTGTTGAGCAGCAAACCGGTATTTGAAGCTTCTGGTGTCTCTGGAGTCTCAAGAAGCTCTCCATGCAGGCTGGCAGTTGTGCGTAAAGATGCATTTTAGCCACCACTAACCAAACCTCACAAAGAGAAACATTTACAGTGGGTGTAGAAATACATTTTCAAACAGTTTTATTGCTGTGGTGTTTTCTGCAGCATGGGATAGTGCATAGTGCATTGTATTTCAGAAGGCACTATCCTCCTTTTTATACCATAGCTGAAAATGGCCAGTTATGAACTCCACATATATTTGCAAAAGTCATTTTGACACCCTCAGAGACCCTAAAGGGACCTTCCATCTCACTTCCCAATATTCCAGCCCAAATCATCACCCACCAGCTCCCTGCTGACGTCGCAGTCTTGTTGGAACGTGGTGGCCATTCACCAACCATCCAGAAATCCATCCATTTAGACCATCCATTGTAGTACGGCATTAGTCAGTGAATAAAACTATTTAAAAATAAGTCTTCATGTATTTCTAAACCCACTGTAAATGTTTCTCTTTGTGAGCTTTGGTTTGGAGTGGCAGAAATGCATCTTTACGCACAACTGCCAGCCTGCATGGAGAGCTTCTTGAGACTCCAGAGACACCAGAAGCTTCAAATACCTGTTTGCTGCTCAACACTGGCTTTTTTTATAGCTGCCCTTTTAATACAATTATTTTTTTGACAGGAACTTTCATTAATAAGCCTTTATCTGACTGAATTCTGCTGTGCTCTAAATCACTCACAAATCTTATGATAATTCGATAATCTCCATTCAGTTTTCACACAATATTAGTTGTTTTCATGCCTTTTGGACAACATTGCACCATTTCATGCTTTTCATCTTCAGAAAGATCTTTCTTCCTCCCCATATTGCATGAGAACTGTGACTTGCTTAATAATGTGGAACAACCTCTAAGTAGGGTTTCCATAGACCTGGTAAATTATTTTGTCTGAGATTGATACCAGTTATCTAAAAAGACATGGATAAATAAACAAACAAATATTTTCTTAGAAAAACTAAAATCTGAATGTTTATTCTACTGAAATCTTACTGATATGTCACTTGCATAATAATTTGGAACGCGGTGTAGTTAAAGCAGCCAAAAAACACCTTAGTCAAGCTTGGAGACAATCTTTGCAATTTTAAACCAGCTAAGACTGGTTTGAACATTTTGTTTAGCAGGGATTACCTCAATTCCACTGATCTCCTTTTATTTAAACAGTCTACTATAACCTGCATTTTGCTAGCAACTGTGTTAGCAGCTATGTGCAGCCATCTCTGCTGTTTTGATGGTTCTGGGCTCTTTTCAGATAGTTAGTCTGTAAAACCATCTGGCTGACCAGTAAAACCATCTTAACATCAGTTTAGTGAGGTTAGGAGACAAGTTTGGGGAGGCTGGGAGACTAACTAGACCAGCTTAAAAACCAGAAAGCTATCTTAGGTTGGTTTGAACAAGGACTCACCTCAAACCCACAATCCACTGGTCTCCTTTCATCAACACATGGTACCATAACTTGCATCTTGCTAGCAACTGTGCTAGCAGATATGGGCTAATCTCTGCTGTTTTCAGATAGACAGGCTATAAAACTAGTTAAACCAACTTAACACCAGTTTGTGGAGGCTGGAAGACTAACTAGACTATCCTAAACCAGTTTAAATACCAGAAAACTGTCTTAGGCTGGTTTAAGGTGATGTTTTAGCAAATAAAAAACCTTGGTTTTCTTTCATCTACACAAGCTATTGTAACCCGCATGTTGCTAGAAACTGTGCTAGCAGCTATGTGCTAATCTCTCTGCTAAGCCGTTTGTTCATTAAGTCCTTGCAGAAACTCCTTGATTAAGTTGTATCAGATATAGCTAACGCCACTGACACACAGGCCGCAAAAGTTTGGATTTCATTTGACCGCCAGATTAGCGCAGATCTCCTCTCCCGCAGTGCGCAGACGGGTGATTATGCCCTCGCCTTTGTTGTGCTGCAGTCTTATCCTCAGTGATCCAACATGATTCCCCCTCACCTTCATTACCCAGATCAGGTCCTTCTCCTCCTCCAGTGCCTTAATTGACAATTAAAGAAACTCGTCGACTCCACCATAGTGGGTTGTAATAGGGATTTTCCACTAGGCTTAGCAGGCGGCGACTTGTAAATTAATACTTAACGAGTATTAGCGGGGAAGCCC
This sequence comes from Ctenopharyngodon idella, assembly GCF_019924925.1. Taxonomy (NCBI): domain Eukaryota; kingdom Metazoa; phylum Chordata; class Actinopteri; order Cypriniformes; family Xenocyprididae; genus Ctenopharyngodon; species Ctenopharyngodon idella. The sequence goes on along the minus strand of NC_067230.1, from coordinate 8,639,780 downwards.
ATGGTAAGGTTTGGAGCATGACTTTGGTCAACGGCAGAGAAATGAAAATCCATATTCCCCAAATGTCTTAATCCGCATTTTTGAATCACTTAATACACAAAATGCAATTGAGTGCTTGAGAGAGGAGGGAAAAACATACGTCTGTTTTCCTACTGAGGATTTCATGTAATGCTCAGTGATTACAGAGCCTTTATAAGGTCTGTGCCGCTCAGTGCAGCACACAATCAGTCATTCAATCACTTCACATATGAGAATACACTTATTTTCAAAGAGTTGGTTTCTGGCTTTCAAGAGGAACTGGCCTCTGCTGTGTGACAAATGATGTGTCAGCCTTCTTGAGGATGCTCATCTAGGGTGCTATGAAGGTGAAGTACACTGTGAAGTGCACTACAGAAGGGAGGAGGACAGGGGTGTCTCACCTCTTTGGCCTGCTTCCCTGCTTGCTGTTGCTGGGTAAGGAGCTGGAGGTGCAACTGCTCCTGTTGCTTCTTGTAGTACTCTTGCAGCTAAACAGAGTGAAAAAGAGAGAATGATTTTAATTTGACAGAAATGTAACACTATTCTGCAAAAAAAAAAAAAAAAAAAAGGAATAAATTAATAAATAAACAAAACAAACAAATGATTGAATAAACCGCATCAGATATTAAAATCTTATTTTATTTACCCCATATTGGCTTAAGCATAAATCTAACTAAACTGTTAAATTTATGTTTACAAATATTATTAATTCAAGATATATTTTCTGAAAACAATTCATAATATTTTTTGCTATTTTGCAAAGCTTATGCAAAGTCAGTTTATTTTTTATTTATTTATTTTTTTGCTTTAAGAAAGTTTAGATATTTTACTAAAACAAGAACATTTGTAATTTTTTTAGTGTGAGAAAAATATGCAAACTTTGGTGTTGCAAGGCCATAGCACAAATATGCAGAAAAAAAATGAGCACTTCAACAAAAACATCAATAACATACGCTTTAAAACAAAAGCAGATTGATGTGTACTGCAAATCCTAGTATGAAGGTCGCATGTATTGTACCTTTTCTCTCTATTTCCTTTATTACCATCTGCTTACACTGGAAAAAATGTGGCGCTATCAAATGAGTCACATGACACTGGGTTTTCTAGGATGAGGTAGCTGGGTGCAAGGAGTCACATATGTCTAAAGGCATCAAAAAAAATGAAAACAGGATAAAACAAGATCAGCTTCTTGCTTAAGGGCAAAAGTGCCTCCATAATAAGGCATATTCATCTTTTTTCAGCATTCCTCTAAAAGGCAGCTTAAACACCTGGCAGGTGGCGTATGAATGTGTCCTGTAAATCATCTGTCCACCCTTCTCTTGGCGTGGCAAACCTGACAGTGTGGAGACAGGCTTCCTTATTTATGATTGACTGAAGTAAAACACACAACACCTGTCTGGGAAAGCGCTGGTAAAACTTGCCTTTCGCTTCTAATCTCTGAGCAGTTTTCATTATATCCTGAATTACAGTTATGATTAAAACACAGGTGGGTAGAAACCAGACAGAGATCAGCACAAAAAAGTCAATTTATGCCTTAAGCATCTGAGAGGTCTGAAATACAGACACCTGCCTGATTCCTACACTGATGCTTCCCTATTCCTGGTACTATCCATTAATTATGTGCAGGGAAGTTTATTATACACAAAATTGCCATTGTCAAATGGAAAAAGCACCTTTTAGGTGTTTTTCTGGTTCTGTTTGCTTGCGTGAGGGGTTTATGTAGTTAATAAAGAACAGAAAAGGTGTTTACACATTGGTTACTTATTCAGTGCTCAGTTGAATGGGTCTCTATCTCCTCTACACAGGTAAACATAGACCTGTATGTGCTTTATCACTTTGAAACACCTCGCCATGGCACACCTTGGTCTGATTAAAAGCTTTGGGAACAAATCGAGGCATGTGGGAGTCAATGATTTTAAGTGTGTATAGTAAGGTTAGGGGTATGTTTCATTCTTCAGAACAATGACAGTTATTAGACAAAAACAAGAAACAGGTGTGTGGGCAGAACAGTAGAGATAGGATTAATCATTTACAATTATCAATTACTAATTCTGTGAAAACTTTAGGAAGTGTGAAAGTGTTATTATTAGTTGCTAAGGCAAACATCACTATTATTATTCTTCATACTTCGAGTTGGGGTCTTATTGAAACTTGTTAACCGAGGGTCTATTGAAGATATAAAATGTTATGGAAAGTTTCATCACATTTTATTGTAGTTAATGTTCATTCAGATAATTGGATATGTCATGAAAGTTTCAAGAAGTAACATGCCTTTGATGCTCACTTGAAAACCTGGAAATAATTCTCAAAAATGTTCCACTAAAACAAGAATAAACTGTATATGTGTGAGGCTTACACTGTTGAAGGTTTAAAATAATACACATTCACAATAATACTCTCTCATTTCCTGCATTTGAAGGAGAAAAAATATTAAACATGAGAAAGGCTTCCTGTTACTCTACCATGTTTACTTTCGCCTATTTGAACTAGCTGCTACTTTCAACTAGCTACTCTTTTACAAAGTCCTAAATGAGACTGGCTCGCACCCACTAACACTGTCATTACACATCTCCAACCGTAGCTCTGGCTAACCGCAGTGGCCACCGCAGACCCACCGCTGTTTGTTTTACTTTCAGATTATTAATTTACTCAGGAAAGCCTATTAAGATTAAAATCTCAGCTTTGCATGGATGACCTATCTGACATGGAAGTACATGTTGACCGAAAGAGCAGAGCACGGAGGCCCTTGGACACGCAGGGGCTGTGGAGGAGCGCCTGGGGGACGGAGGCTACAGCTGGTGGAGAAAAGTAGAATAATGATACCCTCATTAACTCCTTATCACACATACTGTTTACAGATGTAATGCAGGCTTACTCAAGGAATGAGGCACTTAATAGTGGGCTACATCCCAAATCACAACCCTGTGTACAACTCTAAAAAGAAAGACGTGACACAAAGTACTTTAAGTGTACTTTTAATACTTTGTGCGACATGCTCAAAACAATTTCTCTAAACAAATTCTTTCATAATTATTATGCCTGCAGCTTCTTTTTTGACCTCAAATTAATTAAAAAAGACTAACTGGAATATTTGTACTTTTTAAAAAAAAATCATTTGACAATGCAGGAGATTTTAAAATGAACTATTTAAAATGATTCTTTTCACCATTTAACCTAAAATTCTAAAATGTTTAACCTAAGATGTTTGGGGACACTTGAAATACATTCAAATTTTATGGAAATACCAGAAAGGAAACAAAAAGTTACCATTCTCTACAATGGTTACTTTAAATACCACATTATAAGAAATATTAATCTGAAATTTAGGTGAAGTGTGTGAAAGGCTGAACAAGGTTTAGACTTCCCCTGGCCATGGACTTGAGACTAGCGTAGAATTTTCTCATTCAAACCACTGCCTACTGCTCTTTCTGATTGCTTTTAGAGGGAAAAGGCTCTGTTTTTTTCCCCATAATAATAGAATATTGGTGAAACATATTTGGCTAACGATATTTTACGCTCTGGAGATCATCGAAGGTTTCTATTTACAAAGTGATATCTGTTGATTTTGTAAACGCAATGGCCAATCAGAGGTGTTTAAGGTAGCACTGAACAAAAACTCAGGCATTTTGAGCGGTGAGTAAATTCCAAGTTCTGCACACTCTCAAATCCTCTCATTATAACAAACAACAGGTTCATTGATCGTGATAAACTGAGACGAATGACAGCTTTTTTGTGATTATAAAGTGAAGCGCTCTTTGCACGCTTTCTGCCATGCCAAATCACGCATACAGTATGCTTGCTTTTCTGTTAAAATTAACAGTGGTTTGTGAATGTAGATGCTTTAATAAATAGTTTATAAGGAGCGTTTATGCTGGGATGTGTAGGTTATGCAGTGACATGTAACTTGAAACTATTTCAAGGAAATATATTTAAATGAGTTTTTAAAGGGGAAGCGCATCTTCTTAGACTTACCCTGGAGTTGGCTCACCCTCCGCCTAAAATTAAATTTTAACATTATACAAAACGGAACTTGAAACAATTATATTTATAAATGACTATCACCCGGAGACCCACCGCCTTCAACTATTTTTTATTTTAAGTCTTTGGTACACTTCAATGTGCTACAGACGTACATATTTTTATTACCATTTGGTATGTTTTTTTTTTTTTTTTTTTTTTTTTTTTTTATTGTGTTGTTGTGAAATTTAAGAGCTTTGGTAGCTTATGTTTATGAAGTGTGTGCATAATAATGCAAATGGATTTTGGTGTTGTTTTAATATAGAACTTGGTCTATTTCAGTTATAATAAATACAGGTGAATGTCTGTTTGTCAGATCAAAAAAAAGTGTGCTCCCCTATGAAAACTAAATGCCTCCCCATTCTATATGCTTTGGCGACGGCCCTGTCCCAGGTTATGTCGCTGCGAGAATGACTGTGCAAAAGACCGAAAACTTTGCTGTCTGACCTCAGAAAACTTCTCTTGGCCCGATCAGAGCGTACACAACTCTTTGGTCTTAAACGACATATCCCACTGTTTTTACCAGGCGAGTTGTTCTACCAAGCAATGCTAAAACAGTTTTCCCTCTACAAAATCCATCTCACACCACTGAGTCCTTTTTTACTACCTGTCGCCATGCTGCTCTCCAGGATATTGAAGGTGAGCTGCCTCGCGTCTGTGATGCCGAGCCACATCCCTTTCGAACAGGGGAAGTCAGCGAGCCGTAAGGTGTGAAGCGAAACTCCATTTACCACACTAGAGGCGTTTGGCTCGCAATATGTCGCCCGTCTCTTGGTTTAAACTCTCCTCCACGCCTCGCTGCCGCCCGCCTGGCCCCGCTGCCTCTCGCCCACTCATTACCCCTTTAATTCATGCCAATATGAAGCTGAATAGTTGCGGGAATAATTAAAGAATAATTAAGGGTTTTTTAATGATTTGATTCAGTGGGCCCTTTTCACGTTAACTGCATGCCTTGAAAGGCATTCACCTTAGATTCCCATTATTGTGACCTTGGTTTTACTTAACAGCACAGAGAGGGGATAAAAAAAGGAAAAATATATCAGCTGGGCTGTAATTAAGGGTTGGAGGGATGTAAAGGTTAACTCACACATGCATAAGTGCACACGCATACATAAACATGCACTTGCTCTCTCTTTCCTGCGCTAGCTCTGTCTTTGTATGTAAAATCATATTTGTAAGGGTATTCACATGCAGAAAAAGCCAAAGCCCACTCGTTCTCCCACACACACTGGGATGAGATCAGGGATGGATTTCTTTATGTGTGTGTTGGCAGGCTCTCTGATTGCTCCATTTGCCGTGTGCGAGAGAGTGAACATTAAAAGCCACTTCTCACGTGGTTCATCGCCACTGCGAACCATTAAACCCACTGGCTTTTACTGGAGATGTAAAACGGCCCATGAACGGTAACTATTTCAATTTCAATATCCTCGTTAAATATAGAACAAAAAAAAGAGAGAAATAAAGTGGGGGGAGGGGGACAAAAGTGCTAAGTTTCTTTCTCAAACAGCTGAATTTTGATTTCTGCGAGTGAGCGACTCTTGATAAATTTGTCTGATCTGCTTGGTGCAATTTATACTTGCCTACAGCAACCTCCTCCTCCTTACTACTACTGTAAATCAGTTCTGCTCTGTCAAGATCATTTATGTAACGGAAAACTCTTTTTTTCGCCTTGTAGTTGTGAAAAATAATCATACGTTCTTAATCAAATAGGTCTAGTTGAGGTGCCTGACCTGATTTCTGCCCGAGAGGTGTGTGTGAAAAGGTCGAGGGTTGCGAGTTTTGGGACGATGTTAAATATTTGAGAGACGTGAGAGAAACGGGGTTGTTTGTTTCTTCATGTCTGCTCAGCGGCCGCACCTCTGGCCTCCAGGCGATATCGCAGTGAGATAGCAGAGGCCATGCAACTAATAAACAAAGAAAGAAAGAAAGAGAGAGAGAGGCGGGAAGAGATATGGAGAAGTCTGGCTCAGCAGCTGGGTGAGAAACATTGTCCTCACTCTAACATAAGCGCTCCCTGACCGCCGGCGAGTCGACGTGTAGCGACACCAGCCAAAGGAGGCGTCATCGACACTAGTCTGCTAGTAAATGCTGCTTATAAACGCCAGATACAAGTAACATCAAAGCCGGGGAAGATATCATTCCGGGCATGCCTGTGAGGATGCAATCAAAGTTACACAAAACGCGATTACATTACACACTCTGACGTCTACATTCAGGGCCTATTAACGGGGATCACACATGAATGTGCATTTACTGTGCCATCCGATGGCACTCTATAAAAGCACTGGCAACAGCTGAATGACGTTCCGTCAAGCTGGCCGGATTTTCCTATAAAACATGTATGGCTTGAGCAGTTAGAGGGCCGGGTGGGAGGGAAGAAGTTTTCTTAGGGAAGAATAGAACAAAGCGTATGTGTTTTTTATGTCTGAGTGCACATATTGCTTGCTTTATATATTCAAGAAGGTTTAGAAGGCTTGTTTTATTATGTACCCATTGGCACCAACTTGATATTTTCCACTTAATGTTAAGTTTTTGTATAGAAGCCAGTTTCTGCCTCAGAAGGAGGAAAAAAAAAGGGTATTTATGACTCTTTTTCTTCATAACTTCAACTTTATTTCTCATAAATGTGAATTTATACATTACCATTCTGTAACCAGTAAGGATGCATTAAATTAATCAAATGACAGTAAAGACTTTAACCTTGTTACAAAAAAATATATATTTCAAATGCTGTTCTTTTAAACTTTTTATTGATCGAAGAATTATGAAAAAAATGCATCAGTTTTCTTAAAAATATATTAAGCAGACCAATTGTTGTCAACACTGACAATAAGAAATGTTTTTGAGCACCAAATCAGCATATTAGAATGATTTCTAAATACAACAGAAAGTTATTTTAATAATATTCCACAATATTATTGTTTTTACTGTATTTTTGATCAAATAATTGCAACTTTACTCTTGTAAATGAAACTCTTTCTCACAACCGTGACTGTATTTTTTCAGTTGCAACTATCTCACAATTGTAACTTTCTCATAGTATTGACTTTTATATCTCACAATATGCCTTTTTTTCTTTTTTTTAACTAAATCTCACAATTGTCTATGGATTTAATTGGCTTTAATAGTTTTCTATACTCAAAAAAACCCTAAATTAATTTGATCAGCCTAAAATAAATAATAAGCCAAATAAAGTCTTATTATGAAACTCCATAAAAAAAATGTAAAAGCTATGATGTCATACACTTTTGTTGGAAAATTATGGCATATGGTGCAACACATGTCACTGCAGCACAGCTTTTAGAGGACATGATATAGCAAATAGCATATAGTAAAATTTTGATTAGCCAATAACCAATAGGCAGTGTACCTTTTGTGTGGTTTCTTTGGGCTTGTCATTTACAAATATTGTTTTAAGCTGTGTGTGCGGTGACTTCTGTGTCGTTGTGTGTGCGTGTGTTACCTGTTGCAGCATAAGGGCTTGTTGCTGTTGGAGTAAAGCTTGGAGCTGAGGCGGAGAGAGGATCTGCTGCATCTGCTGAGGAGTTATCATCTGTGGGGTCATCATTGCCATGGACACTGGCACCTAAAAAGAGCAGACAGTTCAATAAGTGACTGCATACATGGTTGTGCGTGTATGTTTGAGCATCGTACTCTGTAACAGTGGCTGTCAACTGGTGGACCGTGACACTAATATGTATTACAGGTCTGTGCGGCAAGGAAAAACATACTAAATGCAAGTTCTAAAATGCATGTGATAAAACAAACAGGCTTATCAACTGTTAAGATGCTGAAGATGCCCACCTCTACAGTGAGATAAGCACAAATAAGCAGATACCCTCACCTTAACATGATACAAAGCCATTTCTGTTTTTCTAGCTTCATAAAGGAATGTTGTACTTCACTTTAATTAACTCTTTATCCTGTCATGGCAAAGAGAGTACACAAAACATCAGCTCTGTTGACACAATAGAGCTCCACACTGCTTGCATTGTAAAACCCTGGCAGTTTTTCCAAAAGAGAGAGAGAAAGCGTGTTGATCAAATCTTCCCCTGAGTATGTAGTCTTTATCAGCCTGAAAGTACTTCAATAAACATAATATTATGATTTGTTATCTAGAGAATCACATCTTTGGAAAAAATAACAAACAGTCTGATAAGATAGCTATCGGCAGGAAACAACTTGCAACAGTCTGGAATTGAGAGCACAATTTACTAGACAAGAACGAGGCGTAAAGATGGAAAGCGTGATTCTTATCTTATGACAAATATGCAGAAAAGGAGAAATGGAAAGAGAGCCGAGCTCAACAATAAGGATTTTTCTCTGCAAGCCCAGTCGGGCCATTAGTTCAGATTTTTACTTGGTATAGAAATTCATGTATTTTATTTTTAATATGCACATATATGTATATTTTGTACTTGAAGTGTCACATTAACTTTTCTATGGAAACCCATTTCCCGCTTAAGAGTAAAAATTAAATTTAACCGTGAAATTTTTACTCTGAACTCGGAATTCTATCTTTTTTGGAACCTAAACGCTTTAAAACAAAACAAAACAAAACAAAACAAAAAAACAAAAACACAAAAATAAATACAAAACAAATACAAACACAAAACAAAAAAGACAAATAATTTGTTTTTTATTTTTAAAAAAGAGCTCAATGAAACAAAAATTATGAATTCATACAAATACTTATCTTGGAAAATGATGAATACAAAACATCACTGTTATGTTTGATGCGTCCAAGACAATTAATTCCAAAATCTCATCTAGATAACTTTTTAATATGATTTAAGCAATAAGGTACAAGAGGCTGTGCTGTATCATAAGTCAGTCTGTGACTTATTCACGATACAGCACTAGCCTCGAGTACCTTATTGCTTTTATAAAACAGTTACCACACAATACAAATATTAAAGCCAAAAATATGTATCAATGCAACTTTTATGAAGTAAACTTTCACTAAAAACCTTCCTTCCTCCGGAAAAAATAGTCCCTGATCGTAAACAGCAACAGAAGTTACATTTTTATGCCATTAGATGGCGGCAAAGACTGTCTTTATGAGTGTGTCAGCCAGTAGCCAAGACTTTTACATTGAAAAGACTGAATTGTTGTGAACACGGAACAAGACGCAACTGACAAATGCTTTGACTAGCGCTGTCAGTCACGGGAAAACCCCTTAACTGTTAAAAGGACAAGATAATACATCAGATATTTAAACAGATTTTTTATTTTGAACATTGGACCTGACCTGAAGGAAAATGCTAAATCTGAATGCAGGTAATAAACTCGCTCAATCAATCTCTTTCTTACAATACTCTTCTAGTTCTACATAATACAGTAAACTTCAATGAACAATATCAACAGAGAACAAACAGTTTACGTTGCTAAGAGTGGTTGCTAAGGGTGTTGTGTAGTGATACACAGAACCGATGGGTGAAGCGGTCATAGCCCTGTTTTATCGTGAATAAAACACAGCTATTGACCAATCAGAATCAAGGACAGGAACTAACCGTTTTATAAATCAGCAGAATTCATAACAATAATGTTCAAAACATCACACAAACTAAATATTTCAGTTAAGTATGAATTACATAGAAACACATTCACATGATCAATGCAGCGCTGACCCACTACAGCTAGTAGCAATCCGTCAACTGTCCTAAAACTCTCATACTGGTCATGGGCATCCTTACTCTCTCTGCGTGTGTGTGCCTGTGAGAGATGGTTTGGAAAGACCAGAAGGCAGGCAGCCTGTACATGATTACATCCTTTAATGCAGTAGTACCGGCCACTCTGTGAACTTATGGGCAGCTTTTTAACGGGCCAGCAATTTCCACCAGTACAATTTGCGGCTGCTTCCTCGAATGCAGCTAGCGATCTTCCACTGAGACACATACGCACACACACACACACACAGAGTCTCTCCGTGGCGTTCCATTTATTTTCCTATTTACTGCTCAAGGGCCAGAACTGATCATCTCCCTGCAACTGCTCAATAAAAATAAAGCTATTTACAGGCAACGGCTGGCTTGAAGCTGACATACGAACGCAAACTACAATCCAGCATAATACGTACATTTATCTACATTTTCCACTCAAAGGGAATAAAACAGACAGGCAATGGCGTGACGACTTCCCAGTCCACTGCCAGTCTGATCTGATATTTGCATTCATTTGTTTTCATGTAGCGCCTGAGCGCTCATATTTTCAGCAGTTTATCTATTCGGAGCTCGAGGGCTCGTGAGGAGGGGTGGAGGAAGGGGGCGAGATAAGGGGAGGAAAGACGAAGAGAGAGAGCTGTCAGACGCAAATTAAATCTGTAAAGGGCTGATTTGACTTTGTAAACAAGATTGGCGGTAAATACGAACACCGGCTCTTTTCCCCGCCGGAAAGAGGGATGAAAGCTCGCGAGTCTCATGGTTATCTGTGACTGTCCGATATTTTATTGTAAACGTCCCTATCACAATCAAACGAGCCATCCGTATCCTTCACTATGAGGAGGTGGGAACGCTTCCCAGAATCCATGACAGAGACAAAGAGGCAAAATTATGCACTCTTTTACCCTCTATGACTTATGCGCCACAAGACAGACACATTTTATGGGCTGGCGTGCCACTCACCTTGATTAATTATAGGCGTGACGCAGGTGAGGCTATGTTAGACTAGCGCTTACAGCTAAAGCTAGCAAGCACGGACATATTTCTGCTGATGATATCATGCATCTGATGCCATCGCGGGAGTGTGTTCGGTCCTCTGCCAAAAATCGTGCACCCGCCTTTGATGACTTATATCAAGGGTTAAAACATCAAGGGCCCTACAATTACAGCTTTGAAAGTGAGTATTTGCACCCAGAGAGGAAAAGGCGTCTGAAACAAAGCCAGGGCGGCATCCGAGGCGAGAGCCAACAGCAGGCCGGTCAGCCAGCCGGGACGTGCCGTATGTGCGCGCTTGTGTTGTTTGTGCGCACATGGGGTGAGACAGAACGTGAGATAGGGTGAAAGAGGGGGCTCGGTGTGGCGGGCGCTTGGCATCACGCCAATTTGCCACGCACGGCTGCTTGTCACCGGGAAAGAGCGAAATGAAAACCTGTAATTAATTGCTCCTCTGCATCCCATTCTCCCGCGGTGACAACCCATACATTCTATTTTATACACACGTTCATTGACATTTTCAAGTTGCAGGCGTAATAATTACCAGAGTTATAACACCTTCTATTGCGGCGCGACAGTGGGATTGACGAGCCGCCTGAATGCTGAGTTGTTAAGGTTTGACGCCATTAATTGCCCCTATAATCTAATATCACAAAGGCGGGCCATTACACACCATGAGCGGAGCGTGCAATTCGACACTACGGTTTCAGAGCAGTGCAGGAAAACAAAAGCGCGCCATTAGAGACTTGACGGCCGCTAACAAAAGCGCAGCACAATGCGGAATTATATTTTCATTCGGCTTTGTCTCTCGCCATAAATGATTCCCCCGTTCATTTGCCGCTGAATAGACCCAGTAATAGAGGAGCCAGAAACCCCAACCATTTGAAGTCAGGCATTTATTAAATGCATTTAATTTTTTTCTCCCATTTTTTTCTCTCTTTCTCTCTTTAAATTAACATGCAAAGGGAAAGAAAGGCGAGGGAGATATTTTGTTAGATGAGCAGAAGCACAGCGGTGAGCACCTTGCTGTGAATTATCAAGCCTGAACACTCATTTACTGTATTTTAAAAACAGCGACAAAAAGTATTCTGTCCACATATGACGAGAGAGAATAACAAGAGAGACCTGTTGTGATGTGTTGCCAGTAAAGGGCTAGAGATGCCTCAAGTTTGGACCACAGGAAGAGCACTTGGCCTATAGTGGAGCTTCAATAGGCAGCCAGACAGACAAAGCTTTGGAATACACTGTAAAAAGTAATACGTTATTATCTGCTCCATAAAATTTTGGCAACAGATTACAAGCAATATTATTAATTAAATTCATCAAATAGAATTGAGTTAGAATTAATCAAATTAATTCCTTAAATGTCAACCATTTAAAACGAGTCAAATTTAAACAAAAATATCTGAATAACAGACAGACGTCAAAGATGAATTAAGAACTCTTTATTTTTTTATTGCCAACATTGAAGACACCTGATGATAACAAGCAGAATCACTGAAGGAAAGGGAAACACAAGAATTAACAGGTTTAGATGTTGATGTTGATTTTATTGAACATATTTGGTCACCGCTATGGTGATCAGTGTTTCATTTAGTTGGGCTGTTTGACTCTGCTTTTTATGTCAGTTTGTGGTTTTTGTAATGGTGTTCGCTAATTTTACACATTTTAAATGGTTGACTTAAGGAATTAATTTGATTAATTCTAACTCAATTCTTATGTGTTGAATTTAATTAATAATATTGCTTGTAATCTGTTGCCACAATTTTATTGTGTAGATAGAGTGTATTACTTTTTACAGTGTATATAGACACATTATTTAAGAAAAAAGCTATTAAATCATTTAAAATATAAACATATTTATAAAAAACAAAAAAAAAACAAAATAAAATATAAAATAAAAACCTTAAAAAATATATATTAACAAAAATAAATAAATACATGACGACACATTATGAATGATTTCCTCTTTATATTTTAGCTATTCAATAGGCACATATTTCACTTGCACCTAAGAGATCAAGGTTTGGTATGTTAACACATGTAGCTATTCCCTACTGGTCAATGCTGTAACTAAAGTTATATGAGGGCATATTTTCTATTTTGACAGCTGTGAAAAAAAGCAGGCAACATTTAAATCAAAATAATATTTCATTATAATTCAATAGATGCATGACAAATGCCTATTTTTACAGTTCCCAATTATTTATTCATTTATTTATTTATTACAATTTTTAAAAATGAATTTATTTGTCTGTAATTAGTCAAATGGCATTTACGGACCAGGTAACTGCCTCCAAAAAAAAAAAAAAAAAAAATTGCTCATGAGTGCTCATGAGCAAAGATTGCGGCTGAACAACTGCCATTGAGATGAACAGGAAGGCTAACATAAAGCTCACTCTGCAACAAAAGCAAATAATATCAGGTCTTACGCTATAATAACCTGTGTCCACCAATCACTGATCCACCAATCAGTGTCACGCAGGTCAAGGGTCATCTACGGAGGGCGGCTCTTGTGGTCATTTTCAGTGTATTTCACTTATCTCATCCACCTTTAATCAGGTGGGGGGTAAAACACACACACAATCACTTTAGAGGTCAATATGGTAAATGGAGCTCATCTATACAAGGCAAAACCTCTTCTCGCACTCACCCGCAGCTTTGAGTTTGTAAGTGGCACGGCATCTGAATGCATCTGTCTGTGAGAGAGCGCATAATATATGGTGTGTATTTGATGGCCATCCCCTAAAACCATCTCCACAAGCTTCTGAGACTGTCTGCTAATGAGCCAGCTTCAGTGGCACCTCTGGAGCCTCCCACCACCATTAAGATTCACCAGCACTGTCCGCATGCACCACGAAGAGCTACCCACTACTGACAGGGGTCAGCTTCAATACAGAGAGAGAGAGAGAGCAGCAGGGGAGATGGCCGTTCGCAGGGAGCGGAGCAGTAATTAGAGTGGCTATTTGAAGAGCGAGTTTAACTGATTAACAAAGAGAAGAGATGGGAAATGAGGGAGAGAGAGAGAGAGAGAGAGAGAGAAAGAGAGAGAGAGAGAGGAGAGGGAAGCCGAGCCGCAAGAAGAGCGATGCGTCCCAGAGGGTCATAAAGGAAGTAGTAAGGACAGAGAATGCATTCCAATGAGCCTTATTCTGGCTTTTCCTTTTTTTCTGGCCTTGATAAATTACAATCAGTCTTATCAACCCCTCCGCTCATTAAAACACAGACACAAGGACGATGATGTGAATCTCTTGTGAACCTACAGAGAGACCTGCGGCCAGAGCCCGACATTGTGCAGTTTATGTGGGGTCTGAACCGGAACAAGTGAGAGTGTTTTAATACGAAATCCTCCTCAGCACAATATACTGTCAGTCTGCCAAATGACTCACTTTCATTAAACTAAAACCATCCGCACTTAAAAGCATTTTGTAGGCGATTCCCTGCAAAATGTTTCACCTGTGCTCCTAGATTCAATCTGATTCCATTAGTCTGGATATATGGAGCGTCTCAATGCATTCAATGATAAGTTGTGATGTTTCTGCTCTAATGAAGTGGCCACTCAAATAATTTGCCATTTAAAAATATATTTGGGAGTTGTGGTACGTCTTGCAAGTGAATCAATGCTTGTTGCACCTGGTGTTAAATAATTGAATATGTATGATATATTTGGAATGATTTGACTGACAATATTTAATTAGGAAGCATCATAAATATCGCAATGATTTTAATGCACTTTTTATTTGCTCATTGGATGGATGGATGGATGGAGGGAGGGAGGGATGGATGCTACACCCTTCATCACCTCCTTTGTATTTATCTCTATTAGCATTTTTAGAATTTAAAAAAAAAAAAAAAATGAAACCAGGCAGTGAGTACAAAGTATAGAGGAGATCTTCATTTTGGGAAAGGTCAACCTCCCAGTAATGAGCCGTACAGTAAATTATGGTATTTAAATAAATGGATGATGATGAATGCATCTCCATTCTCTGGAGGATTCTTTGCCATTCCATATTACAGGGTAATTATCACATGTAGTGCGGTGGTGCATACACACACACACACACACACACACACACACACAGGAGCAGGAGAAAAAGTGGGCGAAAGAGCCTCAAGTGAAAGCATATAAAAACATGTTACTAAACTTTGGACAGACGTGGCAAATCAGCTCCATAAAGCCATAATTGGGACTGGCTGAGTTCTTGAAAGGCTTTTTATAGCTAGAGAGGAATAATATACTCGTCCATATAAAAAAGGGGGAAAATCTGATAAACGGCACTTAAAGTTGAAGAATTTAGAGAAGAGCACAAAGGTCTAGCACTTTAAAGACTGCGAGGGAACTCAGCTCAGACTCTGGAGTATGAATTACGACAGAGCGACACTCATGTGGAAAGGTGGCCAAAGAATCACTCCGACTATGTAAAGAGAGCAGAGTTCTGGTCATCCAAATCTAAAATCCTGGTTAATACACATACACACACAGGAAGAATTTAGTTCTTCTAGAAAGCTGAGATGGGGTGTCATATAACAGCTAAGAAACACAATTGTCCCTCTGTGATGAGCAAGAAAACAAGAGAGTGAACTAACTGGTAAAGCCTTAGTGAAGCACACAATATTTAAAGGGATTCTTAATGTGATTTTACAAAAAAGAGGAGAAGTGTTTTCAAAGATTAATTTTAGGTGAGTGTTAAGGCCCGGTTCACACCAATAACGATAACTATAAAGATAACAATAAAGATATAGTTCTAAAAATTGTTACAAATATAAAAGAATAGCACTGTCCACACCACAGCTATAACAATAACGATATAGAGAAATGATATCGTTGGGATCACTTTCAGAATGATTTTTTTTTCCAGCCGTTGAATGATAAAACACTGACAGCCAATCAGAATCCATTCTAATTTAAGGGCTCATGCATTTAAAATGGCAGACGACACTGCGGAGAAGTTAACCGCCGAGGTCCAGAAAAAGCCACTACTTTTTGACAAGTTAAATCCCCTTTTCAAGGATACTTTAAAGAAAATGGATATATGGAAAACATCGGTCATACCCTCGAAAAATCGGTCATACCCTCGGAAAATCAGTCATACCCTCGGAATAAACGGTAAGAAGTATTAACGATGAGATCATTGTGCCAGGCTAGCAAACAGCGTAACATAAAAATTACCTCAGGTATCCAGCACTAGTTTCGACAACATTGTCTTGGCTTCCTTTGAAGCTTCCTTTTTTATTCCACTTTATTGACATCGTCAGCTAAATTCACTGTTAGATTAGATCGATTACACTAGCTATTCACTCGAAACATAGCATGCTGAGGACATCTGCTGGTGAAAGCCGTGTAAATTCAACAAGAACAGCAAAAACGTTGTACACACTTTGAAACCGCAGTGCGCGAGCTTAGAATAAACAGACCGTTATCGTTCGTTGGTGTGGACGCAAATATAGTTATCGTTATAGTTATCGTTGTTGGTGTAAACAGGCCTTACGATGACAGAAAAAGTAATCCAAAAGTAAAAAATAAATAAATAAGCACAATTAAATATCCAATATCGACAGAATCCATCATGCATCCCAATTTTAATATATCTACATTCTCAAAAAACATAAGCCATATACTTAAACAAAGCTTGTAAAATTGAGTGGCGATCACATAATAGGTGGCACTATAAAACATGACAAATATAAACATTTAACATGTTAGCATGTGTAATGGAGAAAGATGGAGGCATACAAAGTTATAATGAATATATAAACACCACAGTCAGTCAATCTCAACGATCCATCTTCAAGCTCACCGGCATTCCGCGGGGACCCTGGAGTGGGAGGGATAATTGAAAAAATGACAAGGAGACGACTAGAGGAGACATCACACGCGGGCATCCATGCACACGTGGGACAACATTCTAGCGCTGTTTACCCCCGTCAAAAAGAATTACTCACCTCACCGATGGAAGACTGGTAGACTGCCTAACCGCAACCCACAGCTCACACTCTCTAATTCTCTCTCTCCTCCTGCACTAGAGTACCTGCAGTCTGCACTGATGGCCATTATGATCAGTTTATTCACGGGTGCGCTCGTGAGTCTACTGCCCGCGGGCTCAAGCCGGTAAACAAGCCGTCACATCTCATTTACACATCAGCGCCATTAATCGCCTCCCAAACCAACATCAAGCGCCGGGCCATGAGGCGAGAGGGAGATGCCGGGGAGGGAGGATGGAGGTTAAGGCTGGGGTTATGAAGGCTTGGAGGGGTCAGAGACAGGGGGGAAACAGGGAGAGAAGGGATGGAGGAAGGGGGTATCCAAACAAAAACAGGAGGGAAGGGGGAGATCAGATGTGAGGAGGGAATTACTAAGACTGTACCACAAGAAAAGGGCTCAAGGAATGGCTTAGCATCTGAGATGCAAGGATCTCTGTAGGAACACTGTAAGGAGCGATCACCAATGTGTCCTTAAGGAAGACACTTGTCCTTACAATTTATTTGAGTTAGTTAGTTGTACTGTATTGTTCAGCCTTGGCTACAAATTGACCCTTCGCCAGAAGTTTAATTGACAGGCGATCTAACTAAAATAATTTATATATATATATATATATATATATATATATATATATATATTATATATATATATATATATTTATATTATAAATATATGTAAACACATATATATATATATATATATATATATATATATATATATGTTTACATATATTTATAATATAAAATATGAATGTATATATAAATAAATATATATATATATATATATATATATATATATATATATACACACACATCATAAGCACTATATATATATATATATATATATATATATATATGTGTGTGTGTGACAAAAATGTGTTTATGAATTGTATACATACTTTTTTAAACATTTTTATATACATTATATATACTTATAATCTTTTGTTTATATTTATTTTTTTAATATTTATATATTCTTTTTGTTTACATATTTATTTATATATTGTGACAGAAATACAGGCTTATTTATATAGTAACACTTTACAATAAGGTCTCATTTGTTAACCTTAATGTATTAACTAATATGAACTAACAACGAGCAAAACATTTGCTACATTAGGCCTATTTATTAATCATTTAGTTAATAAAAACAATTGTTCATTGTTTGTTCATGTTAGATCACAGTGCATTAATGAATGTTAAAAAATACATTTTATTTTAATAACGTATTAGTAAATGTTGAAATTAACATTAACTAAGATTAATAAATGCTGTAGAAGTATTGTTCATTCTTAGTTCATGTTAACAAAAAGTAGTTAGCTAATGAAACCTTATTGTAAATTGTTAGTATTTATACATACATTTACATTGCATGTGTATGAAATAACCACTTCAGAATCCTCAGAATCACCCTGTCCGGGTTTACTTTGCAGTAATGACAAAATATACATTATCCCTTACGAACGCAGCAAACTGCTAAGCAGTGCTTGACAATATGGCTGTTGTAAATCCTACCAACACATACAAACTGTTGCCTCTGTCTCCTAACTAACACTTATGATCATTTATCTCCACCATATCATCATATGACTATCACATATACTTTGCAAGAATGCTAAACTGCTACATGCCAACTCTCTCAGCCACTTTTAACCCATCCCCCATCATACTAAAGCAGAATCTGTTTATCAACACATGAACAGGAGAACAAAATGCCTCCACTGTTCCACTAGAATAATTCCCTTCTCTTAATCCTGACAGGAGGGGGCAAGGGGTCACATTTCTCAGGTGGAAGCGATAAGGGAAGCTAGGTGGGGTTAGCATAAGGGGGGACGGATGGGAGAGCTTTTAAACAGTCACACCGCCACCTTCAAAAAGCCTGGAAGATATTAGCCTGCATGTGGAGAGTGAAGGGTCACTATTGAGCGGGACGTGACGCTAAAGAGGCCTGTCATTTTAATAACAGGCCCGCTGAAAGGCTGCAGGCGCTGTTACCAGGTGGCTCTGTGATGATGTCTTCCAGGCTGTAGGGCCCTGATGCACACAGCCACCTTTTCACAAGCTAATTTGTCCCAAAATGATCTAAAACCCCCAATGCCACCCATCTCCCGAAGTTACCCCATTACCTCCCACAGGTATTTATCATATCGCACTTCTTATACAGTACATGGTGGTGGTGCAGGCGGATTTGTTTGCGATGGTTTGTCGTGTGTGTGTGTGTGTGCGGTGTGTAATAAAAGCCAGCCACCGGGGGCTGCAGGGCTGAGCGATTCTAGAGAAGCAGAGAATTCTGGGCTGTCACTTGCTTATTTTCACCCAGTTCAAAGCTCGCGTCTGGGGACCGCTTTCTCTGACAGCGTTCGGACAGCATTCGGACAAATGAAAATCCGCCGTTGCGCGAGTGCCCCGAGTCGGGCAAGTTCAAGTGGAAAATCCCCCCACCACTCCGTCTTCCATATCCCTCTTCCATTAGTCCCTCGCTTTCTGCGGACGTCCCTCACACACACACACATATGTGGCTCTATCTAACGCCTCACTGCCCCAGAATAAAAATGACAACAAATTTCCAGTGGAACACAACAGAAGAGATGACTGGGGTGCGGAAATATAAAAGCCCATTATCGACCGCGTTCATTACACTTTTCACTCATGTTTCAGATCAAAAAATGGACTTTTACACTCCACTGCTCAAACCCAAACTCTGAAACGGCCAGCACGGCCCTGGGTGTTTCTCTTCTTGCTCTCTCTTTCTCGCCGTCTTCAATCTGTCAGGCCTCTTGCATTCTGGGTCACCCTCTCTAACCCTCTCTCTTTTCAAAACAACCTCTTTGAAAAGGAAAAAAAAAAGTGCCAACTAAGCATTTCCACTTAATGGACAAAACAGAGTTTTCAAAAATAAAAGTTCACAAAAAAAGGCTCCGTCCAGTATGGATGGTCTTTTTGTCCCCCATTGATCCGAGGTGTCTATATACGTGTCACTTTCCAAAAAACGGCAAAGAATTCTTATCAAAACCTGCTGTAAAGTGGCTATTTGCATGATAAGCGCTGCATTGTGTTTTACCGCGATAAAGAACAAACATGAGAGGTAAATTTTCATTAGGGTCAAAGGACTTTCAAAGTTCATTCTGTAAAACTGATCCCAAAGTGCTTGACCACACTGAGGTGGAGGTTCCAGCTGGCGTCAGCCATCTCGCCATCGGATCATCTCAATGTGGTACTCCCTTCACCCAGTGCTACCGTGGCAACGCAGCCTCTCTATCAACGCTCAAGAGAAGGAAACTAATTAGCATGTCTCTAATGAGTCTTTTCATTTTTTTTTTTTAATTAAACGAGGTCCTCAATAATACATGAAAAGAGGGCACTTTTTCTTTTCAATTACCAACAAAGATGGGACTGAAGCCACGTGTGTGTATGTAAAATGGGTCTATATAACTATGATAATAAATTCTATGCCCTTTACATCACCTTATACACAAAGATAAAAATAGTCTTATGGTGTGACGGAGCTATTAAAACTTGCAGACTTTATTATGCTGCTAATTATAAAACATCAAATAAACTGAATGAAAAAGTAAACAGTTAAATAACTATACAAACAAAATAAATTCCATAAACATTTTTTCAATTTAATTATATATAATATATAATAATTCTATTCTATTATATATTTAATGCATCATATACATATGTATATATATATTTAATGCATCATATACATATTTATTTATATATATATATATATACATATATATTTATTTATATATATATATATATATATATATATATGATGCATTAAATTGATAAAACGTTACGGTAAAGACATCTATAATGTCACAAATGATTTCTATTTCAAATAAATGCTATTCATCAAAGAATTCTTAAAGAAAATATATCACAAGTATTAAGCAAAACAACCGTTTTTAACATTGATAATAAGAAATGTTTCTTGAGCAGCAAATCAGCATATTAGAATGATTTCTGAAGGATCATGTGACACTGAAAACTGGAATAATTCCAAATTCAGCTTTGCCATCACAAGAATAAATTACACTTACAATGTTTGTAAATAGAAGAAAAACATTTAAAATTTTAATAATATTTCACATCATATATTATATACATTATACTGTATTTTTAACCAAATAAATGCAGCCTTGGTGAACATAAAAGACTTCTTTCAAAAACATTAAAACTTTAAATAAAACTTTTGATTGGTGTATAGTGTATAAACAAAATTTTTAAACAAATTTAATAGGGCTGGGTATTGACAATTTTCACGATTTGATTCAATTTCTATTCACATGCGATTCGATTCGATTACAATTTCGATTCGATTTCGATTATTTTGGATGTAGTATATCAGTTACAGTACATGGCAAATTTCTAGAGGAAAAAAAATCTCTCAACTAATGCTGTAAACTACACATAGGAGTCAGTTGGTACTACATTACTATAATATTGAAGGTTAAAATTAACTTATTTATGAATTTCATAGTAAGATGGACGTCATTTGAAATGAGACTTTGCTACATATCAAAAGTAACAAAGCACAAAGATTATTGCGATTTATTGGATGGGAGGCGCACTACATGTTCTGTTCATTCATCAACTGAAAAAACAGACTACACTAATCGATTCTTGCGATTTAAGAATCGATATCGGTTCGTTAAAAAAAAATGAGAATCGATTAAAATCAAGAAATCAATATTGTTTACCCAGCCCTAAAATTAAAACTAACACATCTAACGAAGTGGACTGGAATCCTTGCCTTGGCAAGTTTAAATGACTCTCATTGACTCCCTTG
The DNA here is from genome assembly GCF_019924925.1 of Ctenopharyngodon idella. NCBI lineage: Eukaryota > Metazoa > Chordata > Actinopteri > Cypriniformes > Xenocyprididae > Ctenopharyngodon > Ctenopharyngodon idella. Next base: position 8,618,309 of record NC_067230.1, on the reverse strand, counting down.
AACAGACTTGAACCAGCACAAAAAAATATATAAATATATAATAAATATTCTCAGAATAAATATTCTCAGAAAGGCAATCTGAGAATCCTCAGCCCTCAATGTCCCAAAAAGAGAAATAATATTAACCGAGAATGAGAGACGGCCATATTAAGCATTTAAGGGAAGAACCTGTTGGTCACGGCCAAGGTTCTGGTAGATTCCGACAAAAACCTCAGTAGTTTAACTTCTGGTTTCTTTGGCAGTGATGAAGAGGGAAAAATCTAATTTTCAGCTACCAAAAGATTTTATTGTTTGTCACACTGCATTCAAATCTTCAAAAGCAGCTTAACCTGACCAGCAGCCATTTTCTGTCGGGCTAAGTCCATTGACTAGATTAAATGACTTTCCTGCCCTACTCTCCTTGCCATTTGACAACAGATTCAAATACCCTGAACCTGAGGTCTTTTAGAAATTAAAAAAAAAAAAAAAAAATCATTTGAAATAAGACCATGAGAGTAAAAAGAAAGGTGAAATAACAGCAAGAGCCTCTTGACGGCTAGGTGTCGAGCAGCTGAAGGCCTTTTCGTAATGACATAATTGGTATGATGCATCACTACAAAAAAAAAAAATCTAATCCTCCAGCATGACTTGTAAATCTACATACCTGATATTTTTCTTGTTTTAGAATCAATAGTAATGGAAACCCTCATAATAAACAAGGGGTGGTTTGCAGTCCCTAAAACCCTATAGAAAAACTAAGAACAGGGAAGGGTTGATGTCCCGGGGCAGTAGAGGAGAAAGTGACACTATAAAGCATAATATCAGGGTTCACCTTTATCAGTATGCCGGGTAGCCTTGTGCTGAGGTGGGATAGACTTCACCCTAGAAGCCCAAACAAAGAGCCTCACCTGAGAGTCATGGGTCGACAGAGGTCAGTGAATCTAACCATAGAGTTCATCAGAAAACATCAAATGTGTATGTGCACACATCTTTATAGCATCCAACCTGAGAATATAGTATGCTATAACCTCTATAAGTCCCTTTGAGAGAAAACGTGATTAGCTCTTGTGAAAAACTTGCTAAAAGATGCTCGGGAGTTCTGGGCGGCTGCTTTTTGCTGAGACAAAAGAGCCCACCATCAAGTCTAGGAAATTCTGATCCCTAGATATGCCCTTTTTGGTGAAAATCTGGTATTGTTTTCCCCTTTACATCCAAAAAGTGAAATAAAAGCAACATCACAAATCTCCTAAACAAGCTGCATCATTTTAGATGCCATTCATGTCTGTAACACTAATGATAAAGGACAAGGTAAACACTAAAGTTTAATACTTAAAGGGAAAGTTACTCCAGAAAAATGAGCAATGTTGGTTCAAACCTGTATGACTTACTTTCTTCTGTGGAACACAAAAGAAGATATTTAAAGAAAGTCTGTCATTGTATTAACAAAACAAAACAAAAGCAAAGCAAAGCAAAAACAGTAGTTGTGTGAACAATCACTTTAAAGTGAACTGACCTTTAAGCATAATCAACAATAAAAGTGATGCTCACCTTAGCAAACACCACAATTTAATCAACAAAAGAGCCAAATCTGTTCAATAAGCCACATAAATTATCAAAAGGTGCATAAACAAAACAGCAACTTGTGAAAAAAAGGTGTTCTGATAAAATGTTCCTTTCATTTTCCTCTTCTTGACTTTTCTTTAGCTCAACAAGCACGGCGAAGCAAACTTCAGCCCAGGGTTCAATCTAATTAGTGTGGTTTGTTAATTAAATGAGTGCGCCACTAACGAGGTAACCTGCTGTTCCTTGATAATGTTAATTACCCTGAAGGGAAAACCTCTCAACACGGTCATTTAAACTGTCAGCTAGCATTCCTCCTGGATTATTGATGATTTGTAAAACTGTGGCCGGCTCTCACACTCCCCTTCGCTCGCTCGTTCACTTGCACTCTCTACTTTTCACCTAATATGCTCGTATTGACTATATCCGCCCCTCGCTTCCTGCTTGTGATTAGGGGTGGCCTTGTTCATCTTCTCTCCTCCATCTCCATCAGATTCAGGCTAAATAAAAAGCGCACCCTAATCCGTACCTATATGCCAGTCTGTGTTAGTCTCACAACTGTGTTAACACGCTTCTTCCTGTGTTTTCATGACTGTGATATCAAAGCTTTACTCTGGTGTACACACGCAAGTGCGTCTTGTCACATTTGACAGGTGGGCTAAAGCAGGCAGTTATCACCACTGCCCCAATTCAACATGGCAGGCATGAAGACTGTATTTCTTACCAACAGTAGGAAACACTTAGACAAAACAATACCAACACACATGCAAAATGCACAGTGTATTGCTAAACAAGAACCGATGTTTACTCTGTAGAGATAACCTGACCTAAATGGGGAATGAAGAAATAATGAAAATAATAAAAAAATAAAATAATAATAAACAATGACTATAAATAATAACTTAAATACTATATATATATATATATAAAAATTAAATATGAAAAAAAAAAACTATTACCATTTATATGCTGAAGTTACAGAACCCTGCACGACATGCGGACAAAAAAAAAAAAATGTATTGTGGCCACGAATTAAGAATTCATTCTCTCGTTTTAGTAAATTGTGGCCACATTGTACTAATTCTTTCCCTCGTTTTGATTAAACGAATTATATTGTGCACAAAATTTAGTAAAAAGAGGGAATTAGTAAAACATGCTGATGTATTATTAAGTCATGGGCACGATATACATATTTTTGGTATTGTCTTTGGTAAAGCGAAAAACAAATTATATCTGGACAGAAAGCCTAATGGGTAAAGTCCTGTTCATACCAAGTCTGCACAACACCAAATGGCACAAAAAAGTATAACAACAACCACCACCACCACAACATTTTAACATTTTGTCATTCTCAGAAGAAAAGTTGACACCTAAGGGAATTATTGGGCATCCAGGAAAATAAATCAATCAATCAACCAAACTTCTACATAAAAATAAAAATGAAAAAAATTGTAATAAAATTTTGGACTCGGTACTGATAGATCTGAGCTCTCCACACTACTCTATTCCCAAGATATTATGTCTGTACGCGTGTGTGTGTGTGTGTGTGTGACCAGGTGCTACTGGAACGTGCACTCAAGCTAGACATGAAGTTTGGTTATAAAGTAGTGCCATTGTTCAGCTCTTCACTACAAAGAACCACATTCACAACTCTGCTCTTATAATAATATAGAACAGACAGGGGGGATGGGAGACGATCAGAAACAGATAGTCAAGAACTTTAACAGACATATCTGAGAAAGTACGACAATGAAAAATAGGGCTGGGTGATATAGCTGGAAAAAATCTGTTCCTGATATTTGATGATAATCAAATTATTTTTTAAATCAGTTAAATTTCACTACATTAAAAATTAGTGGTGTAACGATACCCTCATGTCACGATTCAATACATATCACGATACTGAACTCACGATACAATATTATTGCGATACTCCAAGGCATATGGTAAAAGGTTAACAAAATATGTACTGTTGATTAAAATGCAAAATTTGCATTATTATACATTAAACTACTATATTTATATAATGTACTGACACTAAAACTCTGTAAACTTGAATTTTTTCCTCACACAGTAATTTTCATTTTGGGTGAACTATACACAATACATATATATCGATACAATATTGTTGCATTTTTTTTATTGCGATATATTGTGACAAGATATATTGTTACACCCCTATTAAAAATATATATGTTTTTCATTTATATGCGCCAATGCAAACTAAATCACTGAATCAGAGTTCAGACCGTTCTAAATGATTCAATAAAATGAATCAAGCTTACCGACTTTTTAAAATGTTATATCATAAACGTTTTTTAAACATTTCTTAAGGAAGGATTGTGGAGCTAGTCTATTAATGCTGCCTTAGGAAACTAAATGGCCAAATGAAAAGTGCATTAAATTCATCATAATTTTCATGAGGCTGCTGGACTTGATAACAAGCAAAATCATCATAAATACATTGAATATTTCATATACCACCCATCCTTAATGGTAAAGTAAAACAATAATGAAGGGAAAGGACAAAAATGTGATTTAACGCTTACATCTGATTATAATAAGTCTATGCTTGTATATTCTTATGGGTTTGTGTATGTGTGTGGTACACTGCACAGGGCTCTGTTTGATCTCCTTGCTCGTACCTGCACAGGGCTCTGTTTGACCTCGTTGCTGCTGGGGGAGTTGAGTCCTGTGGCCTGCTGGAGGATGAACTGGCGTGCTGCCTGGAGGGCCTGTGGACACGAGAAACAGACAACACAGCGGTGAGCACCACACATACACACACCTTTGCACTCTGCTTACATTTCCTCAAAATCACACGAGGGATACACTTAGCACTGCATGGTGGGCCCCACCTGTTTGCCAACCTGAGTGTGTGGGGCCCCTCCCTTACAGGGCCAGAAAGGGACCTTGCTTTCTCTTCAGACTGCGAGAGGGAAAATGCAACTCTGTAACTCTACCGCACCCTTTTTTTCCTTTCTCTCACACTCCCTTAGATCATCTGTCCATTGCGCTGCCACTCCGAGGCCCGTCCCACATCATGTGGCAACGGTTCGCTACCCTACGTACAGATGACGGCAGTATTCGTTTAGATTTTTCAAACTGTACCCGCACAGGATCTTTGGCCCAATGGCAAAATGCGGCTCTCAAAACAAAAACACTAGGCAACAGTAAATCAGTGGGCAAACAGCTTTTTGAAGAGCGCCATCAGGATGCACATTTGCTTCCTGGCCCTGAAGAGAGAGAGGAAGGTTACATAGTAAATATTGATTTATGAAAGGGGGGGTGTGGGTGAAAAGCCCTCTTTAAAAAAAAAGAAAAAGAAAAAAGAACTGACACCAAACATAAATCCCCAGTCATACTTAGATATGCTAACCGAAAAAGCTGTAAATTCCACAAGTTTTAGACATTTTAAGCCAGCTTTAATTGTTCACCTAGCTGTAAACTCACTTTGAAGGCAAATCTATATGATTTAACAAGGATAACTCATCCAAAAATGACAATTTCCATTATTTATTCACTCTCATGTCAGGATATAGAACCATAAAAATAGCATAAATGTGGTCCATGCAGCTCAAAAGATAACTTAAATTATATTTTTTAAGTCATACAACACCTTTGTGTGATGAACAAACAAAAAAGTTAGTACTTCTTGGCTAGTAGCAAGAAGTAATGGCTATTGAAAATTAAGCTTTGCCATCACAGGATTAAATTACATTTTAAAATATATTAAAATTTTGTAAATACATTGTAAAAATCTTACCGACCCCAAACATTTAAAGGTAACGTATTGTAACGTATTGTAATTTGGTGAGAATCAATGGCAATTGGAGTCAAAAATATGCACAAATGAGATCTGAGAGCTTCAAAAAAAAAATTAATAATACAATGCATAGGTCATACAGATGACTTTTTAGTGCTTTTTTGGAGCTTGACAACATCTGGTCACTTTCTGCTATTGTTTTAGGGGAAAAATCAGCATAAATATTCAAAAGTAAGTTTCACATAAGACACTAAGGCACATGAGTTAAGTAAATGATGACAGAATATTCCTTTTTGGGTGAACTATCCCTATAAAACATGGTCATTTAGCACTGATCTGATATCAGTAATAGACTGTTAGTGCTAATAGCCATTATATCAATTGCAGAAGTACTTACTGGCTAAATGTGTGGGAGGGTGTATTTCAAAGCCCAGTCCAGGACCCTCTAAATAAATGGTGCCAATCCATTTAAGAGAGATACACCTCTGTCTTTTTTATTGTAGAGGGGGTTGTGGGGGTTTTAGAGAGAGAGAGGGGGCCAAAAAAGGCGAGAGGCCCCCTATACAATCGGCACATGAGAGAGAGAGAGAGAGAGAGAGAGAACATGCAGTGGTCGGTGTGATGAAAACCATCTGCATCAAGAGCACTTGCTACTTTTGCTGAGGTCGCAATTGAGCGGCGTGCGCACACACATACGTTCGCGAATGCATGCACATGCTGTGCAGGAACCCCAACCCCCCAACCCCCCAACCCCCTCCATCTGCGCACATGACCTCAGCGGAGGGCTGGATAAGCTAAAGTGACCGGCAGCACCTCCCAGCTACGACTAGCTCTGAGACTACACACTCTACTGATGGCATGTGGTGTGAATTACTTCTTACAGACGTGCACACACACACAACCAGAGACAACTTAGACCAGATGGTTGTCTGGCAACAATGATCAACAATTGGCCAAAACTGCCACACTGATTACCACTTTATTAAACTCTTCTTTGATTTTCATAAACGCCATGCTTATTTGGATTAAATGGTAGCAGTTTAGTGCACACATTTAATCCAAAGTAATTTACAGTGCACTAATTTTATGTACAGCCCCTTCAGGAACAACCAGAGGTTAAGTGCCTTGCTCAGGGGTGCAATGGTGATAGATTGTGATATCAGTAATTTTGCAGTGACTGGGTCACCCCTAAATAGGACCACCCCTAAATTTGTGTTACCAGTCTAGAGCTGTAACTGTTAGGCTAAATCCATCTTACAGCCATCTCATACGCTCTTTCATGGACCATTTCTTTATATAACAGGAATAGTTTACCCAAAAAGGAACATTTCATTATCATTTATCATTTTTATTTAAAAAAAAAAAAAAAAAAAATTCTCTCTTGAAAGACAAAACTAGAGGCTAAGCAGAATGTCCATGCAGCTCTTTTCCATACAATGAAAAACAACAACAACAATAAAAAAAACCCTAAAAAAAAAAACCCATAAAAGTATTATAAAAGTGGACCATTTGACTTTACATTCATCTGTGCAACACAAAATGAGATAACAGAACGTCCAAGTAGACCTTTTCCGTAAAAAGAAAACAAGCTCTAAAAAAAGACCAAAGAGCATCATAAAAATTATTTATAAATTATAAAAAAAGCGTAAAAGCGATATAAAAGCTGTCCATACAATAGTAATGGTATCAAACAGCTTTAGAAGGCTTAACATATAGTACACAAAGTGTATGCACTGCTTTTTTTTTGCCATTGTAAATGACTTTTAGGAACTTTTATGATTTTTGTTGTTGTTGTTGTAATTTTTGCCATTATAAATCTCCATTAGAAACTTTTTTTTTTTTTCTTGTTTTTGTTTTTTATGGAAGAGAGCTGCTCGGACATTTAACCTCTAATTTTGTGCTGCACTGAAAAATGAAAATAATATGAGTGTGGAAAGACATTTTCTAAGCAATAGTAAGTCATGTGTGTAAAATGTGAGAAACAGACAGGGATTTAAAATATTAGAAGCAGATGTAGTACACAAGTTGCATGGACCATTTTATGATTTTTTTTTTTTTTTTATATAATTTTTTTCCCCTATTTTTTTGGTGTTTGTTTTCGTTGTGTGGAAACGAGCTGCTCAGATATTCTGCCTAACATCTCATTTTGTCCTGCACTGAAAAAAGAAGTAATGTTTGAAAAAGAGTTTGGGATGTCATGGGGGAAAATAAATGACAAAAAAAGAGGAAATTTTGGGGTGAACCTCTACTTTAAGGAGAAAGGCACATTACCTAGAGAAGAACAAGTGGTCAGCACGGCTGGTCTTAATCACGATGCTCTAAGATCAGCAGTGGGAGCGGAGGCCAGTGGCACTAAACTGGCCCAGAATGAGAGTGACTGGGGTGGCGAGTTTCTCTGAGCAACAGGGGAGAGGCTCCGTTCTGTGGCTGGAGAATCTATTGAGTCTGACTTGCCAATTTTATTGCTTTCACGAACAGTGGAGGTTAAAAAAAGATTTGGAGTACAAACAAGGGGGAAAAAATGCTTTCTAACTTCCATCCATACATCTAAGCAGGGAGTGAAAAACGCATCCAGATTTCAAAAGGGAACATGAGTTGCTTCTTTCTTCTCGCTCACCTACTTTCATCTTATCACTCTCTCTCCCCCATCCACCCCAAAGCCTTGTGGCATTCGCTGGTGAGCACTGCACCTTTAAAGAAAATATGAGGGAGGCCGCGGCTCGTCGGGTCCAACAACAGTTCCATTGTGCTGTTGAGTTAGACAGGTTTTATTGCAGTGCAGGGCGGGCGGTCGGACGAGCCAGAGCGAGAGCGAGTGAGAGAGGGGAAGGGGAGGGTGAAGAGGTCAGAGCCCAGCTTGGCGGCCTTAGCAGCACAGTGTGTGAGTTCTTCTGACTTGTCATCGCCCCCCCCGTAAATCAACACTCCTGACATTGCCTTTAATAACAGAGCATTTTTTAATTCAGCAGGGTCGTTTGGGGGGGTAGGGGGTGGAGGGTGTAGGGTGGTCGGAGAGGTGGGTGTAGGGAGATTTAGCAGGGGGCTCCCTCTTCTTCCCTTTTTTCCCCCCGTCTTTCTTTTCCTTTTTTCTCTTGGCTCTCGCCCTCCCCTCTTTAACGGGCTTCAAAAAAATGGCTGACAACTGGGTTTCTTTTCTTTTTGCAGGAGAGAGGGAAAGAGGGGGGCCTTCGGGTGAGGGTCCATTATGGGAAAATAACAGGGAAGAATTCGTTTTGGCATACGCGCGTAGTGCGACTCGCTCTCGTTCTAGCAAAGTTGTGACAGTCGCGTCCGTGCGCACAGACGTGACAGCGTCCAATAATAATACGGCAGATGAAATTTTTGAGCCGCTCTAGGACGGACGTTCCAAAACAACGCGGTAAAACACACAAACAGGGGTGATTGCGCGCCTCTTTCCTGGATGTCCCAGCTCCTATTCATTACGGTCAGGTTGCTTAAGTAAACACGACTGGGAGGTGATGAATCGGAGCCCTAATCCGCCTGTGTTTGTGGGAGTGAGAATGAGGGAGAGGGCAGAACACGGGGCGCTCGCTCGCTTTTTCTCTCTCTCCTGTAAATCTAAACAGTGAAGTCGGCTCCTCCGCGGACAGGTGGGCACCATATGCTGGAATGATCCATCATCACTGACAGAGAGCCATTGTTGACGCCTGCAACGTCCCCCCGCAACCGCCCCCGTAGAAAAACAGAGCCCACGGTGGGCTGTCCATGGGTGTGGGTGGGGGGGATGGCGGTGGAGTGGTATGGGGGCCAGGGTGGCATGAAGGGTCAGAGGGAATCATGTTACTGGAGTTGGCGGATCCAGAGCTGAAGACAGACTGAGACTGCCACTGTATGCTGGGAGAAACTCAGGAGATACTGATGGGGATGAGGGTAGAAAGAGGCGGGAATAGGGAATGAGACTAACGTATATACATAAAAGAAGAAAAGAGAAGGGAAAAATGAAATAAAACAAAGAAAAACTAATGAAAATACAAATAAAAAACAAACATGAAAAAGTATTGTTTTAAAGAACAAATGAATGTGGACAGTGTACACAGTCTTAAAGTAGATATGGTTGAGATCTCTTCTGAAACTTGAGACACCTGTGAGAGTCTCCTGCTTAGATGTTTCTCCTAGAATGTAATGAGATTAAATAGAAAAAAAATCTGAGATATTAAAGAGATGTAATTTTGTCTTTCCTACAGGCTGGTCTACATTAGCTTTATGAAACAACTGCTGGCCACACTCGGCCAATCATACCCCTGCCTCTGTGCTGACCTCCAATCAGAGTTAGATATGATGTGCAGTTATTTATAGTTGGCTAGTGAGGACCCTTTTAGAAGAGGTCAACAAAGTAACAGTGGTGGCCTCCCGTGGCGCTGCGTTTTTAATTCATTCTTAAATAAACCCCTGTCAACATGCTCCACTTACACTCTGGCTTCTACTGTCAAATGGCATATTTATCTGCACTTGAAGCAGCTTTGAGGTATTATGTCACACACTGTGACTTGACACAATAATTTGTTTTGTCTCACACAACTTCTTCACAAACAAAAAAGAGATATGAGAAAACGATATAAAGCAACCAAAGTTATAAATTCCTAAATGTATGCTCACAAGTCGCTCTTTTATAGCTCAGGAGACATAAGGGAGTTCTAAGTTGTCTTTCATTGAAGTATCAAACTTTGCCTCAGATGTTTCTCCTAAAATTCCTTAGTAAAATGACAAATTAGATATATGTTTATAGACATTAAAATTAAAGTAAATTGGAAGAAATTTATGAGATATTTGAATGCAGACAAATATTAGCACAGTGTCAGTCTTTATTAAGACTACTAGGGTTTTTCTCAGGAGAAAATTTGAGCTCTCCATATCTCATTGCGATAGAAACAATTGAGTTTAAAGAGATATGTGATTATTCTTTCCTATGGGTTATCATAAACATTATATATATATATATATATATAAACAAATTTTATTGTCTCATTGCCTTGTGGTTCAATTTTAGACTAAACGCAAATAGGTGAGGTCAGTTTTCTATTAAAATGGAGAAAAAAAACAAAAAAACATTTCAAATGTACTCTGTAATTTGTTAACACTGTTTAGGAAAGCAACAGGGTGTGCTCTTCATGCGAGTAATGTTACCTACATCATGCTACAACCGCACGCATGGACAGATGTGGTCAGACGCTCTACAAACAAACCCAAACACACCACAAAAAGTCTATTTTAAGGGTGTGAAAACAGAATATATTTCCAATTTACAAAATAGCAGTTCATAAATAACAAGCCAAAGCTTATTTTCCCCTCACTCAACATCAACGGTGTTTAAGGCGGGACTGGCATGTGAACGTTTAGAAAAAAACATCCTGTGTTGCACCGAGGGGAAAAAAAGAACCAAACTTAACCTTCTTTCAGCGGTACAAACCGGGAGGACTTGTTACACTCGGGTGCTTTTGTTCAGCATGCACCCTGCATGATAGCCACCTCCGAATCAGGAGCGGAGAGAGGAAGACAAAGGCACCCTTTTTTTTCCCCAACCGGTGCCATTCAACCTTAAAGGAAAAGTAAAGCTATGCCAAAAGCTGCTTCTTTTGAGGTTCGGGCTTGATCCTCCTGGAATTAGGAAGTTCAGCTTTCTCCTTGTAATGTGTCTAAAAATGAAGACTTGAGCTGTTTCTGTTTGCTTGCATTGGATACGAGAAACAGAAGAAGAAGGGGGGGGCGAGATGAAAGAAAAGTTTCACAGATGTAATATAAGCCGGCATCCAAAACGTCAGTCATGTGAGGGATTTGGCAAAAATAATCATACCTGCTTGTACAACCTCTTCAAGCTCTGAGTAACTACAGGCGCACAATGCGCCCGCTCCTTTCTTTTCGCCACTCCTGACGGCAGCCACTTTATTACTCACGAGTGTGACAACTTGTGGGATTGCTTTGTATCTGAATGGCATATTTACGTGAAGCGTGGCTTTCGGTAGCAGTTGCTTGTAATGTATCAAATGCATCACTGTCAGCTGCCAGAGGAATCTCCCACCACGAATGTGTTTGTCCACACAATCGAAAGCGTTACGCACCATCGCTTATGGAGTGTTGGCCAGGCCAATACGAATGTAACTTTCCAGAGAGACTATCTCTACTGATAATCACTAAAGGATGAATTATTGTTTGCCAGAGAACCAGACTTACTCTATTTTGATGCTGGAATGCTCCGACACAGCTGGTGACCAAATGAGCTTCGTCTACAGCGGCTGCAGGCAGACATACTGGGCCTGTTAGCAGCTGTCCACCCAGGGCTACAGGACGAGGTGTAGATTGTACGACGGGATCGGGTTTACAGGCCTGGGCCAAGGTTTCGTAGATCTTAACTTGGTCCCCATGACTCATTACAGTTGTAGCCTGCAGAGCTGTCCAATTTCACGGTGGGTTACAAATAAACTGCACTTCTGACCATATTTCTCCCCCTTTTTTTTCCCCTCACTCTCGCTCCTTTTTGGCCCAAGCTGGATTTAATTTGCCACTTCCTGTTCCATCATGCGGTTCGCAGTCACTCATCACATTTGTTTTTGTTCAGATCCATTAGAACACGCATCTGAAAATGGCAAAATCGAGTGAATTATTCAATGCCGAAATCATCTAAAAACAGCCGCCGCTGTCCCTTTTTGTCATTTAATGTAATGTTTCCGCAATATAAAGGCTATAGTAAAACCTTAAAATTTAAACGGCTACAGCAGACTCCCATCGGCCATTAAAATGAGGAAAGGGTGAATTGGAGCCAAGGCAATAAAAAAATAAAACTAAGGGAGGAAAAAACTTCAAAATATGCTGTAATGTTTGAAAACCCTGACCGCTTTCGTTTTTTTTCACATCCTATTTTTCACAAAGGGGACCTGTTTGAAACTTGCTGCCTCTGCTGCTTTCCAGATGTGCGTTGCTCACCTCTAAGTCCCCAAAAATGTTAAAACAAAAAGCCTGCTTGGAAAAAAAAGTAAATATGGGCAGCAACACGATAGCAGCAGTGTTTCGGATGTCAGAGAGATTTTGTTTTTGAAAACTGTGAAAAAGATTGCGAGGATTGCATGGCTGTTGAACCCATTACGGGAAGGAAAACAGTGAAAGAGGCTCAAATGAGCTCATATGTACCTGGTGTCTCTCTCGGCAGTAACTTATCCCCATGTCCCATACTGAAAGAGCAAAAGAGGAAGTGTAATCCACTATGGCTGGGCTCTCTGGGCATCATTACCTCGTTGTTGGCACCGTGAGCTCACTTTGTAGTGCTGAGGACCACAGCATTAGCGAGAGTTCAGCATTAAGACAGCTCGTAGAGAGAGAGAGCTCGGAGAGTTCAGGATACGGGTCGTCTCAAAATCCTCCAGCCTCGGCAGCCGCACAGCCGGCTAATTGATGGCAATTGCACGGCAGTTTTGCTGTGGTTTTCTTAACACCGCCCTTCTGGCAGCCAAACAAAGTTCTACTTGATAGGGTTTCAACCTCTCTCTGCTGTGCGGACTGCAAAAACTAATAAGCAAAAATTGACTTTCAAGGTCTTGTCGTATTTGAGAGCTTTTCAAGATCTTGGAGCGAGTCTGCAGGGACGGTTCGGGCAATACGAAGGTGCTGGGGTGTGATGCGAGTCATGGCTTGAGTGACCTAGCCCAATGGGACGCCGTCCAAAACCCATCCTCCTACAAACACATGCTAAACAGACTGACCTGGTCTCCATGATGAGGATAGCGCTAACTGGCAGCAGGGTTTCCCTTCCAAACCAGACATATGGAACGCATTTCTTTGTTATTATTAATAAAGAAAAAATTAATAATACACACTCGGGATGTTGCCAAAAGCAAGCTAGCGAGAAAGAAAAAAGACATGCGGTGCATTGAAAACTTGAAACCGCTCGCCTGGAGTAGAACTAAAAAAAATAAAGTTCATGTTTTTAGTATGATTTTGATTTTACACCTGGTAGTGGCTAAAGTGATACTGATCTTTAGAAAATAATCAAAAGGGATAAACGGCACATTGAATCGAAAAGTTTCTGCCATCTGTGTTTAAATGGGAGTGGGGCGGTTTTGAAGACAAGTTAAGAGGGAATAAATCGTACTGAGAGGAAACAGAGTGCTACGAGGCCACGTTTCACATTTTTAAGCACAAATACCAAGATCGAAAGAGAAGGAACTACTGTCGTGTCCACATAGGAAACTCAAAATCTCCTATAATGGTCCACGATGTGAATACGATAAAGCAAACACACTTTCTTTCAGCACTGTGAAAGCAAACCTTCAACAAAACCGAACCAGCTCCAGGTTTCACATGTTCTTCATCAATATTCAATTACATCAGTAACATCAATCTATATCATCAATCCGCGTCGCTCGGCACAAAGCGGCCTTCATCTCGCTTCTATCTCCACCCTTGGCTATTAAGGAGAAGAAAAATAGAAACCAACATTCTCTCTCTTCTCTTCTCCGACGCCTCTCCCTGTTGACTTTAGTCTCTTTTTAAGATGGCAAACACAAAGAGCAAGCGGAGGCAAGCTAATTAGCAACACTTAAAAAGGGATCTGGCTTCATTGTTTGCAGTCCCTCGCCCTCACCAGTTACCAGGGCAACAACTTTGAGAGTGGTGCTGTGCATATTTCTTTTGCTTTTTTCTTCGTCTTTTTGTTTCCCCTGGGGGTTCTCCAATTTTTGGAGCCTGGAGAGGGCCGTTGGGAGGACAGAGATGGAGAGCTGAGGGGTCTCTTAAGCCGAGTGCAGAGCGGGGGCTTCTGGGATGGCGTAAGGTTAGGCCTCTGCATTACACAGCACAATACAGAGTTCTAAGTGGGCATTGAAGGCAAGGAAATTGGGCTTACTGAGTACGTAAGTGTGCATGTGTATTCAGCTTGGTTAAAGGAAGAGTTCACCTGTATCAAAATCATACAACTTTATTTTTCTGTGGAACACAAAAAATATTTTGAAGAACATCCAAGCTGTTTTTTTTTTTTCCATGAAATGGAAACATTGTGACTGGGGCGCCAAAAAAGCCATATGGCTCATTTACATATTTAAATTTATTAGTCACGTTTGGTCTGGTTTTAGTCAATAACAACTTAAATTTCTGACTACTTTTAACACAAATCTGTTTTTTTTTTTTTTTTAGACGTCAGGGATTGAAAAGTTAAAAAGTTTGGGATTGGTAAGATTTTTCTCTTTTTCTCTTTTCTCTTTTTCCACCAAGGCTGCATTTATATGATAAAAATACAATAAAAACTATGTATTTATTTGTTTGTTTGAGTCTTTTGGACTTTTATGGAGTTTTTTGTCTGATTTGGAGTTTGACAATGGGTTACAAAAAAGCAGCTTGAAAATTCTTCAAAAATGTTATTTCATGTTTTAGTGTTTGAAACGACATGGTACATGGTGACATTTTCATTTTTGGAGGAACTGTTCCTTTAAGAAGTTAAAAGTGGCTCCAGTCCTTGGCAATTTACTCTCTTTCCACCTCATCTGTTGATTAGAGCTGATACAGCAAAAACACATGCCAATTAGTGTCAATTATGGCTGTTTTCTGACATAGAGTCCAGTAGGAAGTGTACTAAGACTAAAGAAGCCCTCCCTCTGCCTCGTTAACTCTCCAAAAGTAAAATCCCCTCCCTTGCCACCCTCCTCCTCCTCCTGCCCCTCATTCTCTCCATCCTTCCTCCATTCCTCTCCACTTCAACTATTACCTAAATCTCCCCCTCCCACTACTCACAGCTCTCTCCGAATCACTAAATCCATTCTCCTGCCCTATTTTTTTTTTTCCTGTCCCCTTCCTTTTCCTTCCTTTCTCTCCTCTCCTCCCTCTCTCCCCAGTGGTTTGTCAATCAGCTCTGAGGGAGTTATACCTCCAAATGCCCACACATTAGTATCCAGCTGAGAATCTTTCATAATCGCCATGGTGACTAGAAGAAGGTCAATGCTTGATGTGCTTCAAGCACTGCCTATGAACTGCCCAGGCCGTGGAAATTACAGACACAGAATAAAAGGTGGCTTTGTGGCACCACTTTAGACAGTGGGACATGAGTGTTTGTTGGTGCGAATCTATTATGTTTGAGCATGTCCACCAAAAACAAGAGGCTAAATGAGGGCTTGTGAGTCAGAGGCCAAAATATGATGGAGAAAAATGATGAATAAAATTTTACAGTGTGACAGTGATTTTTTTCTTGCCGTTATCGGTGCGGAAATTACACACTCCACCTTTAATTCACAATCTTTGTCGAATGATGATTTTTGTTTTGAAAAAATAAAACAAAATCAAAAATAAATAAACTCGAATCATATTGTGATCAGGGGTTCCAAAAAAGCCATATGGCTCATTGACATACTTGAATTTGTCATGTCACATCTGGTTTGAAAATATGCAAGATTTTCAGTCAATAACAACTTAACTTTCAGGCTACTCCTAATATATTATGTATGAAACAAGATGGAGAAAAATGATTAATAAAACTTTACAGTGTGAATTTTTCATTGCTGTTATTTACACACCACCTTTAACAAACATCATAACCTTTTTCAAATTATTATTTTTGTTTTGAAAATAAATTCAACAAAATTAAAATGCTTAAATAAATCAAAAAAATATATACATTAAAAATAAATAAGTCAACAAATAAAATGAATAAAAAAAATACAAAAAATCCATACATATACATATACATATACATACATACATGCATACATGTACTGCTCTGATTCTTTCTAACAACATGTTACCAGAAGTCAAAACTTCACTTGTTGTTCTTGCAATTATTCCCATATGAGTTTGTAATTATTGCAAATGTGATCTGTGTTAGGTGACAGTGCTACTGTGGTCTGGCCATGTGTTTGGAACTGATCTGAGCCTAGCTGTGCTGGCAGTCCTTCTGAGATGCTCTGGATAGACAGACGCACTGGAAAGACGCAGGAAGAGACGACTGTGTGTTGCCACAACTGCTCCTAATGTCTCCATACACAGAGAGAAGCATACCAGCACACACACGTATGTAAATGCACACTAACGGCAGCCCTCTTTAGCCTTCTCAAAGGTTTCCCTGGAAAAGCCATAAATTAGTTTTATTACCCTCCCATAAATATGACATTCCCACATTCCAGAATTAGGACTCCACGTGTGAAAAAATCATTAGATGAAGAATATGAAATATCTCCGAGCACATGTGAAATACATTATGCTTTATATGAACCTTTACTTATAGATATGTGCATGTGTAACCAATCCAAGACAGCAACTTTGGTGACAAACGAAACAAATTTTATGAGAGAAAAAACATGATGTACGTTATCTAGATGAACCAGCACATTTCCAAGTTCTTATTGTCTTCATTTCTGAGAGCTTTGAGCGAACACAACAAAGCAAGTAAAGAAACATCCTCTCAACTACTTTCTTAACCGTGTAAGAAGCTCAAAGCCAGGCCAGCTTTTCAATTGTACAACAGGAAACCAGCACGCCGGAGGTCTTTTTTGGTATTACTGCGGCATCTATTGAGGTCGTCTACAGATGCTAGGCAACTATCCTCCCTTAACGCCTCCCCCTAAAACCCCTCGCCCTTGCACCTCGGTCACCACCAGCGTTTTGTGACCAAGCTTGACCTTTCTTCTTCACTGACCTCCGTACAATGAGACAGGCCACAATTAAAAGCGTGGAATGCTTTTAAGCAATGACACCTTTCAATGGGCTGAAAATGTTCGATTTACTGGATGTTATTAAGCTGGCTTCAGGCCTGGCCCCCATCACCTTGCATCCTTGTCCAAAAGGGATATGATCCCTGTATTTAAGACTCTCCCTCCCCCTTCCCTCCCTTTTTGTTCGTTAGACTTAAGCTGTTTGAGGGGAAGATGAGAAAGAGCAGCTCTGTTCGTGCCAGCGGGCCAAAGGCATTGTGACCGCTGACACGTTTGGCTGCAATTGGTCAAATGAGCTTCATTTCACACGGAGGACGTGATACGGCCATTACTGTCCGCCGAGTGCTGAACAGAAGGCCGTTCCCAACAGTAATGAGACGGGAGAGAGGCCAAACACCCTGACTCTCAAAGCGTCCAAACTTCCTATCTCACCATGCTTAGCATTTCACACGCAGAAACCCAATTAGAGAGTCTAGACTACCTCACAGGTACCTATGATCTGCCATCAGGACAGCCAACTCAATATGGCCTATCTGTCCAGACATCTGAGATCTATATGCCTTTATCCACTCATTCCATCTGCGCCGTGGACAGTTTAATTAAAGCTACCATTACGACCAATTTGCAGAGTCCATTATGGCCTCTTAATGGTGGACGGTGCCAGAGAAAACAAAGACTAAAGCAAATGACACACGCACATGGAGACGGGTAATTCTGAGTTATAATAAAGTGTAAAAAAAGCGGGGGTGGGTTATGATACAATGACCACAGGAAGAAAACCCGTCAAGTGTCCCTCACAATATAGACCAAGGACAAGAGAAAATACAGAAATTGTTAGGAACACTTATGATCTAAATATAGATCAACATTAGAAAAGTGTCAAATTAGCTAGTTGGTGGGTTGCCTTAGCATGTCGTTGAATTTTCGCAAACCAAATAGGCTGGTTTTTATATAAAAACTGACAGTTGACCATTGTGACCCATTTCTCGTCAAACCAAATCCTTTCCCCAAAGAGTCAAAGAAAGTCATATGTAAAGTGAGTGGAGAAAGAGAAGAGGAAGTGAGAGAGACAGTGAAATCATCTACCATCTCCTGTCTGTAGGCCATCTGATCAAAAGAGCCAGAGCTTTACAGCGATGTGGTCTCCATATGCACCAGCTCCAAACCATAACCAATGTTAAGCTGTCAATGTTTGTCCATCTCTAAAGGAGGAGTCTGGTTTTTCGGTTTCTCTCTCTCTGGTGTGTTTCACATCTCCATTTTGCGCTACTCTTTCTCAACTCTCCACTAATTAGGGAAGCAGTTGCTAGTCTTCTTACTCCTCCTGAGTTTAAACCAAAACTCAGAAGTGGTCAAAACTTTTATGATTTATAAAACATCTTTATGCGCAAAAAAGGGCCTAAATGCATCCTACTTTATAAATCACAGTTCATCTTAAATTCAAGCACAATGTGGAAGTGTGTAAAACACCTACAGAACACATATAATAATATTAATGCATATTGAGATTGTCTATTCATCTTCGCATTTTAATAATGTTGGATTATTTTAATTACTGGTATATTTAAGTGCAAAAACGTACATGTATTATACGGCACCTTGGGTCAACTATGAGTTGTGTTAAAGGTGCTTTATAAATAAATAAAAGAAGAAAGAAAAAGTTTGTATGGATGCTCTTCAATTGGCGTACACAACTATGCCATTTTCACATCAGTTTCTGCCTTTATAAATCCCAAATATTCCTTTTGACGTAGGATAAAATCCATGGAATTTAGGATCGAATCAGACTGTATGTGCGCATTATAAATGAGACCACTGATCTCTAGAAATTTAGACCCATTTATCGGTTTTGCCCCTCTTTATCATCCAACAGGTAAAAACCATACGTCTGTATCACTCATAGCAGGATGAGTTGTGATGAAGAACTTTAAGGGAATTGGTTCTCTTGATACTAAACTGCATACTAGTAGCCAAAGGACGGGGCACATGGTGCTTCAAGAGAGCTGGTCTGGACTCGACAATGTTTTTAACCTGCTATGCACCATTTGGGGCACATCCTATCTAAACGGTTGCTTTGAAGCGAAACCACAGGGCTACTGTATCCCTAAAGAGAGCGAGAGAGAGATAAGACCACCCTATTAAAGAAAGCAAGGTGCAGCAGAGGGGTCTGTCAGGGCCACCTCCCCATACCAAGGCCGAAGTAGCTGTAGACTGGCTGTGGAGCGGGACCATTTGAAGTGAAGAACACTCGAGGGATTGAAAAACAGAAAACCCTTGGTTGGATTCCTGGCTTTGTGCAACAAGAGGATGAAATTCTATAAGGACTCCACTAGTGTGCACTCTTGTTTTTTTTCTCTCTACCTCTCCTGTCTTCCTTTTTTTTTTTTTTTTTTTTACAAAGCAAAGGGTTTTGCTGGTCTTGGGGTTGTGAAGCAGACAAGGAACATTCCTCAGGGGGGCCCAGGCGCCCTTTCTTGACACATCTCAGCGTTGCACTTTCTCCCCCCCCCTCCCTCAGTTCCCTCTCTCCAACCACTTCAGCCCCACTTTCCCCCTTCCCTCTCGACTCTTTTTCTCTTACCCTCTATGACTCGGCTACCTCGTATCTGTCCGTACCCACAATCCCCTCCTCTCCCGAGATGCCTGCCTCCGTTCCTCTGACTCAAACTCATCCTGGTGCTCTCTTTCGCTCCTTCGCCATCTCACCCTCCCTCTGCTCGCATTCTCCATCACTCTGCTGGGCTTCTGTTTGTTTGGTAAAGACTGTTGAGTCTTTGACGTCTGCAGATGCCTGTGATTTCTCCCAGGCTCCCGAGGGGCCCAGGGAGAGAGTGCTTTGTGCTCTGACAACGCAGGTCTGCAAAGAGGGAGCTGGGACTGTTTTTCTGCTCCAACGCTTCTTGGCAGGGTGTTTAACCAGTATCGCTGCACTGTGCCGCTTCCAGGTGAAAGATTTGGGCTTGGAGGAAGAGACTAGACTAGACAATAAACAGCGCGACAAAGTGCATTCACTTAGTGTTTCAATTTAATAAAAATTATTGTACAGCTTTGGTCAACTCATTCCATGCATACTATACCATTTATGAATATTTTCTGTATTTTTTATTTATTTATTTATTTAACCTTTTCAGTGTTTTTACTAATTATGTATTTTATTTTAAAATTAATATTATGTCTAATTTTAAGCTTTTATATTAAAATCATTAGTAATTATTGTATTTTTAAAATTTGTATTAACAATTATTTTTGAGCTTTAAAAAACTAAAATGAGTAAAATTTTACTACATAATTGTATATTTATTTAAGCTGAAAAATATTCAAAATAATTAGAAAACATTTATTTAATTTACAACTATAATTATGCACTTCTGTTCGCTTCTCTTTACATTTAATACAATATAGTTAAATTAATACAACCTTGCTGTACCTGTACAATGACAAAGAGCATGACTCGACTTAAAGTTTGACATCTATCAATAAGTCAATGAATTTACATAACATTTTAGCGAAAGGGGCTTTTGAAAGGATTCCTGAAACACCCCATATTCTCTTTCAATCATTCCTTTAATTTATGCTGGGCTTCATAGTGACCCCCTCCATAAAAAAAAAAAAAAACTGTATGAAATGAGGATAGCAGAGAAAGACATTAAAACTTGATAAATGACTTTTTAGGAGGCTCTGCCATGATAACACTTTACTGCTTGCTTTGCCATTTTCAGAGCCTTCCTCATTAAAGTCATTTGGCTTCAAGGCCAAACTCTCCATTCATTTAAAATCAAATGAGGGAACTCGATGATGAACTAATTCATTCATCAGATTCTTATGAACAATGGCTATCTGAGATGGAATAAAAGAGGCAGATTTCTATGGCACTGCCACCCATATCATAAAGAGCGCATTGCGTCTCTTGCTGGCGCAAAACTTACATCTCGCTTGAAGAAAGAAAGAAAAGGAGGAGTGAAGAAATGAGAAGAATATTTAGGATATCTCTGTGGACAAAGAGGTTAGAACAGGGAGGGAATGTCATTAAGTGAAACTGAATAAAGTTGTGATTTTCATTCGGTCTAAAAACTAAACGATGCAAAATAGCTAGTTCATTGTACTGTATCTGGATGCAGATTCTGAATAAAGTGAGTATAGTATAGAGGCTTGAAAAGTGAAAAAAAAAAAAAAAAAACCATTAGTAAACTTCCCACATTAAATAGTGACAGGAGTTCAAACAGATGGCCTGGGGACATTCTAAGTTTTTTGTTTTGTTTTTTTGTTTTTTTCCTCTCTGTGGAGCGATTCAGATAACACCAAAGTAAATGTTTAAAACTGCTACTGGAAGATGAGCAGGTGTGTGGAGCCTCACTCCATAAGGCTCAAGGCCATGGAGAAATAAAATACACCTACACATTAACACTGACACAGGCATATACACACATTCGCTTATATGCAAGCAACCAAATAAAATCCTTATTAGACAGTGGCTTACAGCTTTTATACCACTGAAGGTCTCTGTGTGGCATATTTTTTATCCATACAAGTATAACTTTAGAATCGTTCTAGACTGACTGTATGAAAAATAAAAATTCAACCTACAACTCATTAAATTAACTGCTACTGTTGTGACATGCCAATATGGAAGCTTGTTTCTGCCACTGAATAAAAAAAAGGTAATTGTAACTTTTCATCTCACAATTTTGACTTTTTTTCTCAGAATTGCGAGTTTCTCGCAATTCTGACTTTATAACATATTTGCGAGTTATAAAGTCAGAATTGTGAGTTATAAACTCGTAATTCTGAGAAAAATTTTTTTCTTAAGAATTGGACTTTATAACTCGAGTTGGCGAGTTTATATCTCACAATTCAGAGAAAAGTCAGAATTGCAAGATATAAACTGGCAACTGTGAGAAAGAAGTAAGAATTGCGAGTTTATATCCCGCAGTTGTGAGTTTATAATGCGCAAATGTGAGTTTATAACTCGCAATTCTGACTTTATTTTTCGCAATTGCAAGTTTATCTCTCGCAATTCTGACATTATAACTCGCAATTGTGAGTATATCTCGCAATTCTGAGAAAAGTCGTCAGAATTGCGAGATGTAAACTCGCAATTGTGAGAGGAAAAAAAGTCAGAATTGCAAGATAAAAAGCAATAACCTTTTTTATTTTTTTTATTTAGTGGCGGAAACAAGCTTCCATATGCCAAAGAGCCTGCTGAACAATAAATAGTCACTTTTTTAAATAAATTAAAGTTATGAGAAAACAAGTCACACTGTGAGATATAAAATAGCAATTGTGAGATAAAAAGTCACATTGTGAGGTTGCAATTTACAAGAAATAAAGTGATCATGAGAAACTTTAAGAGACTCTCTTAAACAAATACAGCTAAATGGCAGTTTAAAACTAGGCAAAAGCGTTTCTTTTCTTCTGACCAGCAAACTATGACACAATCATCAGAGTTATAGTTACACTGTCACAGCTTCTAGTAGACATATGAATTATGAAAACCGTGATGTAAAATGTTTTGGACGTTACTTTTACAAGGAGCTACTGCTGCCACCAAAGACCAAA
The DNA here is from genome assembly GCF_019924925.1 of Ctenopharyngodon idella. Lineage (NCBI taxonomy): Eukaryota > Metazoa > Chordata > Actinopteri > Cypriniformes > Xenocyprididae > Ctenopharyngodon > Ctenopharyngodon idella. Next base: position 8,595,803 of record NC_067230.1, on the reverse strand, counting down.
AGTATGGGTCAGTGTGGCACGAAAGAGAAATTGGGAAAGGAAAATAAAGACGGACAGAGAGGAAGGAAAGGAAGAAGAGAGAGCGTGTGGCACTGAGGCCGCGGCGGCCGTATGTTTGACATTGGAAATGGTTTAGAGCAGGAGGAACTGGCAATTTCTATCTCTAATTAAAGGCTTTGGCTCACATGACCATGTACAGGTGCACCAACACCAGACTGCAGAGCCGGGAAGAAAGGCCTCCTTGTGTGTGGTGAGGCCATGCTCGCTCAGCGGGAGTCCACACACACACACACACACACACACACACACACACACACACACACACGCATGCACGCACACACACACACACACACACACACACACATACACACACACACACACAGGATGCAGCCAAGGAGTGCAAACATTCACATTCATTACCTTCACTACAATTTCGAGCCCTTATTTCAACTGACAGAAAAAACTATGCAAAGTAGTTATTTTACAAGTTCTTTCCTTCTCTCTTCCTGTTCTGCTTCTCTTGTGCTCTCTTCTCTCTAAACGACTCTCATTTCATTGTTTTTTTTTTTTAACTTATGGCCATTTGTGAGCAACTCTAATGGTCAGACTAGTGACTAAGACAGCTATTTTTATATTCTTATGAAACTCCAGATATCACAAGATCTCGGATCATAGGAGGCACAAAAAAATTATTTCATATTGCCAACCAACTAAACATCTTTAATGTTCTTAGGGACAAAATGTATATTTCACATTTTCTTCTATGCTGATTATAAGAAAATGGGAAATTAGTCATTTTTTATTAAGATTTATAAAATTTATAAAATAAATAATATAATTTATTACAAATTTAAAATTTGAATTACAAATTCTGCGTGGGGTTATTTAATTCTCTGATGCCTGAATTATTAAATTCTTCAAAACAAAAATATAACTTGTTTTGAGACAATTTTATAATTTAATAAAAAAAAATAATTAAAAAAAATGTCCATTATAATTGAAGATAATGGTAAATACTCTAGAGGTATTTGGTGCTTCAGTTTCATTAAATGTATGTTGTCATAAATTAAAAAACACTATATAAAGAGGGTGGTGATACAGAATTATGGGTAAAGGTCAAAGGTGATCACCCACTGTGATTTGGATGTAACAACACACTTAAATAGTTAAAAACAGAAAAGATCTCTACATTAGATATTAGTGTCAGAACCCTTTACATTTACACACCAAATCAATTCAGAGATTTAAATAATATGGTTTAACAGATCCACTTTCTCTCAGTAATAGTTCATCAATATTACATACTAGGTTCTGTCAACAGGCGTTGCAGTGCAGCCTGTGTCATTGATAACAAGGTTAAGGGGTCCTTTTACCCTCTGCGTCTGTAATGCATTTAGGGAAGAGTGTGAACAGAAAAAGAGAGTTTCAGCCAAGAGAGTCCGGGAAGTGAGGAAATTCCAACTGACAAACTGGATATGGAAGACACTGACGCATAGGCCAAAGAGCAAAAACAGCACAAGCCTCTACACGCTGACGTGTCACTGCATAAAACAGTCGCTTAGAGGATTATTTTGACTCAGGCTAGGCTGAGACTGCTGCTAAGACCGGACTTCAAGTGTGAGGAATTCAGTAAAGTCGGCATCATCTACAGGAATGAATGAAATCGCCAAGTGCAGTTCTGGATGACTGCATGGAAATATGAAGCCTGAGGACCAGATTTGGTTAAAAGATTAGTTCACCCAAAAATGAAATCACTGACTCACTCTCATGTCTCTCAAAACTTGTGCAACTTACATTCTTCCATTAAACACAAAAGTAGAAATTTTAAAGACTGTGTTGGTCAGTGTTGTGAAAAGTACCGACTTCGATACCAATTCGGTACTGAAATTTTAAAAATGTGATGCTTTGAGCGCTGTTGAGCGCATTCGTAAACACCTCCGATTGGCCATCATGTTCACGTGCTCGTCGGATATGTCTGATTGGCTACAATGATCAACACTCAAAAACAGACATCAATGAAGTTCTTCACCGAGCACTTGCACAGATACACACGGTGCTTACAAAGATACGACTGGTCCGCTGATACACGCCTGCTATCAAATGCTCTCGTTTTCAAATTCAAACACTTCCGTGTGCTTTCAAACGCTCCCGTGCGTTGATCATTGTAGCCAATCACAGACATATCTGATGAGTGCGTGAACACAATCGTCAATCAGTGGTGTCTACGAATCCGCTCAACTGCTCAAAGTGTCACATTTTTTACATTTTAGAATTTTTACTTTTGACAACACTAGTTGGTCGCTCTTTTGCATGCCATGACAGTACATGATGACTGAAAGTTTTAAGTATAACAGGACACAAAAACAATTAAATTATCATAAATGTGGTCCAATAACATTATTTTTAATGTGACAGCAGATGTGGCCATTTGTAACCTGAATGTGCAAGGCTTCCGGTGTCATCCGCTTCCAGTTATTTTAGCGGTGCAAAAACAGTCCGTTATGCTGCTTAAAATTGCAAACTGGTATTTGTTATATTATTATATTATCGTAATCATAAACATGCTGGTTTGTAGTGGTAATATTTCTAGCATTTACTGCACTTTGTTATTATTTTAGTCATATACCTGTAGCGGCTAATGAATCGGAAATCCGCACTGCAAAATAAGGTAGGTATTTCAAGTCTTCTGAAGTCATACAGTAGCTTTGTGTGAGACAGGCTGCTACAAAAGGATCAGTGATTCAGTCAGGATTCGGAACTGTGCGATTCATGAACAAATCATTTTGTGAACTGGATTAACCGATTCACTGAAAAGATCAGACTCTGATAGCTAGAAAAAAATTATACAATATGGTACAACCCACTAAAAATGTATTTGTTAAAATAATAACATGATGTTTACAATAAATAAATAATTAAATAATAATAATAATAAAATAATCACCTTTTGTGTTTCATGTTGAGGTGAACACTCTCTTTAAATTTTTATACTGTTCCCATCAAATAACTGAAAAGTGACAAGCTGTAATATTGTACAGAACACAGGCAACTCTTTGAGGTTTTGAAAACAATGTAATGCAGTTTGCGTCAAATATCTGGTTGTTTGTACATTGCACAAGACATGGGAATTGCACAAGAAACAACAGCTCAACACACTTCCTGAAAGTCAGGGTAGGCGACTTAGGGTCTTCTGCACACACACATACACACACACACACACACACACACACACACACAAACACACACACCTGCTGCTGTTGAAGGTGCAGTAAATCCACCGGGCTGATCTCCCCATTGGTGTCACCGTTGGACCCGCCCTCTCTTCCTCCGCCATCTGATTGGCTGCTTAGGCTGCTGACTCCATTTTGATTGGAGGGTGTTGTTCGAATGGTCTCAGTTGCTGATTCTACCATCATCACGTGGCACCTTGCAGGCAAAAAAAAAGAAAAGAAAAAAAAAAGAAGAATATATTGAGTGACCATCAGGCATTGTTAGAAGTCTTAGGAAGCATGTGAAGATCTATGTAGGCAATGTGTTTTATCACAAAAGCAAATATACACAATAGCAACCAATAGCACAGATTCACAATCAACCCCATCAGAAAGTGTTTATCTGCAGTAGAAATACGGTGACACAGCTGCTAACCTTGATAAGAACTTAGTAAACAAGCAGTGTGCCATACATCCATTTGGATATACCTAAAGAACCACCTGAGCCTCTAAACAGCCAATGGCAGACAAGGACACAAACGCGGAGGAAGGCGCAACGAAGGTTTGCCTGAAGAGATACTTGTGTCAAACTAAAATGGCATTGTGCCATGAAAGACTGGCATGCTTTTCCCTTTACCAAAGGTTACAATACAGTGCATCAGCTCTGATCGAAGGACATTTGTCTTTGACAGAAAGTGTTGATGCATCCAACACAGTGACAAAGAGGCCCTTTCAATTAGAAAACATTTGCTCAAAAGAAACACCAACCTCTTGTGCACCTTATTATCAGCAGTACAAAAACACAAGCAACTTCCAATAGAAGAGGAATGCATTTAGTATCTTTAAGAGGTAAAATGAGTGGAAAAAGAAATAAGCCTTCAAATGAGTGAATGATTCAGTGAACAGATGACTTATTGACGTGTGTAGTCTTTGTATTGACGTGAGTGCTCCTGCACTAAAAAAGATGTTAATTTGGTTGTAATTTTTTTCTGATATATTAATTTATTTAAAAATACATTAAACATGTAATTCACACATAAAATTGACTTGAATACATATCTTCTATGATGTCTTTAATGCTGAATTAATTTACTTATTAATAAATTATTTTTTTTTACAAAGAAGAAAAAGCCAGTAAAAGAATGAGATTCCTAAAAAAAAAAATAATAATAAAAAATAAAAAATAAAAAAAAAATAGTGACATTAACATTAAATATTAAATAGTTTGGCTAGGTTAGTTCAGGTTGTAAAATATCATATGGCACAATCCTCTAAAAAATAATGATATTTATTAAATTAATAATTTGTGTAAACACACACACACACACACACACAAGCCTGTATATATATTTTCCAAAACCAAATGAAACATGAACACAGAGTACATCTAACTTGACACATGACTCACTAGATTTTTTTACTACATTTGCTTGCTTTATTTAACCTTGGGCACTCATTTATCATTGACTGCTTACGAAAGCAATAAGATATTAATTTAAAAACATTAAGATCAAAAACATGGAGCATTGTGACTGCATTGTGGGAATGGTACTATCTACACATGCAGTACGTGCCGTGCAGTAAAGCTCGCCACAACAACAGCTGAAGACTGCTAAGACAGAGATAGAGAAGACTCTTTACACACTTCTACACCCAGATCTACCATACATTGGGAAGTTTTGGAAACTCGAGGGTGCTTTTATGGGTCCAACAAGTTCACAGTTGGAATCACTTAAATGCACCTGGTTGAGGAGTTATATACTTCATCTCAAGCTGTCAACTGAGGCAGTCACGCGAAACTCGCATGACTGAAGAGGATGCAGGCATGTCTTGTATCATGGGGGATGTAAACCAAAGATGTGGGTAGTTTTATTGGCTATGGACCCATGAGGAACCGCGTGTGGTTAATTTACATCCACCCAAACCATCTATATCACTCAGCTGTAACATGCAGGGGACAATACCAAAACCCCAACAACAGCTTTCAAAACCCACTTCAACTTCTCTTCTTCATCATGACTAAAACCTATTTCATCATTTGCAAGAAACCCAAACTGTTCGAGAGATGCAAGACTTGTTGCATCGGAGAGCTTGAAGGAACGAGCAGCTGCTGAGTGAGTGCATCACTGCCATATTAAGCAGCCCGAGGTGTAAGCAAGCATGAAGCCTTGTCATATCCCGTAATGGGTGTATATTGCCGCTATAATGGAAGGTCGTAAATAAAGCAGCCCAATAAATCTGCACAGGGAACCTTTGATTACGGCTGTGAGACAGAAGTTTGCAGCGTCTTGTAATTGTTTTTGGCAGGCTCATCTAAGCCGCCAATGTTGAGGCTTGCCACATCTTGTTTAGCCCCCGAAGCCCCTCTAGCTGAACTCTGACCTGTGAGAACAGAGGAAGATGCATTTTTCTTCTACGGGGGAGTGAGCGATATAGAAAGGGTGGGCGTTCTTCTTCAGATCGAAGAGATAAAATGTGCATTTGGGGGAGAGCATTTGCCTTTTAATTGGGACGGAAGAGAAATGGGACCAAACTTGCCTTTGCTTCAGGGACGAAAACACAAAGAAAAAAATCAGCTCGCAACAGATAAAACAAAAATCCCAGGACCAGCGTCTTCGCGGCATGGTAACGCAATGCATTGGCTATGCACTGAGGTTTTCTCTTTTTTATGTTCTAATATCAGCAGATTTTCTTTGGCACTTACAAGAAAGGGTGGAGGGGGTGGTGATTCATTCTCTATCCTGTTTCTGCAAGTACTGAGGCTGCAACAAGGGATCATGGGAACTTCTGTGACTGCCTGTTAAGAGCTGTTTATATTGCTGATGCTGAGAGTTGCTAAGGTAAGATAGCAACACGGGGATAAACACGTCCCTGAATTCTGATTCGGCTCCAGAAGTGCATATTAGCAGTAAAAAGTGAAAGCTTTGTAGTTCTGCTAATTTTTTTTTTTCCTCATCTGTAATAAAAAGGAAGTAACGCAAAAACAAACAAGGTCAGGAAACAGAGAGATGGCGAAACAAACCACAGTTTATCTCATTCATGACTAAATCCCATCCTCCCCGAAGCAAAGATTCTCCTTTCCCTCCTTTCTCTTTTTCTCTCTTCTCCGTCTACCCCTGAGGCAGCTGCAGTTCCGTTCCTGTGCTCAGGGTCGGAGTCGGCGGCTGGCACGGGAACAGAGGATTCCAAGAGAGCAGGGGGTTGAAAAGACGCCGTCTGAGCCAGGTAGGCCAAGGGGCGGAGGTCTCCTGGGTAAATCTCATACAGGTGGGCCGTCACTTCACACCCTCTCAAAAAATAGTAAGCCCAGCGGGGACTAAAAGCTTCCAGTACTCCGACAGGGTCAGAGGTGAAAGGTAGATTGTCTTTTCCCAGCTCCCTTTTTTATTGTTTAGGGAACACAGTTTGCTAAAGACGTCAACACTATTAATGTAGACAAAGCATCAGGTGTTCCTGCCTAAATGAACTTAAAAGCAGTTTATGCTTTTCATGCAACAAAAGTCAATGACATATAAGAACGTCCATGAAAAAGAAAAGAAAATTTAGAACATGTAAAAATGTACTCTTTGAATTTTACGTTTCAATTTAATGGCTCATGGTGTAAAAAGAAAAATAATTCCTTACATCTTTAATACTTGCATTCAGATCTCAATCATTAACTAAATGAATTAAAAACATGTATATTGAATAACACTTCAATGTATTTAAAAAAAAGAAACAAAAAACAAAGTAAAACTTTTGAAGTCAATCTGTAAACGTTCAAATGATGACAGTCTCAGTGGCTGAAGCACAGATTCACTGAAGTGGAAGTCTATATACCTCTGAACCGGAGTACCTGCTTTTACAGTCTTTCATGGCCCGGTTGGCATGCCCGAGAGCTTTGAAGAGGATTGAGGCTGTCAGATCCAGCCGACTGATCCCAGATCAGCACATCTGCAGCCCCAGACTGTGGATTGGACTCATCGTTCCGGTCCGACTCCAAAACACAAGCCCCACTAATGCCCTCTGAATTCAGTACTTCCAGCCTGGATCATTTCACCAGAATGAAGATGGTAAACGGCCAGCGCCAAGTTCAGATGGTCCGTTCAGCGCCAGCTAATGGAATCAGTCTTTATTATTTCAGATGAAAATGAGTATATTTCAAATCCTTCACATAAAAGCTTATTACTGGCCTCTAAAACATTGAAAGCTCTATAACGGATAATTGACTGTGATACCTGAAATTTTATTTTACACATGTTTTGCTTTTTTCCCCTCTTGTTTGGGTCTCAGTGAAAGAAAATATGGCAAACATTAAACCGGCTAAAGATTTTCCTTTGCAGTGAAAAGGACTGTTCAAGAAGCAATGTTTAAAATAATGCAAGGATTCAAGCCGTAACTCACATGGCAATGTCGACAGACTGGTTTAAATTTGCAACTTCAGCTCTCCGGCACACACCAGAGCTCCATTTAACTACAAAGAGCATTACCCAGATCTAAAAAGAAAATAAAACGGACGTAATACAAGATGACAACTTTGACAATATTTATAAAAATGGAATACCGCTTTATTCTGCCAGTCCTTTCCCACTTTTTTTTTTTTTATCACCGACTCATTCATTTACTCCATCTTTCCTGTCCTGTTCTTTATATAGGAACTCTTCAAGGCATATGCGGAACCATTTCCCATTTTTTCAGCAGGGCTGTTAGCTTTATTTGTCTTCCTTTGCACCTGTGGAACAGCTCTTTCTGCACGTTACGCACACGCTAGCACACACAGACACCCGTCGCAGTGTTTTTTTTTTTTTTTTCTTCTTTTCAGCAGGTTACCAGATTAATAACTCTTTATCATGTTAAGCCTTATACAGGTCTATTTATATAAGTCCCACAAAGGCTGTTTCTAGAGCCTTGCATCAGCTCACAGGAATGCTCTTATTAATAAAACAAAGAAGAAGCCAACATGATTAGTGGAGACAGCCACAGTTGTGCCAGCACATCTCACGTCTTCTCCCTCAGGCTACTGAAACAACAGTCCCGCGGAGAAGTGAACGCTTTGTCAGGAGTGCGCTGCCTCTGTTTGTCACCAAATATAATCGAGCAATTCAAAGTCCACCTGAGCACACGTAACAACTTGCTCTGTTCCAAAATCTAGTGAACTGCCTATAAAAGGAACATTTTAAGACACCACAGGTTCAACACAAGGCTGTTTTTAACTATGCCGTTTACTAAGATACTTCATTTTGGCCCATAATGCATTACGACAAGCTACTGTACCTCAAACAGTTGAGATTAGTTGCACAACACACACAAAAAAAAAAAAAAAAAAAAAATTATATATATATATATATATATATATATACATACACACACACACACACACAATATATATACACATATAAAAAAATAAAATAAAATAAATAAATACCTTGAATGCAAGAAAGTTGCTTATTAAAAAAAGTTCAGTGGGAAAAAAATCTGTTGAAAAAAATTATGAAAAAGGTGAAAAATGTTTACTATAAAGCTTACATTTTATGCAGTGTATATAAAAAATAGGTGCAAGTGTCAAATGCATTAAATGTAAACCTCAGTGAAAAAAAAAAATCCAAAATGGCAGATGAGGGGAAAAATGTTTATAAATGCTTATATATTCATTCAATACTGAGAAGTGTCTATAAAAATAGTTATGTGTAATTAAAAATACTTGTGTGTACTATTTATTTTTACACTTACAGTATAAAAGTACCTCACTGGTAGCTTAGCAAAATGCTAAGAGTGTTTCAAATCAGTCACATAGCAGCCTATGTAAGCAGTAGTGAGCGGGGTAGCTCACTAGATTTTGAAAAAGATACTTTTACAAGGAAAAAGTAAACATCCAGACTGTATAAAATATAGGTTAAACCTCTTAATTGAAGTCCAAAAAAAAAAAAAAAAGAAGCTGTTTCTGAAGCAAACACACATTCATTGTGTTTATTTATTTGCCTCATCAGGAAGAACTGCTCTCGGGACACAAACATTCAGGAACGCGGTCTACGGAAGGATAGGGTGTATTTCTGTTAGCAACTCCAACTGCTAGCCCAAAGGGCAGAGGGCAGGTGTGTGTGTGTGTCCCAGCGGTTAGAACACACAGCTTGCGGCTCTTCCTCCAGATTTGTCTTCCCTAGACGTATGGTTGGTGGTGGTGGTGGGGGGCAGGTATGACTACATCAACTAAAAGGCCGGGCCCAAGGGAAGTCTGTCACTGTCTGCCGTGAAGACAGATAGCAGGAAGACCCAGAGCTGAGAAAGAGCGTGAGAGTGAGAGAGATGTAATGAGCAGGGTACCTAAAGTAAGTCACCACAAGAAAGGGTCTGAAACAAATAAGTGTTCTTGATAGAATAATAAAGGAAAGTCTGAATTGCTAGGTGTCTCTTAGCAGTTTTAACCTTGGCCCAGCACCGGCCACTTCAAAGGGATCAACTACTCTCTCCTCCCGGGGGGTACGGCGCACTGGAATATCCTGACAGTAAAGAAGAGACTCTCGTTTGAAGACTGCTTAGCCGAGCACTTATGCGTTCCCTTTTTATGAGCGAAGCCGTTCCCCACTCCACTCTAGAGCGGTTTCTCTCCGTGGAAGTGGCACACTGCTCCACTTGGCATTATGACAGAATCCCTTCACGTTGCCACCCACTTACACACTCACTCACCCCAGGCCTTTAATTTTAACATGAAATGGCGTCCGCAGCCCATTTTACTGACGTAATGTGACATTTTGGAGTGAAACAGGATATTTAATGAGAAAACAATGGCTGAAACTTATGTATTTGTATTTTTTTTTTTTTTTTTTTTACATTTATCCTTCTTTCATTATATTATCCATCAGGAATTGATTGAATTGTGAAAAGAGGGCAGTATATAACAAAAATGGAGTGAAAACAACCCAAATGAGAAAATGTATTTTACAAAGTTGCATTTTAATACAACATTTGTACGATGTGATCTGTAAGAAAACGTACAATTAAAAAAACATGAAGTCCTAACTAGGGTTATTACTGATAACTAAAATTATTAGTTATATAAGTTAAATAAAATAATTATTAGATGGAAAAAAGTGATATAAATTAGAAATGTTGGCAACTAACTGAAATGAGTTTAAGTTGAAGCACTAAAATGACTGACTGGAAACATAAAAAATAAAAAACCTGAAACGAAAAAAAAAAAAAAAAAAAAAAAGCATAACAAAATTACTGACAAAAAAAAAAAAAAAAAAAAAACTCAACCTCTAAACAAAATCCTCAGTGGGTTGTACAAAAATGTACAAATGAGATTATATGAATTCGTAGAAATTTGTCACCAATTTGCCAAAATGTAAAATAACAACAAATTGTCATGAGAGTGTGTCGGACGAAAATAAGAGGGATAGTAACTCTAACAGCCGAAAAGTAAAGTTGTAAAGCCAAATGTTTTTCTTTGCAATAACATGCACTGATAAATTATGTAATGATCAGGAACATGTACAGTATTAATAAAGTAAACATAGTTTTAACTTTTTTTCATGTTGACTAAAGGAATCAGAGTTACTTCTCATTCAAAGCACTATGACTGTCTATTCACCTATCCAAAGGGAAATACACTTAAACGTTGGTGATTTTAATAATATTAATTGTTTTATCCTTATGCTAAAGCTTCCGAAAAAACTTGGTTACCTGGATCAATGCAAAATACATCCACCCCAGCTGCCTCAATTGCTCCAAGCAGATCCCTACAATTAGTGTACTGTACATCTCCCAGGATAAAAGATATCTTCTAAATACCAGGTAATCAAATACACACAAAGTCTTTGTAAACTCATTATTGCCCTGTAAAGATTATACACTATTTTGTGTTTTGCCCTCATTCTCAGATCTCGAGGAAAGATGGTGCTTTTGTACAGCACACGAGCTACAGATCCAGTCGAACTCAACAGCCTCCTCTTGTGATCACATGGAACAGTTCCAGCTTGTACAGGTGCGATAGATAGACTTTATCTGCTCTTTTCTTGGCCTCAAAGACGAATTAACATCTAAAAGAAACATTAGTGTGCATGTACATTCCCACCATGCTGATTTAAAGAGCAGTGAAGGTAAACATTTGGAATGGTTGCTGGTTTATTGGGAACTAGACTGCTTTTACTGTCACAACCGAAACCCTTAGCTCTTATTACTGAAGCTTAGGACCACCAATGTCCAAAAATAACCAATTCATTTCCCTACGGCACAGGCTGAGACAAAGGGCACAGAAAAAAATGGGAGCATGGAAAAAGAAAATGGAATGAACGGAATGATCTGCGTTCACGAGGCTAATGACACAACTTTGATCTTGTGATAATTTTCAATGGGCTTCAGAGTTGGTGTCCTAATTTCAAACTAATTTTTTTTTCAGCTGAGGTTTTCCTTTTTCCCTTCAAATCTAAACTATGGCAGATGACAATTAAGGAATTGCTTACCCGCCGACTGTCTCAAAAATCAGAGGCACTTAAAGGACAATTCAATTATCAAGGACATGCCAATATGAAAGTAAAAAAGTAAGAAATATTCTCACGGGGGAAAGAAAACGAGGCCAAATAAAACAGAGGAGACAATCAGGAAAAAAAAAGTCTGTGGGGAGGCAATTGGATTCATATGATATCTAATGTACCATATGGCGATCTGATGTGTTCCTGCTGTGACGCACACCTGATGCAGAAGGAGGCAAAGTCCTGTTTGTCGAGCCCATAAAGATTAGCTTTAATCAGGTGGGTTTCGTTGCATTCGGTAAACACCACCAGCATTCCCGACTGATGAGATCGCTTCTGTGTGCCTGTGTGACCGGGGCAAACATTTACTCCCCCTGACACTACTACTACCACCCTCTGCCTTTTTCTTTTTGGCCAAAAGTAAGTGATTTTCCATTCTGCCCTTGATGTTTAAGAAACTGGAGATTTCTATATGAGGACTCCTCACCATCAGATGCACACAGATCATGGCAAATATTTGGAATAGGTGCTGGGCTTTCACAATCAGCCCATTTGTCAGCCATTGAACGCACACATACTCATCCACTTAAACCAGTGATTCCCATCCAGGGCTATGTGAGCAGGTTCCAGAGGGTACGCGAAAAGATTTAGATTTTGCTGGGTTTGTACCGCATAGGCAGAATAGGCATCACAGGAACGCCATCAATTGCCTCAGCATCATCCCAGCCTGATGCATTAATCGCTGCAACTGTGTCTATTTACAACGTGATTTTTCAGAGTTGAGCATATTTTAGCCAATCACGGGCATGTCTGCTGAAAGTAATGGACAATCAGAGGTGTTTAAAATGCCTCAAAACGCTGAATGAGTTTCAGTTTAGTGCTAGTTTAAGTCCTTCATGCTCACAAACCCAAACCCATTAAAACAAACAAAGCGTAATACATTGTAAATTAGAGATTTATTGTGCATTTTAGATAGATTCATTGATTAAAATGGTTAGTTTTGCAAGTGTGCCGAAATCAGTGAGCTTGCGCTGAACTGACTGACAGCTTCAGTGATTATAAAGGGAGCGCTTGTTGAAAAGTTGTTGTTTTTCATGAGATTTTATGACTTCTACATCATACTTCAGTACAAAAAAAGTGCTAAGCTTTGATAAAAAAAAAAAAAAAAAGTATTTTTAAACATAGTGCTTTTATAATGTCTAAATATAAATTCAAAAGCAAAACGTGGGTGAAAAAACTATATTGGGCGTGGAAATGGCTAATATGAGCCAACAAGTGCTCCTCTGCCGCCATCTTTTTTATTTTTAAATAAAAGTGTTCGTTTTCCATCAAATGTTGGATTTATATTAAAATTTAAAATGAGTATTTAGTCTTTTTAACCTATAACATTGACTCTTTGGTTTAGTGTCGAAGGGGGGATTTCAGCCTTATTAATAGGGTGGTGGGGGTACTTCAGGCTAAAAATGTTGGGAGCCACTGACTTAAATGTCAGCCTACAGATAGATAGATAGAATGAACGATAGATAGATAGATTGATGGACTGATACATATCTGTAAGGATCGTGTATTGAGTGTGTGGCTCTTTATAGGTGGAGGTTGACAGGGGCTTGTGGGTCGTGTTAATAGGCAGTGGTTATTATCCTGTGATCATCAAGATGAATAAAGCCATTTCTCATGTCCTGTAATGGTTTAAGAGGCTAATGATGGGGCAAGGGCAGTCTCAAGACCGCCTGAGGCACTAATTCCCAAATTGTATTTAACATGGTGGAACAGAGGTGGAACTTTATGGCTTTGAAGAGCAAGCAATCCAACAAATGCCTAAATGCACCCGGATGCAAAATCTGCTTTATGAACATGACCTTCATATGCAAGATAAAGTTTGAATGAACAGCAGCTTAGATTACAGTGAGAGAGGGAAGACAGAGTTTGAGAGTTAGCCGATCTAAATTTTTAAAAAAGACAGTGGGAACAGGAAAATCTGGAGTGAAACCAGTTCATGTTTTTGCTCCATGCCGACTCAAAGCAAGGAAGCTGTTTATTAATTTAAGAGTTTTAGCAAAAACAGAACATGGTCTGTTGGTCTTTATTCTCACAAATATTAAAAAACAATTAAAGGTTAGACTTAAACTTTTACTTTTTTTCAGACAAAAAAATAAATAAATAAATAAATAAATAATGATGAAAAGGACTGATTAAACTGGCCTGAAGAGGAGGAAATGCGACTAACTTAAGACTTTAAGCGAGGCGGTGGGGCAAAGTGATGTCTAAAGTTCAAAGTAGACATGATATAATTTTTATACATCTGCTTTCATGACTGGCACTCTGGATTTCTGAGTTAATTAATTAATTGATTGGATCAGAGTGGGTATAATCAAATAAAATTTTATAACTCCATAATAAAAAACAACACTTTAGAAGGAGGCATGTGGAAAAATGATAGCATGTCCATTTTTCAAATTAATTGAATTTTAGTACTTCTGAACTTGGTCCAAGGCGTCTCATAAGCAATAACTCTACACCATCTTGAAAATGGCTCCATGACTAAAGACATTCAAACACATGCACTTTTTTTTTTTCTTTTCCTTTTTTCTTGGTTCCTTGATTTCTGGGAGAAAACCACCGCTGTTTATAACTAGTAACCGAGAGCGTTCAATTGCCAGTAATTTCCATATTATATTCTCCAGTAGTTGCACTGCCTAATAAAGTTCTCACCAAGAGTAAAAGCTAAAATATTAATTCCATCTTCAGCAGTGCTGATTGCATTAAAAAACGTCTGTTTTATTATTTAGCACAGAAAGGAAAATCTTTGTTAAAGTGACTTGAATGCAAATTGATATCACTAGAACGAACAGTAGAAAAGCATTACTAATTTGAATCATAATAATATCAATTGAATAATTCATAATGTAATATAAATAAATTAGAGAGGTAATTCGTTTGAAAATGGATGCCTTCAATTAATGTCTCAGCCCCCCCCAACCAAAAAAAAGAGGGCACATATACACCCGTTTCATAGACAAGAACATTAATTGCTTAACTGTAGTCATTGTTATGAGGTGTCAGAACCCGTGTAGAATCAGGGAAGAAACTAAACATGCAGAGTTCGCTTTAATATTACATAAATTTTTCACTGCATTTATTCAATATTCATGAATTATGCTTGCTCTCACTAACTTGTCTTTATATCCAGCGTGAAGTGTTTTTTCCGCTATGAAAACAGCAGCTCTTGTCCCAATTCAATTTCAGCGAGGATGATTTTAAAATCAGTACGTGACACGTCGCCTTTTCACCTTGTTCATTTTCCGTTCCTCTCTACGGAACAAGAGTAGCTGCCTTTGTGTCATTATCAGCCTTATTACACGTCATTAAAATACTGGAAGAAAATTCCAGAAGAAATATACACGCTAGGGCACTCTCTCTCTCGCTCTCTCTCTCTATCTCTCTCTGTCTCTCTCTCCCTCGCGTGTCACACTTTTAGGGGTGAGCATGCGTGTGTGTGTGTGCGAGAGCGCAGAAGTGACAAAAAAAGAACAATATAATTGGAGAAATGTACGCAGTAATAATAGGTATTCAGAAAATGATAATTCATATTAAACAGGGTGCATAAAGTCAGCCTCATTTGCATGTTTTAGATTATATGCATTTCAAAAGTAATTTCCGCAGGGCATATGAATGACATTAATTCCCGAGTGGTTTCTGCTATAGACCTCAAACTATCAAACACTCAAACATTTAAAAGATGAAAAAAAAAAGTACTGCCACATTTGCGAGGGGAGATTTCAAGGTTAAAGTATTTGAATGCATGTTTTAAAGTTCTGTCTAGGTTGTTTAAAGTTGTTCCTAGCCTAGTTTAAAGTTCACTAAGCTGTGTTTGGAACAAAACCATCATGAGACTTTATACTCTAAAAATTCAGCACATATATTTGTAATGTAAAATTGATGGATGGATGGATGGATGGATGATTCTTGTAACATCTGACAAATACAACTCTATAATTATTTCATTAACTTTAATAAATTCATTGCTAACTACAATATAACAATTATGCCATACACTACATTTTCAGGTAACGTAAAATATGTGCTAACATTTGGCAACTGCTAAATTAAAAAGATTATTTAAAATGACTCAATCAACCTGACTACATTAGGTTAAAGCATTAAAATCATTTTCATATGTCAGATCAGGTAGAAAAAGTTCACACATTTTAACCTCTTACAGTGTAAGTCAAATATCCAATTTCAATAACCTAAAATATAATAACCAAATGCCCATCACAAATAAATAAATCATCTGGACACAATGTGAAAATGTATACTGCTAAAGTCTTCCCAGACATGAGTAAGTGTGTTGTGCCAATCACTGTAATACGGCACAAAGAGCACTATGGGTATTCAAAGTGCCAATTTCAATACAGCCCTCCAGCCAGAAGTTGGGAGAGTGGAAGAGAGAGAGAGTGGGAGAGAGGGAGAGAGGGAGGGAGAGAGAGAGAGAGAGAGAGAGAGAGAGAGAGAGAGAGAGAGAGAGGGGGGGGGGGGGGGGGGATCCCTTTTAGCCTTGGTTCATTTGAATTGAAAACAAATTGGAGAAAGACTTGCATAGGAAACCCTCGGATTTGGCAACTTAAGTGGAAAACGGGCCATTTTTATTTGATAAGACAAATTTGACCAAGTGCCATAATGTTTCTGATGTATAAGAGACTGGAGTTTGGAGTGTTATGTATAAAGCAATGGTTCTCAACTGGTGAGTTTGGATAAGAAAATAAAAAGTTTCTAAACTTTTACCGTTTTTATAGTTGTTATTGACATCAAAGACTGTGTCCAATCAAACTCAACTCAAAATACAACATTTAGGTGAGGATTTCATCTGGCATTTAATAGAAGCTAGTCAAATTATACCGATGTCAACTTTGACAAGTTGTGTGCCAATATATATATTAGAGCTGCACGATTAATCGTAAAAAGATCGCGATCTTGATTCAAACACCCACGCCATCTTATTTTATTAATGGCAACGATTCGGGCTTTTAAAACGTGTCTATTAAAACGTTGACAAAAATCACACCGGAACATTCAAATCTCTGTTCGTGCTGCCGTGCTGATCCAGAGAGAGCAGTTTTGAACCACACAGTAGTTATTTCTGTGTTACAAATATACAAATTATCACAGAAGTACTGAGATAAAAGTTTAAAGTTAGAAAATATAACATTGATGTCTTCGATAGCAATCAAAATAGAGCAAACCACCTTTTGAAAAGAACTTGGCACTTCAAATAAAGATTGTATCGAGTACATCTTTTTACGCCACTAGGTGGCGACAAGTAACTTAAAAATGTATTTGTCATTGGATTATTCATTCAAAAGATTCGTTCAAAAACACCAATTCATCCAGTAATGAACAAGTATTTATTAATGAGTCACTATATTCATTCAAAACCCTTTTTTTTTTTTTAAACAATTCATTCAATAATTCGTTCATTTTTCCAGCAATTAGAGTCCAGCAATTAATATTTTGTTTAGTTGTACTTTTTATGAACTTTTTTTTTTTTTTTTTTTTTGCAGAGTAAACAATTTTGGTATAGCGTTGGGTCGCTACTTAATTTCCTGAAGCAAAACCAGTTGAGAACCACTAGGCCAACTAACGGACAAACCAAATAAACAAATCTAAATGAGCAATACGGCATAAACTTGCCCATCTGTGCTAGTTTTGGCTTACTCACAAAGATTATGTGTATAAAAATAATTGTAATAAAGAAAACACAGGGTAGAAGGGGAGATACAGTCTGGGCTGCCTCCCTTTGTGAAGTTTGTGTTGTGTCTGTCTAAATATTATGCTACCGAATGTATCCCTCCACATGATTATCTCATTATGAATTAATGGTTTGCATGCTGCGATGTGTGTGCGCAATGCCTAGTTCAAGCTAACTGTTTATCTGCCTCACCAAAAGAAAAATAAAACACGGGTGAGAGTGAGTCTGGCCATTATAATCGTGAGTCAGCTTGTTGTGGCATTTAAAAGTCAAGCAGATATTAACAGCTTGTGCGGCGAGCGGAGAGTGAGATCAACTCTAATGAACAGCGTGCAGACGGTACGCTACCGTAATCGCCCTGATGATCGAGTTTCGTCCTCTTCGTTTTACAAGTCTCCGCTTACAGGTGCTGACAGGCCACTATGGCGAGATTTAAGGGAAAGAAAAATGGATTTTATGGCATTATCTCGTTATATCTCTCTCCCCGTTCTGTACTCATACTGTAAGACTAGCCTCTTTGTCCTTCTCCAGAGAAGGATACGTGGACAAGTTCAATTACGCAGGGAGAGTAAATGCTGAGGAAACGGGAAGGAGAGAAAGGCAGAGTGAAGGAGAAGAAATAAAGAATATCTAGAGGGAGAAAAACGGGCTAATTAGGACCTGGAAAATGTATTTGTTATTTTTTTTCCCCCTGTCTTTTTTTCCCCCTTCCCCCCCTTTTTTTGTTTTGTTTCCCGAGGGAGTTTTTAAAGAGTTCTATTTCTTTTCAACGAGGGAGGCGGAGGGGGAAAATGAAAAGAGGATTATGTTTCTTAAGACAAAAATCATGACATGCACAGAAAAAATGAAATGTCTCGCAACAAAGGAATTCACAATGCCGTTTAGCCGGCGTTGGACTGCGCAAACATCTGCATTTACACCTCATTTCATTTGTGTCTCAAAACACAGACCCAAAACATTGGGTAGTGGAAGTTTGAGGCCTTTTTTAATAGAAAAAAAAAACAAAAACAAAACAATATATATATATATATACACATACATACATACATACACACACACACACACACATATACATATATATATATATATATAGAACCTCGGGCAATAACACTCTAATGAAGTGCATACTAAAAGGGCTCATTCCAATCTCCTTACTTCTGACACCAAGCGTACTTGAAAGGCCATCTTTAGAGAAGCGGTTCTGTAATGATAGCGGCGGATAGACTGGACGTGTAAGAGGCATATTCATTCCTTTGGCTTTAATTGGAGAGCTCGCATGACTGACTCAGAAAGGCTGCTAGTCTGGTTCAGAGCCCCCGAGCCCGAGCCCAGGGGCAGCCAGGCAGAGCTAACGCCCTTAGTCAGGAGGAGGTGAGCGCTAGCACAAAGCCAACATCAAACTAGACACTCGGGCTAAAAGGTACGAGTGGAGCTGGGGGTGGGGGGGGTTCTGGGGATCTGAAAGAGAAAAAAATAAATAAAGGAAAAGTCGATGCTTTTAAAAGACAATTAAAGCACATTGATTTCTCTTCATTGTTTCAACAAAACGCATTCCAGAGCATCTGGGGCCTTGACTGTTTTATTCGAACACAATCTGTGGTGCTTCTTTGAGTTATTGTAATCGTTTCCTCCACAATGGCACCAACCTGTTGCTGACATTCCTGCGTATCACAGTTATTCGCCATGTATCATGTCTCTACTGTAGAATAAAAAATAAAACAAAAATAGTACAACCGCTACTGGTAGAACTTTCAAGACCTGTCTGCATAGCTTTAAACGATTCGATGGCTCAAAAACAACCAAAAAATAAAAAAAAAATAACACAGCTTGGAATTATCAAGACAGCCGGGGACGGGAAAAGGGTGGGGGTCCTGTGGGGGGAGGGGGGACGCCATCTGCTATCTTTCACCGGAGACTTCTGACTCTGACTTCTCGTTCCCCTCTGCTTTTATTAATACCTTCGAAAATAAAGGAATGGAAAAAAAACTGCATATTTGTCATTTCCGATTGTTTACCTTTTTCACGGCAAATTGATTTTTACATCTCCTTTTCCTGGAAGCGTCTAGGTGCGGGCCTGCCAACCCCTGTTTCTCTGTTTTATGGACCTAGCCCTCTGGAGAAGTTTTAAAGCTTTCACTTCAGAAGTCATTTAAATGATACAATACTGCTTTTGTCCCAGGCACCTCTGTTTCTCTCTCTTTCTCTCGCTCTTCAATCACCCAAATTCCAGCATGCATTCTTTTTTTTTCTCTCTCTCTCCAAGTTCAAGACATGTTTAAAAGTTGTTTTTTTGTTGTCGTTTTGTTTTTTTGTCATTTTATCGCATCTCTTGAATTTGACTGTTCACCTCAAAGACGAAAAGACGACTCATTGCATCAGTGCTGAAGAAGTGGGATGACGTATGATTCGAAGTTTTTGTAGACGTCTGGTTTTACACCCACCGCCGCAACTGCATTATTGGGTAGTTTCGGAATCAGTCGTTTCGCTGTGAATTGTGTCTGGCATGTGGGACAAAATTGGAGTTCCTTTTGTTCAGAATTATGGTTTAATACCCAGTCTGCAAGCAAGACAAGGCCAAAACAAGGCCAAAACTGAGAGGGAAAAAAAAAAAAAAAAAAAAATGGAATAGTTTGCTTTGCAAAAATTCTCCCGGTGGCTCCTAGCCATATCTGCACAGTGAACTGCTGCTTTGATTTCTTGTGACATAACATTTAGACTCAAGATTAGCATGTTAGTTAACTTTTACAAAACATTATTGCAAGATATCATGCAAAGATCCTATCCATCATCAAGGCAATTGGCTGGGTTGACTTTTAATAAGAAATAATAGAAAAATGAATCACGATTGTTGTATTTTTTACATATTCATTAAAAAAAAAAAAAAAAAAAAATTACTCTTGATCACAAAAACATGGTAATGTCTTGTAAATTACTAAAATGGCCAAATCAAACATT
The DNA here is from genome assembly GCF_019924925.1 of Ctenopharyngodon idella. NCBI lineage: Eukaryota > Metazoa > Chordata > Actinopteri > Cypriniformes > Xenocyprididae > Ctenopharyngodon > Ctenopharyngodon idella. The sequence goes on along the minus strand of NC_067230.1, from coordinate 8,575,440 downwards.
TCCCTTTTCTTACGGTTGGCATGCTAACAGCTTAGCCTATTGTCTTAGCATAGTGCTAACTGGTTAAGTAAAGCTCTAGAACAAGATATCATGATAACATAGTATGTTTTTGTAAGGGCATTGAGAAGAGGGACAGGATCTTGCTTGACATCCGTTTGACTTTAGTCTGAGGACTTAGATGTAGTCTAAACTTATCCCCTAATGTGGTTTTTATGTAACAAAAAAAAAAAAAAAAAAGGACAAAAAAGCCATGCCAGATGCTGCATGCAAAACGCAAACATCTAGAATCCATGTGGAATATCTGAAGGTCTTGATGGTTAAAAACTGGCACAGGCTCAGAAGCTGTCACCCCTCAAGCTGTGAAGCCTTTTTATTGTCTGTGCGTGTACAAATCCTACAAAAAAGGGGGGAAAAATTAAGGGGAATTCTTTTCCCTGAGACCTCTAAAAGTAGATCTCAAAAACCTGTTGAGCTGGAAACATCACTCAACCCCCAGAACTTCAGCAGAGATTAAAAGGCTAAATGGACCGGCATGACTAAACATTTCTTAGTGCAGGGACATGTTCAAAGGCTCTTGGGAATTAAAATCCTCATCAATGCTCCAGCAGAGACAAATCCTTATTTATTTGCTATAATAGGAACACGTCTTTCCAAAGCAGCGAGAGGTGATAAACTCCTCGCTTTATTCTTTTCATCGTGATCAAACACATTCCGGCTACTGAGAGCAGTGCATGTGGTTCTCCTACACACTCAGATTTAGGAATGGACGAATGTGATCATCAGGACTAAACCAAAGTAAAATCTTTTAGCACTCTAATTACTTTCAGAGGACAGTGCAAGGTGGTCCGAACATCTATGGTGCGCAAGTGTATTATTCTATGTGCAAAATTGACTTTACTTCAACCTGTTTCCAAATACTGACACAGTTTTGGGCAAAGCTGCCTCACTAATTAAAATAATCCTTTCATGCTTGTCTGATGAATTACAGTTGTATTTATTATAAAACTGTTACACACAAAATAAGCACCAAGAGCACACAATTAAAACCTAGTTAAGTGATTATTATATCGGTCTGTTTGCGTGGAAATGGAGATTGAACCTGTTCGCAGTCATAATTAGGCTAAATAAAATTAAAATTATATTTGCGGCGCTCACAGGTACAGCTGGGACCAGTGTCACGGGGGTCCACTCATCGCCAGTGATTGGATCAAATTGTTGGGCGATTTACAGCACCATTCCCCCTCGGTGTCAACCAATTAACATTTCCTTAACACCCTGCACCTCTTTGAAGTAAGGTGTCTCCATTGTAATGGGAGGTTTGCGAGGTCAATGTCTTTTATGGAAGCTTTCTGTCATATTTCTATCTCCTCAGCAACGACATTTAATTGTATTTTCAAATTTTAAATGTATTGTAAAGGCGCTTTCTAATTCACCAACTAGATACTGGATTTAGCCAAAACGGGTCGTGCTGAACTGAAAAAGACACAATGTGTCTATTCACAGGCCTGAAAAACACAGAGATGACGCACTGCTCTGTCTTGATCACAATGGCAAAAAAATTACAAACAAAATATATACAATGAGCATACAGAAGCACAAAATACATGATAAGACAGATATTGGAAACCCACAATGCTTTTGTCCTTCAGTACTTCCACACACATACATGCACACACACATCCCAAGCTCCATTTCCCAGTATATTGCGGTGGTGGTGAGCACAGCTGGCAACATCTGGAGGCATTTTGAGTCTGTTTACATTTCCAAAACACTGAAAAATACTGCAGGTGCCAGAAGAGTAATAAGGAACCAGGTCACAAAAAAGGATTGTTTAAACTCTAACAACTCTCGGCTCTGTCTCTCCCTCTCTCCTCCTGGAACTTGCTCTCTCTCCACTCATTTTTCATCAATCGCACACCACTTGCCTTTCAACGAAAAATAAGGCGCCGTAACAGTGCTCCAGCAATAACAGGAAAAATGGACTGAGAAGGAGAGAGACTGATGTAAAGCATCAGTCCCTTACAATGAGTCCTGAAAGATTCAAAGAAGCATACCAAATTTAATTGAACTACAAGTCCTTATTTTATATATATATATATATATATATATATATATATATATATATATATATATACACACACACATACTGTATATATGGGTCATTGACGAATAAGGTTTTTAAAAGCGTCAAAATTTAATGGAGATATAATTAATTTTGAAGTTTTATTAAGTGTTAACAATGAGATATGTGTTTTTTATAATCAATTAACACTGCTTTTGTCATTTATCACAAGATAAAAAAAATTCGGTTTTACCAAATGACGATATTTTCAAACAATGCTAACAGGCTAGCTAGCAAGCAAAAGGACAATCAAACATTTTATATTTAGTACAAGTTTTTAAAACCACATTTTCCATGTTTTATAGCACTTGTATCGAATGACCTGATATTTCGTGACATGCGTATGAGCAAGTGAAAACATGAATTTTTCAAATAGTTAAAAGAGAGTTAGTTACTTTCCATCACAACTGTGTTGTCCTTTGCAGGTGTCTAAATGATGTCACATCCTGTCACATGATATTGACCGCATGACTTGATCCAAAATGGTCCCTTTATATTGGTTACTCCGAATGACATCAATGAATTTCATTTTTCTGGACATTCTTTCTCATAACAAAGCAATGACTTCTACAGATAATTTTAATACCATTTTGCACTATGTTGATATATGATGTTATAAAATCATGCCAGAATACAAAATATATATATTTATTACATTTTAAGATATTTTAATAACAAATTAAATGGCTGTATTGGCCTTTGGACAGTTAAACCGAATCCCTTTTGACACTTCAAAATCTTTAAAATACCTTTATATGAAGCAAAATATTATTACAACCTTTTGGACTCAATAAAAGAGATCAAGTTGTACTACCTTACATTGAATGTCTTTTCTTTGTTTTATTATTATTATTATTATTATTATTATTAAGGCCTTTGGAAAAGAAATGACCAGTCACGTCACTGACCCATTTTTTTTTTTTTATTCTCTTGCACAAGTCACATCTTTAAACCAGACTGACTTTAAACATTTCCTTAACAGATCAAGAGGGGTTTATCACATTGATTTTGAAAATGTCCACACCGCTGAGGCAAACCACCAACACTTACCGTAACACATAAGCAAACCATATAAATATTCAGCAACTCCTCCACATGGTCTTTCTTAAACCCCCTAATACACACAAACACACACCCACTAGCTGCACTTAAGTTTTTCCTTCCCTTAAATGTAGAAAACAACCAGGAAAAACACTTGGATTTTGTTCAGCTTAATCAAAACAGACATAAAATAGCCCAGAACGTTGACATCATTTCAACCGCTTCCCCAAGGCGGGCAGAGAAGGGTCTGCTCGAAAATTTGACACAAAGGCACATGTTGTGTAGGATGCAATTACAGTGATTGAGTGTAATTTACCCGTGTAAGATGAAACCGGCCAGGCAGATGGAGGAGAAGCCGGGGATCGTGTTCTAGCCAGTCTGCACATGGTTGGGATATGGAGCAAAGCTTCTCACCTTTGAACTGACTAACATTTAGCGCGATGACATGCCATGCGAACACGCATTCCACATTACCATGGGTCGATGTATGATCCTAGATGCGTATGTGTGTGTGTAACACAGATCTAGACCTGGCGTCATATTTGTGCACAAAACCTGTGCGCAAAAGTTCATGATTTGTCAAAAAGCCATTGGATTTATTCCATGAAAGTGCATACTGAAAGCTCAATTTAAAAAATTTAGTTTCCGAATGTTACACCACTCAAATAAGGCTTGTAATCCTTTGTGCTTGTTCAGTTCTTTCCCATGAGAGGAGGAAGGGAGGAACAAAAGTTTAGGTAGCCTTTGAGACGCTCTCTGTCTCAAGGCGTCTCGTGGCCCTTACAGAGACTGACTTTTCACGGATTAACATCTACACCGATTGTTACCTTTTGAACAAAGCAGCTGAAAGGGAAATAAAAGGAATTACAGTCTGCGATGGACAGTCACATGGTGGTGCGGCCAGGAGACAGAACCATGGGAAAAGTTCAGAAATGGGGCAAATCAGAATGTAGAAAATGTACGGAATTTCATTAGGGTTAAAGACCATCATCAAACTAGAGGCAGACCCCGGACAGAACATGAGAATCTCTTTAGAGTTTAACTTGACGAACAAATTAGGCAAGAGTTCAAAAGAAGTGACCGACCCCCCCCCCCCCCCCCCCCCCCACCCCCCCCAAAAAAAGTCTAATCTACTCATTTAAAAAAAAAAAAAAAAAAACCTTTTCTCTGTCCATAGAAATGTTCAAATAAATAAATAAAATAATCATTATAATTAATAATTAATAATAATAATAATAATAATAATAATGTATTATTATTATAATTACACATTATTATTATTAATTATTATTATGATTATTAATAATAACAATAATAATATTTTATAATAATTATTTTCTTTAATTTAATGTTCCTAATTCATGTTAATGAACTGGTGTAAAACTGCTGCATTAAGTTAAAAAAAATTAAATAATAGAATATACATCACAAAATTTTGCTCTTTGTTTTTTTATTCATCAATTCAGCCTAATTAAGCACAAGCTTTATCTTGTATGCACTTTCACAGAACATCTCAGTTATTGTATCTTTGCATTTTACATTACAATGTTGACATGAACATCACAGGCTAAAAAAGTCTGAAAGTAAGCTTTTACAAAAGAAAAATCCCCTAAAGATTTGCAAGCCATCAATAATAGACACTGAGGCATGCATATGTAATGAGCACAAGCGTGTATGCAATGCCAGTGTTTGAATCCATGCAACTGTATATGATCATGTGCTCATGTTTCTACCTGATCTACCCATACAATTTGAGGAGGAAGAGGTCAGAAACTGCTAAAAGAGGGCAGCCCACTAGGTTTGAGGGTCAACTTACTGTTCACACAAGCTCCAGCTCACAAATCAAAGTAGTTTTTCCACTACTTAATCTTAAGGGTCGTGACTCGCCATGCAAGAGGAACTCGGTCCACGGCCGACTGGCAACTCTATAAACATTTAACAGCCTTTTGCAGCCATTCACAGCCACACTTTAGCTATGTGCGAGTCTGCCCTTCGGCTGCCCCGATACCTGCCTGCCAGCACCCTTCCTTTTAAGCTCAGTCGTTACTGGAAGCGCCTGCCAGGAGGGTTAGCGTGTGTGTTTGTGTGGGTGTGCGTCAGTTCCACTTCCACCTTACGGGCTTCACCTCTCTGAGCTCATTCACCGACGTGTGTGTTCTTTTAAAGGAAATGAAAATCTGAATGAAAATGAAACCGTAAAGTGAAGGGCTTAAAAATGCAGTGCCCTATAGTTAGCATCAGCTGTGTGAAGTTGTTCCTCCACCCATTGACATCCATCAGCATTGTGGGAATTTTAATGAAAGCTTTTGCTCAGCAGACTCAGACAGCTGAGTATATATGAGCCAGACCTGTTCACAAACTCTCACCCAAACTGGAACAATATCTCATCTGCCAAACAGTGTGAAACCAAACAAGAAGTCTATGTAGAGTGTAAATACAATAGCAGAGCAGGAATCTGGATCCAAAAGGACGTAGTTTATCGTCACTGGCTGTGGAACAGTGATGGGCACACGGCTACAAGGAACTGTTCTGCACCTTTTCTTTTCTATTCCTCCTTTCTACTGTTCCTTTGAAAGGTAACAAGCAGCATTTAGGCAGGGAGTGAAAAGAAGTCAATATCCTCTGGGGATCCAAGTGGATTACAAAATGTCACTTTCTCACAGTACACAGTCACAGAAGGGTGCACACAAACGCACACACACACACAGAGGCAGACAAACAATAATACACACTCACTGAGATACACAGTAGTGATTCCGTTTTTATACTCACACAACAACAACTTGGTACCAGCTGGTAGACCACCGTTATCATATCAGTGTCCAAGTAACCATCAGTCCAGCAAACATAGTGTTTCCTAACTTTGTTTTGTCTTATGTACCACCACGGCTCCATTAGTAAGTTTTAAGCCAATCATGCCAAATCAGATGTTTTTCCTTTTTTTATAAATCATATTTCACTGGACATCATTTAGAATTACCATTAATATTATTAGTCAAATAAAAGTAGCATAAAATAAATACATACATATTAAAATAACATAAAAGGAACTAAAAAAAAATCATTAGATTAATTAAGTCAATATTATACTGGAGCATTGTAATAAGTATTATTAAATCAGTTATATAAATAATGAAATTAGTCATGATTCATTATTTTATTATATTTATTTTCATGTTTTTTCAGTTTTAAGTCAAAACTATATACAATTTAACATTAATATTAATGATAATGCTAAATTATATACAGTATATATTAGAAAGAACTGAAAAACATTAAATTAGTTATTTTAATATATTTATTTAGTTTTATTCAGTTTCTTTTAAGTCAAAACTGTATCAAATTTTGCTACATATATATACATATATATATATATATATATAAATAATTATATAAAAAATTATAATATAAATAATTATTATATTAATAATAATTTGCTTATAATATATTTTATTTTAAGTGCCTTTAATATTAATCATAAATATATATTAATGAACAAATAACTAAAATAATTAAAATATATATATTTTTAAAAAGAACAAATCATGATTACTCTTAGTTAATCAGTTGTGTAATATGCAAGTTTCATAAATGTGTGTAGAAGACACCTGTACAGATTATGCATGGCTTTTTTATCAAAGCAAAATCTAAATCTGTACGTACCCCATGGAACCTGCTTAAGTACCCTTTGGGGAATCACTGCGTTGAAAGTCAATCAGAGAAAAGAGATGTCCAAATCACTCAACATCCCATATAGTGCCAGCGTGTAAGTACACATTACGTATCAACCATTAGAGAGTATCAAATTCTCACGTCTCATTCTTCTCGTTTACTGCGTCTTCAGACAGTCTTCCAGGAACAGTGTCATTTTTAAGCTTTGCCAACAAGTTGGAACACTTATGAAGATCCTGCGACCGCTGCACTGGAATGCCTGCAGCTGGCCGCTGCACATGTCTGCACAACAGAGGAGGGAAAGACACGCAGCGGAACGCTACATTTCACATCAGAAATGTCTTGAGGGACTTCTGTGTGGTGGATACGCCAGCTTCATGCTTGGTGAGGTCTCCGCTGACCTTGTTTCATCTACAAGCCGCCTTACGATCATTCAGCACAGAGCCGAGCGTATTCCTGCAGGATATCGGATCATGTCAGCTGCTATACAGAAAACCTAGACATTAAGCTTTGATCATTATTTTCAATTACAAGTTATTTACAAGCTGCTCTGTGCTTGCAATAAGATGATCCTAAATGTTCTCTGTGCTTTTTTGCAGACATATTTCATATTCTGCGAACTTCTCTCACTCTCTCAGTAGGCAGAAGCCAATTAAATATTACGCTTTTCTTTAAAAGGAAGAAAGGGAAAGCAAAGTTCACATCATCTAAAGGAATTCCAATTAACACCCTCCCACACAGCAATTAACTGTTAAAATAACTGATGAACAAACTGAAAATCCCTGGGAGTTCAGATGCTGCTTTTCTAATTAATTCCTGAGTCTTCTGCATCTCTTATATAATGAAACGCCATTTGTTTGTTTGACAGCACATCACCGCCTGGACCGGGCCAAATAAGTGTAAATAAAAAAAAGGGCCTTGTTTCGCCCTGATCCGAATGTACCTTCAATTTACTCCAACAACATTCATATTTCTGCAGTCTTTAAGGAGCCACAGAAAGAGATGTTGGACATTAGAGAAAGAAGCCGACAGCTGTGGTTGTACTGCGAGTGTGTGTGTGGAGAAAGACTCCTCAAAGGGGAGCTAATTAATAGATAGTGTGCTCAGGCCTCTGTCACAGTTTTCCTGTCAGGTCTTGTGTAAGGACAAAGATAAAAAAAAGAAAAAAAAAAGAAAGAAAAAGGGAAAACTGGAGTGTAGAGTGTGTGTACTGGGTTTATTGTTCTGTAAACTATGCACATCAGAGATGGCTTTGAATTTAACCTCAAGACTGAGGTTAGCAGTGCTGACGCAATACCCCCTGCCATTTGATAAGACGTTTATTACAAATTGTAAATGAAACTTAGCCTAGCTAAATACAAGAAAGAAAGAAAGGGTTTCATTTTTTACAGGGGAAGACGGACAAAAGAGGAAATAAATTATGTGTGGAAAGAGATTGCACCATTTATTTAGTCATAGGTGGGTCTTTTCTTCATAGTGTTTTCCCTTCTCTTTTTTGAACACTTGGCGGTACAGTAACATCAGCACTGTCTCCATTAAAACAGTATGTGTAATGGACTGCACTGTTCATCTGCTTTGTGTCATGCACTTGTTCAAACTGCCTTGGGGTGAACTTTTAACCTCTTTGGGTTTGAGCCACAGTATCTGAATACATGTACATTTTTACATTTTCTGCAAAAATGCATGCGTACTGTTTGCCCTTGCAAAACTTGCCACCACAAATACAAGGGTGTTTGGGTGGTTAATGTGGTGTTGATAAGATGTTCAAAGTGTTATGGGGTTTGCTAGGGTGTTTTGTGGTTACTTCATGTATATGCTTTAAACCCACGCTAAGACTCTATGGCCCCCTTAACACAAATGGCATAGCATATTTTTTGGGGGAAAAACAGAGTGATTTTAAGTGAAAATTTGTGGAATAAAGTTACAAAAAAAAAATCAGATATTGTTCATTGCACATTATATTGGCAAAACAGGAGTGCATTCCCTTTTGTCTTGTTCATCTTATAAGAAAAAAAAAAAAAAATCAACCAAATTACATTTTAAATGCATTTGCTTTTTACACCATTAAATGTGGTCAGAATAGTCTCCAACTCAGTATATGAGCAATAGAAAGTAGGGCTGCACGATATATCGCGATTTATCGCAAATTTTATTGCATGCAACTTGGCAAAGGCTGCGATTATTTTATGCGCAGGTTGTCAGAGCTATACGGCTCTGTGATCAGTAGTAAATTCTTCTCCATCTGAAAGCCAGAGGGCGCTCTCACACAGAAACTCCAAATATGCCCTGCCGCAGAAGTAGATAACGCGCCATTCTAGGAAATCCTTATGGGCATCATACTATCGCTGTAGCTGAATAAACAGAAGATTGAAATGCTTTGATTGATTAAACATGACTAATAAACACAACTGCCTTATTCTGTGTAAGAAGCCACATCATCTCACAGAAGGATGCTTAACTGTCATTATGAAGTGAGTGTAGAGTAAAAACATGTTATTAAATGTTGACAAGATGTTAATAAATGCTTCTCATGTCTGGAAAGATGTTTGACGCGTGTTGCTTTTTCAAATGTACATTATAAGCAACTATTCTTTCAGATGGATTAGCATTTGGAGCCATACTTCATTGACAAGCTGCGCATTTATAAAAAAAAATAAAAAAAAAAAATAAAAAAATGCAGCCTTTGCGATTTCATAATCGCACTAAGAATTGCGTTTAAGCTCAATTTCAATGTTATTTTTCGTATCGTGCGATACATTGTGCAGCCCTAATAGAAAGTGATAAAAACAGTGAATACCATTTTGTTCCCAAATTCTAATTCAAAGATTCCTAAAGTTGTCGAGATGTCAATCATAAATGATTAACAGTGTCACCGAACTATTTAACATGCCAAGCATAACACGTACATTATAATATCACAGGTTCACAGTGAGATTCACAGCCCTGTCAATCCTTTCCCTAAAAATATTCAACACAGCAGCCAGTGAAACCCAGACACTTATTTGCATATCTCAGACTGTGTGTAGTTGGACACCTTAGATAGCAGAGGCCATCGCTTTTGCATTTTCCTCCATTTTAATATAGTGCGATAGCCATCGAGAAACAGAGCACTGATTTTACAAGCCCTAATACTGAAGCGCTTTATCAGGCCAGGATCCGACTCTTGTCAAGTGAAACTGTGATAAAGTCAGTTTCTAACTACACCAATCGATGAAAGTAATTTATTTACCTCGGGTAGGCAATTTCAGTTCCGTCTTAAGATGGCTAGAGTGAGAGAAAAAGAGAGGGAGGGAGAGAGAAAGTTTGGCTTGGCAGGGCTTTGTACGACGGCACCCAAGATTAATATTCCTCTCATGAAACGTTCTCGGACATGTGAGGCGACTCCATAAACCGTGCCGAGGTTAATGCACGGTACTAAATCTACACCAAATCTCAGGCTGAGCGAGGGGGGGGGGGGAACGCTGTGGTGGTATCATTCCCACCTCTTCCCCTCACCTGACACTCCTGCGGAACCTCAGAGCGGCAGACGCTACATTAAAACCTCCACCATGCATGATACAGCTCAATCAGAGGGCCTTACTCGCTTAACCGTCCCGAAGCGAGAGCGAGGGTGGTGTGGTCCTTAACTTGACTGGATAAGGCACATGAATTACATATAATAATCGATACAAATGTGGCCACTTAAGGCTTATGTTCAGGTGCTAATGAATATTCATTTTCTTTGTGCTTCAGGCATTCGTTGTGGTTGTAAACCAATCACTGAGAAAGGGCAACCCAAAGGTGAATAAATCAGAGCATTACATAAAAACAAGCGTGTGTATTATGCGAGTCAGTGCATGATCGAGTGAGTCTCGTACGGAGAGTGTGTGAATTACAGAGTGCGGTAAGTTTTCAAAAAACCATATAATCCGGGCAAGTGCATTAATTCAGAACATCTCACATGCTTGCCTTTATGTCTCTCATGTGTGAAAAAATCTTTAACCAAGACGTACGTTTTTGCATTTCTATTAAACACAGCTAGTCATTCAAAGAAACTACAGTACATGAAATCCCTCCCTTGCTCTTTCTCTCCGTGGCCCTGAATGTCATTTACATGAATCGTACTGCTCTTGCCAACCTCGAGTCAGACCCCATTTACGACGCCCTTTATTTCTGCAAAAGACTAGCAGACTTCCTGACCTCCTATCTCATTTCTCTCTGTGGAGGTTAGTGTGATGGCTAGCGCGTTCTGGATGGGAGAGGACGTGTCTTACAAGGTGGATGGTAAAAGCAAAATCAAGTTGGTTCTAGGACCTGTTATTACAGTGTGTTTAAGTTTGCGTTTGACTGACAGGACGGCTCGGCGTGAAAGGATTTCTGCCGCTACAGCTGCTGTGGTTTTGTGGACTTGACAAACATAACCCTTTCTTTTCACTATTGTTTTTCCCCTTTTTTCTGATGCTCTAAGTCCAATAACAATGCTATTTGGGGTGGCTGAGGCAGCTGCATATTTGTCGTCCCCCCTTTCTCTTCCCCTCCTGTTCCTCCATTGTGTGTGATCTCAGTGTCTGGGACAACCGGTTTGATCCCCTATGCGAGAGTAATTTGCCAGTAGCCTTCTGTTTCAGAGCCCTGATAGGGATGAGCCCCACCTGGAGAAAAAAGGCTCAACTTCCATTACTTGTGAACTATTAGAATGTTTTGTTGTTGTTTTTTTAAAGTAGCTTCCGATCATATAAACATTAAAAGAGTGTGTAATCCTGGCAATATTGAGTCATTCAAGCCACCCGCTCATGGGAGCTGTAGTTTACGGTGCCCTGTCATTGTTTTCAGTGTGTAGTCAACACAGCGGATGGTATCTGAGAAATAGTCCCAGCCCAGCCGAGGAGATCTTGCACCGCCAGCGGCATTAATTAACTCCTCATGCCTGTCAGAAGTAATAGAGAGCAACGCGTTTAAACACATCAACAGGGCGGCTGGTCATGAAGTGAGAAAGTTGGGCGAAAAACAGACTAACTAAGCTCTACGAAGTCCGTTGCTGAACCAGCAGCCAATGAGTCAGTCGCCTTGTTAAAACAAGGAAGGGTTCGGATTTCACCTCCACTTCTAAGCATAATGCAAAAATCAAACCCTGGTACCCTTCCAGGAACCATATAAAGGTTGAGTGAATCTGGAATACAGTTTTGCAATTAAAAGCGGTGGGTGGGGCAATTTAGTCGCCATATTAATATAATTTGTGCATATGCACACAGTAAACCCTCAAAACTAACTTTAATCCCACCCACTTTAAAGATGTCAATCAAAATTGCCCTCTTTTTCACCTACAGCTCCACCCTTCCTGACGGGCGGGCCAACTTCACAGCTCTACTGTATCCAAAAACAACTCTGCCTGAAACCCGATGCCGTACGCCACTAAGGATGCAGACGACATGCAGACTCGGAAATTTTTGGGCTGCTTTGCTCACAGTTAGTGTTCGTACGTAAATCGAGCTTGGCCCCAGCATCCTGAGGGGGCCCCCCATTTTAACAGTACACAGACTCGAGCCCTTAAATTAGACTTCTGTGAATACACTTACAGGCCACACTGTTTACCATCATTTCTCAACATTTTAATGGGATCCAGCGCAAATTCAAATAAATGAGCACTTCAGATGATGACTCCAGGCCTTCCTACTGTTTATCTACTATGACCTTGGTGCCACTTGCATCAGTCAGAATGCTTAACTATAAAGATGGCCACACTGGCCCAGGGCCAGTGTGAGGGAGTTCCGGGCCAGCTGACAAAACTCAAAATATTACTTTTGTTAATGTCAATCAATGTCAATCATTATATGCGATTGTTATCCAGCAAACCAATGTATAGTTATCCAGCAAACCAATGTATAGATTTACGTTATAGCTGTATAATTTATAGTTTATAAAAATCCTGCACAATACCCAAACTTGCATAAGCACAAAAAGTATTTATTAATTAGCAACGTTTAAGTCAAACATCCTCAATATAAGAAAATGGAGAGAAAAAAAGGTAAAAGTTTTAATGAAATAAAATTTGTAGTAGTAGTAGTAGTAGTAACAAATCTAAAACTATACTGTTAAAAAAATAATTATTTTGTGGTGGGGCCAAGTGAAAAGGTTGGCAGGGCAAGTAAATATGGGCCAGTTGGAAAAAAAAAAAAAAAAAAAATCCTTACTGATGAACCCTGGTTAGACATTTAACAAAAAAAAAAAAAAATCATCTGGTACCAAAGAGGAAGGAGTCCTCAGTGTGTGGTCACTTTAAGAAAACTAATGCTCAACAAAAGCAAAGCTATAATTTATACTCGCCTGCCGGACAAAGCCTGGAAAAGCTGGTGGAATGTTTGCGAGCTGCCTGGATACTCCTGGAGAAGCAGGGTTTCTTATTGACGCAACGGCTGAGAAAATAACACTGGCTTGTGTACCAAGCCCATGACCAAATATCCTTTTATCAGAGAGTCTGCTTATACCCCAAAAGAGCAGGGAAAACAGATGACCAGACAGCAAGCTAAACAGAGAGAAAGGAAGTGAGTGAAAGACAGATAAATGGGAGAGTGAGGGGAGACAGAGAGACCTCCTCTGCCGTGTTCTCTCCTTTTCATTTCATTTACATCCTGTCACTCATGTGATAAAGTGGCTACATGAGACTATTGAGAGCAAGACAAACTACAGCCCAGGTCACAGCGTGCATCAACAGTCTGCGCCCCCGATACCTCTCCATCTGCTACCGTCCTGAAGCCTGGATCTCTTTCAAGACGAGAAAAAAAAAAAACTTTCCGTCTTCTATGAAAGAAGGGCCATCTGGAATTTTCTGCAGAAGGTCCTTCCCTGGTACAAAAATTTTAAACCAATCCGGCAAGGCGCGCAGAGGCCCGTAATGGCTCTGACATGTCCCTGCACTATGACCTCATCAGACAGTATGCAGAGCCAGGGCACAGAACGGTGAAATTCCACCAGAAGGTTCCATTCGGCCCATGATGTCTATCCCGACACATGTAGGATCGGCGATCTGTACTCGAGAGCGCACTAGGCTGAAGACTCGCGTCACCAGCCCACTAACGTGACAGGTAGCGGGGTTTGTAATTGGAGCCGATCAGTAAGCCATATGCCACTCGTCTCCTAGTGCCAAATCCCCGCCCCCGCCACCCCTCTGATGCTTGGCACACTCTGGCTCCTACGGAAAAAAAGCCCTCCACTTCATTAAGAAAGTAAACACAAGTGCTGTCTGAAGTGTCTAATTAGTCCCCTAATTACTCCCTGCTCGTTACTAATGCAAATTAGATTACGCTGCTTAACTTCATCGTGTCCACAATGCCGCTGTTAATTGAGGCCTTTTGAAATTAAATTACTCGCTAATTAGCATATCAAAACCATTAATTCTGTGCCAGAGAGAAAGAGAAAAAAACAACAACAAACGCCAAGTTTTGCTAATGAGTTTTGCTAATTGAATATGTACGTTCAATATTGAGTTTTTGCCAGCCGGGCCTCGCTCAAGAAGCTACTTAGCCACTTGTGCGAGCGAGTTCAAAGGGAAAGGAAGCCAGTCTTGGGCCGTTTAAGGCAGCACTCGAATGTTTTGTCAATATTTTCTTGTTACGAAGCACAAGGGTAACACTCGGTGAGTGAAACAAATACGCCTTTGATAGCAGTAGACATTAAAAAAAAAAATGCTAAAAACTATGGTATGCATGATACATATGTATTTGTTAAATTTGAAAAAAGAAAAAAAAAAAGTTAACGTGAATTTGACAAATCAAATTTTATATGTACACTACATTTCAAAAGAATTTGTTTTTTAAAAAAGCCTCATTTGCTCACATCAAAAATACAGTAAAAAGCTGTAATATTGTGAAATATTATTACAATTTAAAATAACTGTTTTTAATATTTTTTAAAGATTTATTCCTGTGATAGCAAAGCTGAATTTTCAGCATCATTACTCCAGTCTTCAGTGTCACATGATCCTTCAGAAATCATTCTAATATGCTGAGTTGGTGCTCAAGAAACATTTCTTATTATTATCAATGTTGAAAACAGTTGTGCTGCTTAATATTTTTGTGGAAACTCTGATGCATTTTTTCTAGGATTCTTTGATAAATAGAAAGTACAGAAGAACAGAATTTATTTGAAAGAAATTTTTTAACAACCCAAACTTTTGAAAGGTAGCATATGACCACATGATAAAAGTCTGTTATTCTTGGATCAAGCTTGTATAAATCTTAGAAAGTGGCTTTGACTGGAGAGCTGATTAAGGAAAAGATCATGATTAAAATTATTAATTATTGTAAAACGCTATGAAAGCTTTTCTATTTTTCTCAAGTACAATCAAATGTGAAGATCTCATCAGTTTCACCACACTAAAAAACTTCCAAACTTTTAACATTAAATTTTCTCATACCTTCATAAGCAGACATCCATTCAGAATGAATAAGCCTTAAGTAAAAGTTCACGCCATTAATTCATGTAATCTACAGAGGTGACGAAAGGCTTAAGAAATCTCAAGAGTCGCTTTTGCTTTAAATGTAAACGACTACGATTAAATTTAACACTTCCCTTCTCGGCACCCCACCCCCACAACCCAATATCCGTCCAATAAGGATTTCTGAAAGACTCCATTCAGTGCTCTCAAAGTCTCATTTTAATACTATCTCCAACTTCTCATTTGAATATGGACCTAATGTAAGAGGTGTAGAAGAGAAAAGAAATTGAATAGTGAAATTGAGAGGTAGCCACACAAAAAATTAAATAACCGTGATAATTAGATGTGAAGATATTATAATTTCTTTACAAGGATGCATTGAAAATGCTGCTCTACAACATTTGGCCTAATTGTCAGAATTACCATATTAACCAGTTACCATTTGAGTAAGTTGATTAAAAAATTGATTATTCGTCTATTTCTTTTAGGAGTTTCTTAATCAAAATCTAACATCCTTGAAAAATTAATTTGAAGCCCCTCTTATCAGTTAATTAAATCTGGTTGGAAGTCATTTTTCTGTGAAGCGTGATTAGACAGCGCACTGTTCTGTACTGTTCGGGCCGTATGACGTTAGAAAACTTTTCAATGTCTCATCAAACATTCAGAAATAAGAAGAATAGAATTTCTTTGAAGGGCCGTCTCTTCTCCTATTCTTTTTTTTTTTCTTTTTCCTTTTTTAAACTATGCCTTTCTGATAAATTACGCTATACCCGAAAGATCTCTCACTCTCATTAACACATTCTCATTACCAGGCAGGAATATAAGGAAAAGGGAAAGAGAAAAATAGAGAAAGAGAGAGTGTGTGTGTTGGGGGACAGAACGAGAGAATAATACTCTTGTAGGATGGATGACTGTATGGAATTATTTCCTCATATAATCCGGCAGAGTGTGCAAGTGTGTATATATATTTGAGGTGTTTCTGAACTGCTGTCTCGGCTGGAGGTGAACCTTTAGCCAAATTAAAGAAAGAAGAGAAGCCAAAGATACAAATGTGCTTTACAGACAGGAGAAAAAAAAAAAGAAAAAAAAAAAAGAAGTCACAATCTCTTGAGAAAACTCACAACTCTCCTCTAGAAAAGAAATACAAAAGCACTTAGAGTACCAAAAAAAAAAAAAAAAAAAGGAAAAAATCAGCTCTTTTTATGACCCTTTTCGGTTTTTCTGAGCAACTCTAACAGTACGGCATTCCAGATTCCTCAGACAGAGGATCTGAGAGGGGCGATAAGTCATATTTGACAAAGTAAAGCTTAACACATATTTCATTACAATAAAATACATTGTAATATCAATATCTTTGGAACGTCTCTGTGGACAAAGTTGTCAAGAAGATAAGACAGTGCGTGTCAAGAGTCGGGTGGGAAGGAGGATTCGGCTGGAGAAGCGCGTTGCTCTGAAAGTCAGCCAACACACACGGAGCTAAAACGATTTCGCCAGACAACCTTGGGATAAGCTGCTGAGGACGACACATTAATATACTAAGATAAAACAGGTGATGAGACACTAATTCTATTTTTTACTGGAATAGCCACATATATTTTCTTTCATTTCCCCCTCCTCCTTATGCATTACGCTCATTCTTTATCTGTAAAATAGGGTGGCCAACTAATCAGAGCATTTATCAAATTCCTCACATTTTAGCGTTTATTTTGGGGGGTTTCCATAACACGGAGTACAGGCCGCTGTAGAGTTTCCAGAGCTCAACTGACCACACGCAAACCTTTGTTTTTGGGCCTATGAGTCTTACTGACCACAGCAGTGCATAACAAACCCTGGTTCAGAACTAAAAATACTATTGAATGTTTATCGAAATGTTTGAGACCTTAACAGAGGGCAGCCAGGCCACTCGTCATTCACATCGAGGTGTAAGTGAGGCCACGGGTTTTGCTTCCTACAGGGAGTGGGTCAATTAGTCTGATTAGGTGTTTATTGAATGATTGGGGGATGCTGATTACTCCACTGAGGGGTTCGGCTTACTGGCAGTCAATCAAGAGAGCCGCTCTGGTTGCTAATACAGCCACCTCATGGGGTTTGTTCACTCCTCACAGTCTCCATCTACATCTGACCTGTCAAATTTTCAGAAAAGCCGTATCTGTTTCAAATACAATTAACCTTTTGGACAAGGTGGAAAGAAAAGTGAAGAGACTGGACAGGCTGAACACCTCACCTCTTCGATATCATTATAGCCGATACATTTCAGAAAAAAAAAAAAAAAAAAAAAAAATGGTAGCAGATCCTTATTAGGGCCCCTTATGAACAGGATCGTACCGGTTTTCCTAAACTAAATCCAAATTCACGTCGCCTAGAGGGTTTAGACTTTATTTTGTACCGCTTTTTCTTCTCTGGGATTTTTTTATTTATTTATTTTTTTTGCATGGGGGGTCGTGAGGGACAAGCCACGGCTGTGTTTTTGAAATTAGCCATGGCAAGCTGGTGTTTGGAAAGTGATTGCTCTAAACCGCGGAGCGTTACCGGGAGGGACGGTGAAGGTTCGCACACGCAGACGTCTCAGCCTAATAGCACCCAGGAGATGTGCTGCGACTGAGGATTTCTGGAAACTTCTCTCTGGCCAGATTTTTTACAAACGCCCAGCACAAAGCCTCATAAAGAAACTCACTTGTCAGAGATGTCGAGTTCAGCCTAACTCGCCGCTGTAATCATTTCCTCCTTCACTTAGACTCTGGCTGTTCAAAAACTGTATCAAAAGTGAGACCAAAAAAATTATGTATGCACACAATTAAAATAAAAAAATTAATAAATTATTTTCTATATTAGCAGGCTTTAGAGTGTGTTAACTGTTTTTTATGCACTTGTATTGTAGGCTTGTTTTGCTGAGAGCTGATTGCTTTAAAGCAAATCATAAAATTGTGTTTGTCCTTGAAGAAATACTGCATTTGTGTTTTATCCATTACTAACAGATTGTAAATACTTTAAAAGAAATCTGAGGGTGAGAAACAAAGGCAAAAATTTGTCATAGTTAAAAATGATAGAGGAGAATAGCTCACCTGTGGACAGTGGTCATATTGCCCTGTTTCTCCTTATCTAGCGATTTCAAAAACATTTTTCTCCAATTGTTCTTCTACCTGCGGGAACTGAATTTTTTTTTTTT
Source organism: Ctenopharyngodon idella (assembly GCF_019924925.1). Classification (NCBI taxonomy): domain Eukaryota; kingdom Metazoa; phylum Chordata; class Actinopteri; order Cypriniformes; family Xenocyprididae; genus Ctenopharyngodon; species Ctenopharyngodon idella. The sequence continues at coordinate 8,557,026 of NC_067230.1, read as the reverse complement.
TTCTATGAACCGAAACAGCAATTATGACAACCAAACACTTAACAAAAGATCACAGAAGAAAAAGTCCTTCCTCACAACCTATTCAAAAAACGCAGACGTGAAAACGTCTGAATGTGATAAAATGCCGCATGCAAACTCTTTAAACAAATTTAATCAGGTTTTAATACAAGGAATAGGTTTACATCTGAGGCTTCAGCCTTTCATCCGCTCACCATTTTATCTGATAAAAACGATCGCTTGATTGAAAAGAAATGAAGTAAAGATTAGGTATGCTAGTTTCAAAATTAAGCATACAGTCACAACACCTTTCTATCTGGAGTTATCTGCAACTTTTATCATGTAGATTCCTTTAATAAAATCCGGGCATGGGTCATGTCAAGAAAGGTAATTCAAATTGAAAGTGAAAAATTACCATAGAATGCCATGTCATCCCAATATCACAGCAATGCAATTCCTCCCCATAAAAAAAGAGCATGAGTGTGGAGGAACATGAATTTGGCCATCATTCCTTTTTTAATTAAAGCATTCAGTCCCCTTTCAACGAGAGTTCAAGGATGCCAGGAGACTAATTAATTTGAAAAGGTAAGATGTCTGCGAACAAATGTCTTCCGACACACAGATTTAAAGAATATGGAATAAGAGAGAGGTAAGAAAGAAAGAGGTCGAGAGGTCGCATCACTTCAAGTCGCCCTGGTGTCATCCAGTGATCAGAGTTGAAAACAGACCAGTGCTGGAGTTCGCCTTTTCGGTATGTGGGTGGGAGCAAGTGTGAAAGCCTGGATAAAGCCGCTCAAAAAGCTGCAAAGAGGACATCAATGGAAAATAGCTCAAAATTGCTCATCGGTTTATTTATTTATTTAGCTAAAGCTAACTTGGTTCAAATAATATCACTATATAGTTGGCCGTGGATACCGGCAACCATTAAAGCACCGCTATGAAGTATAGTATATTACAGCTAAGCTGAATAAGTACAAGACACACACATCAGCTTTTTGTAAACCTGCCATTTTAAAAATATGCATAAAAAAAATAATAAAAAACCAAATGCTGAGGATAGACTTGTAGGGTTTGCATCTCTCTTTTCACACTCACACACACTTTTATACACATGCAACACTGAAATACGTTCCTACAGTACTGGAAACAAAAACATTTTAATTTAAAATGTAATACTTTATCTGCTGCATTATCACTGTAAAAGTAAATACAAGAGGAAATATGCCCTAAACAGTGCATGCAATAATTATTTAGTCCTTTTTTAAATTAAATAAGTGTGAATAAAAAGTATATTAATTTATAATATAAATATTAATAAATATAAATTTTATAATATAAAATACATTAACATTTTCAAAGCACCTTGTTTGTTCACACCTTTCTTTGCCATGCAAAGGGAAAAAAAAAGACTGTGGAGGTGAATTAAAAAGTGTGTGTGGGTGAGAAAACAAAGCACAAAACTTATTCACTCCTGTGGAAAAGTCCTGGACAGGAGTGCTAATCCTAGGTTTAGTGGCTGGGTTATTTCCCAGGGAAGAGGGGGTATGGATGTAGAATCCCATTACAGATGTCAGCCGACTGGCAGTGACCGCGAGGGCAGACATCATACCGGTACAGAGCCCCATCGTGCCCCCAACCTACCAGCAAGAAAAGCTCAACTGGTATGAAGTCTGACCGGCTACCCTAACCCATCCACCCCTCCTTCCATCCGCGACCCCTCTGAAGGTAAATACTCTCCCTGACTTCTCCCGCTAGCGCTCCGATGAATGGAGAGCGAGGGGCTGTCTGTGAGTGTGTTAGTGTGTGTGTGAAGGGGGGTTACTATACAATTATTCAGATAACAGCTGGGGATAATATAGTGGCAGATGTCCTCTGGTCAACAATGCTCACAGACCACAGCCGAGAGCAAAAGGCAACTCTAACCAACGGTTAGCAGCGTTCATCACACACAATTTTAAATGGAGTAAGAGCAGGAATCAATCTTTTTTTTCTTCTTAATTTTTCTGAAATCCTAAAGTTCGCTCCTCCTCCTGAGCTATCGTAAAATCTTTGCTTTTTGAAAAATTAAATTGAAAAATAACTAAATTATAAAATCACAACAATACACTCGTTTAGAATATAGCCAATTAATTTAGTTAAAAACAATTCATTTTGACCAACATCAAGTTTTAGATGACAAATATATTTACAGGTTTAAAAAGATTTTTTTATATATATTTCCACAAAAGAGATTTTTCCTGTGTTTTTGAGTCTGTGTCCATGTGTAAAAGCCCTCGCATTATTTGGCAAGTGATGGTTAGCGCTAGATAACATGCTTTTCCTGCAGCGCGAGTGTGTTGCGCTGCGCTTCTTGCACTCCTCACCCCCCACCAAGACAAGACACTTCACCACAACAGCTTCAGAGAAGAGGAAAAAAAAAAAGACAAGACCTTACACAACACAAAGAAATGCATGGATTTAGGTATTTATAACATGACATACATTCCGAAAATGTGATTTTCTTCTAAGAAAATGCAAAGTGTCTAAGAAAGTTAACTACAGGAGGGGCAGAAGAAAAAGCATCAATCAAAAATGGAAAGATGAATCTGATTGTTTTACACATGGTAAAAAGATAATTCTGTCATAAGATGTATCACATTCGTCCGTTTCAAATGCAAATAACTTAAGTAGGCATCCCCTTGTTACCCATTACTAATACCATAAAAGAAACCAACACTCCTCCATTCCACTGCTACTTTACGGATTAGCGAATGAAAATTAGATGCATTTATATGGTTATTACTTATATGGTCACACAGTGGGGAGGGGGATTTATCCAAGCGTACAGTGCAGCACCAGAATCTCCCTCAGGAACGAACCGCTCGCACCTTCGGCAGCTGGGGGTGGATTAGAGTTTTAAACCCGGACTAAGGTTTACTGTGGCCGGCAACACTGACAGGAATTCCTCCCGCCGTTGCTGCCAAACAAAGCCGGGCAACGCAGCGAGGAATAAAACATCAGAGGTTTTCTCCTCTCCTGTTTAGGCAGAAGTTTTCAGTAATCGCAATCGCTGTTTTGAGAGCTTAGCATTTGGCGTCACGAGTGGGATTTTATCAGCGATAGAAGCGAGAAACAGAACTGGGCTTCTCTCGAAAACTTTACTAAGACTCATTCAAACAAGCCGCAGCTGTCACTCTGATATCACATCACGTCTTTTGTGACAGTGCCGAAAGTTTGCTCCCATCTTTCCCAAAGAGCTTTACTGATACGGCTGCTTCTCTGATGGACATGATGGCTTGTCAGCGTTACGCTGGGGTTTTTAAAATATACAGCAAGTCGCATTATAAAGACCTTCGTGGAGGGGGTGAAGGCTCGAGGGGGGAAGACAGCGGACTGAGAGAAAATCCATAACACAAATACAGCTGTCAGCTGGAACGCAAAGTTAGCAGAAGCAGCTTCGGTGGCCACAGGGAGCAAGTTTATGACTTCAGCTTGCATCCTCCCTTAGACACTATCAAGGCTTCAGTGATCAATACACAGTGTTCTTCATCACACCAACAGGTACCTGAATCTGTTTCAGGCAAAAAAGGCCAGTTGTAACTCTTTCAAGCAGGTATTCACATGTGACTGACCATGCAGCGCACTAGTTCACTTTCCATCCGCATCTGCAGCTCCGAGCTGCCAATAATCTCTCCTGAGGTGCTCGGCTAATGGATATAGAAAAGTAATGATCAACGCCTCAGACTCAAGTACTGTCATTTCCGTCCAGTGAACACCCTGCTTTTCCTTCTACCACATTTCCCCAGCTCATCGGAAATGGGCCCTTCCTCTCTCTAAGCAAACGCTAGGGTCATTCTTTAAGACAGTCATCACCTCATAACAGCCTGGCACTCTCCCGAAACCCGGCGTGAAGCCTCCCCACACAGGAAACCTTGTGCGCGAAAACTGCAAAAAAATGTGCCACTGAGGTCACGGCAAAGAGAAACTGTGCTTAAGAGTTCAAGTGGAGAATTAAATTCACATTGGAAATAAATACACAAAAGAAAACAATGTCCAGCAGCATCTTCAGCTGACGGATCGCCAAGACAGCATTTCCGCGCTGCAGTCTGGTCTCTCTCAAAGTTGAAACAGTTAACACCAGACCTTTTCGATATCTAGCTCAACTAATCAGATCAAAATTGTCATCTGGAAAACATCCGTCACTCTGGTCTCTTTTTTCTTTTGCAGATGCTGAAGTTGGTTGAAATTGCTTTAGTGTCATTTTTAGTGTAGTTAGCTCCTTTTTTCCTCTTTCAAGGCTCAGAGTTTGAGGAGAAAATGACACCACTCTCTGACTAGTAATAAAAGCAGCCCTCACTGTCTAAAAACGTGCATAATTTATTATTCACATACACTGAAAAATGCTCAGCCTCGCCGTTCCACCAAATAACATCTTCAATTAAAACCACATGTTTAATCTATGGCTGATGCTTGCTTGCTGCTGGTCAACGCCAGAGCTGATGCGTTCAAAGACGCAAACGAGCGTAAAAATTACAGCCTGACCTTTCACGTAAGGTCAGCTGAAATATGAAAGGGAGAATGTAGGCATGACATATTTCACACAAACTGTTTCAGAGAGCAGAAGTGGCCAAAAGTATGGTTGACAAAAAATAATTCTAATCAGTTAGAAATGGATATGTATTGCTCTTCAAAATGCTTTAGCAAAAAATGCACTTGTGTGAAAACTAACATTATTTTTGGAACGGTAAAAGAGTTTAATGGTTGAAATGCTATGTGAGGGTCTAAGGGACAGTGCTTCATGAGAACAAGAGTGCTTTGTGTTAAAACCACCCGTGATATTGAAAAACTTAAATTTACCTCTAAATCACTTCACTAGGCTCATCTGAATTTGAAAAGAGCACACACACACACACACACAAAGCACTAAATGCTTTTTGCACAGCACACACCGACATATATTTGCATTAGCAAGAAACTGGTTGTTCAAATAAAGTTTCAATCACCAAATGTTCCTAAAATATGCATCAAAAAGCAACATGCCTGAATGTACACCTGGCATCAGGTTAGACTCAACATCAACGTCCAAAATAAACACATTCCCGACCTTCTCTACCCAGAAAAATACCCACAGTGGGCTGAATACCAGCCTGCCATGCAATCCACACATTCATCAAAATAACGTATTTGAAAGACCTCCGAAAGGTTTGTAGTCTGTATAAACATGAAGAACAACATAAAACCCAATCACTTATCGCAGAAAAAATGATATATCAATTATAACCTGATCTCTATGGTAGCCTAGTGTCCACCGTTAGAAATAAAAAGCTAAAACTATCGGCTGAGGTGTAGCTGTTGCCGCTTACAGCTGCTTGACGGCCATGCAAAATAACTAAATTACCCACTTTACTGCCATTTTAATGCCCTCCCTGAACGAAATGCCATATTCTTTGTCAACTTCATGAATTATCACTTTTACTCTATAAGCACATAAAACCATTCAATCACTCTATTCATCTAACACACAAGCAGATCAAATGGAAATTGTATTCATCACTTTATGCTTATGTTCATCTACATTTACACATGTCACATTTCAATTAGCAGGGAATCTGTTCATCATAAGAGGCAATATATCAAAGAACGGACATTGTAGGAGCACACAAGTGCAGCAATGAGACAAAAAAAATAGTGTTTTAGTTCAAGAAAAATAAATTCTTATAAAATAAAATAAAACATTATTTTATGAAAGTAAGCTTTCATAAAATAAATTTCAAAATCCTTTTTATGTGCTTTTAAATGATGTTAGTAATAATGAAGATGAATTAATTAAAAGATTAAACAAATTAAAAATGTCAGAAACACTTTATGACATCAAAGTAAATAATTTATCATTCTCTTTCAACGCTCAAAAAATGTTCATCTTATGATTCAATATATGTTTCCATTGTGCTGTAAATGCCAACAGTGAATTAAGGCAACATTCACGTATACTTTCCATGAGATTTAAATTAATCGTGTCAAAAGCTTCATCAGTCCTTAATAACATGAGATTAACACACTGGAAGATTATGAGGATGATGAGGTGTAGGCTACATATATATACATTTTTTTTTTCATTAGCAGGAAAAGACTGAATATAGTTTTATTGTTAAAAACCAAGTACAAAAAGAGTGTGAATTACTAGTGTACTTGGTTCAACTCCTGAGCTGTAGTTCCCTCTGCAGACTTACTTTTAATGCCCGGGACTCACGTTAAAATTGTTCCTAGTTTGTTTTGTTTTAGTTTTACTGTTGTATTTGAGAGAGAAACAAACAGTGCTGATTTGATCACGAAATGAACAAGCTATTAAACATATGCTTTAAAAATAAAAGGTTAATCTTGCTCATTCATCTGTGTAAAAATGAATCCCTAAATAAAGATATTAAGTTTTGCATCACTGAAGTTAGTCAGCAATCTGTCTGTTAACTTATAAAGGCAAGGCAAAAACTGACCATTTAAAAAAGATATTTTATTACAATTTTTGATGTGCAAAGTTAATCATTTTTCATTAGTTTTTAAATCTGATTTTGCATCTATACAAACCTTACTCACTGTATCTCGCGGTAATTGATGCATTTGAAATCACACTCATTTATAAGTATAATAATAATCAATACATTCTGAGTTACTTATTTTTATATCTCTTTTATTTCATTCGTTACATTTTTAATATTTCATTGTCTCAGTAACACACCGCTAATAGACCCTAAAACAACAACAAACTTCAATGCGTTTCATTTATTTTTCTTTTCACTTTCTGCTATAATTTTAAAACGTTTAATTATTATTCTATTAAACGTATGAATCAGAAGGCATGGGTTATTTGCATAAGATCAGATCACTATCTGCTGAGGGCCTGTTAAAAACAATCAGCTACACGGAGAATAAGAAAAAAAGTCCATCAAGCCGCGGTTTAACTTTTTAGTTTACGTGCATATTTCGATGCTGTTTATTAACTTAAATTGTTTACACGAGAGGTTTATTGGTAAAGGCCAAGCAATATATGATTTCTACATTTCTGTGGAAGAATCATATGGTCTTTCAAATGAGACCAAATGCACACTAACATATATTTATTCCAAGTTACTTTATCTGATCTGTCAAAAAAAAGTCCTTTTTTCCTTTGATAATATTTTAGAGCAGGTGATATTTTCAAACTCAGTTGCACATGCTCAATAAACTTGTTATAATCTTTTTCACTATCGAGGTTCATTTTTATCTAAAAACCCTTCTAAGTTATTAAAAAATTATTTAATAAAAATGTGCCTGTCTCCAATTCATAATCGCGTATTATTCTCTCGTGGAGAATAATAACACGCTTTCATCTCCGGTTCAAAAGTGTCACGTAAAAAGTTAAAAGTTGTCAAATGTATTGTGGTACTGAGAGCTTTAGTATCCCATTTGCAAAACATCTAAGAAAATACAGTGACTTTTATTTTTTTTTCTTTTGATCTGATGAAGTGTGTGAGATAACGCGTCCGTGCGTTCAAATCTGGGATACATATTAATATTAAAATCGCTTAAGGAGCGAGGCGCAAAGTACAAGAAGAAGAAAGAAAGAAAGAAAAGAAGAAGTAAAAAAGTGGATATGAACCTGTTAGGATATTGTGAAGAACTCTACTTTCACTCTACGGCTGGACCATGTGGATGTGTCGCTCCAGCTCTCGTGAATGTCCCAGTGATTCCAGAAACCTTCTGAAGAGCAACGCAAAAAGAAAAAAAAAATCCTGTTCTATTGAGTGATGTCTTCAGACCATTACTTTCAACGACAACTGTCTTTATTAGTCTTCCTTTCCTTTTTACTGGCTTCCTCTCTCAGACTGGTCACTCAGTAGGGAGATAAGTGGAAACAATAATCGTGCACTAGCTCAAAGGCTGCATGGTCACAGCGCTCCTCAAAGTTCATGAAGAACAAGCACGCGGCTCTTTACGCCTCCTCGTCGCTTCAGGTCTTCCTTCTTTCTCTCTGTTAATCACACGGTGAGTTTTCCTAAAGTCCCAATAATGCTTCTCGCTGGAGTTTTTGGCATCTCGTCTGTTCCTCGCTCATTCGCAGAGAAATCAGTGTTGAATTACTCCGCTTGTGTCTTGTGTTGGCGATGTGTTAGGGGACAGTTTGGTCTACCGTAATACGCCTAGAACGGGCGCGCGCGCACACATCTTCTGCGCTGCCGCCGCTTGCAGCACAATAGAAAACCTCGCGCGCTCCAGGCGCTGATCTCTTCACCTGCGCGCGCATCGATGGTTTAGTTTGGCCATTGTGGCAGCCGACGAGCAACAGATGTTAGTCAAAGGACAGACTCACCACGGGAACCGTTACCTTATTCCTCATATACTCTTCAGGAAATAACAAGTCTGTTCTTGCTGCTTGTCATCATTCAATCATAATTTGGTTTTGTTGTCAATAAGTATTATTATTATACAAAAAGTATATTCTCATCATCAGTGTTATAAATAGATACATATAGGCCTAGATAACATTGTGCAATAAATGACATTTATTAATATAATTTATATATCAACACACTCACACACAAATAGTATAAATGACTGGTGTGCTATTGTATTAATATTATTATTGAAAATCATCACTCAGGACCATATATGATGTTGGCAAGTTGTTGATTTATGAATCTCACTCCAACTTTTAATGGATAGTCAAGGTGATGCTTTGTCAGTAATCTGTCATCTTATCAAAAATGTTCAAATATGATTTATTTTATGGTCAGTGCCAGTGAAAACTTTCTCTCAGCAAAAATGGCTTTTACTTGAACCATCAAAAAATTCTTCACATCTCCACTGGACAATAGGATACGACCCCCATTAGTCAAGACATATTCATTAGAAAAATCAATAACCCAAGATGTAGCCATGCTGGCCTAAAATGAAGGCAGCCGGCTCATAGGCTCATAAAACAATGCTGACTTCACTTCTATGTCCTGCCATATGGACCTCAAGTCCTGGTTTAAAAAAATGCAGCCTTATTGCACTTTAAGGCAGTATTTATAGCTTTAGATTTACTGATAAATAGTTGTTTGTCAACTTTTTGAAGTTACACTGCATGTACAATCACTAACCTGATGAGGAACTTTGCACACAGATTGAAAATGAAAACACTTTAGAACTAAGCTGAATATTTTAAAGGACAAAAGAAGATTCTAAAATAAATTTTGTGTTTATGTGCATGTTTGCAGTGTTCCCCATCAGATTAACATACACAGATTTGCAAAACTCATGCACATGGTCAAGCATGACAAAGTCTGTGCTCCAGATCAGATACATTGGTAAGATGGACAGAAGGAGATTCGGTCTGCTCACTGTCACGGGGTTAAGATTAAACACTCTTGTGGTTTGGCCATCACAGGCTAATGAGGCACTCATGAAAGGATTACACGAAGAACCCATATAAAGACTGACTCTCTAACTAACCTACATACAGTTCATCTCACAAGCATACACACCTGCAAACAAGATCACAGCTGGATATAGAAGAGATTCAAGTTCAAAAGTTTAGACAAGCCCAGCGATGATCAATGGCGAATTAAAGAAGCAATTTATACAAATTTGCCTCATCCTTTCACTAATCACGTGGCATTGCTTATCTTTTGGTACATTATAGCATGGATGCATTGAGATCTGGAATATGTCTTCTAAATAAAAAGCCCTATTTGCTAACAAACTTTCACATTTTTGAGGGACAAAATGAGTCCATTATAGCTGTACTTCCGTTCACACAGACTCGGTAAGCCAGTTTGATTAGTATTGTTGTGACATGCCATCATATGACCACAAGGAGGGTGAATTCTCACTCGGCTAAAGATCTGAATGTTTGTTACCTCATCAATCCTAAAGCTGACATCAAAGCTGCGGATCAAGTCCAGAAGTATCACGGCTGCACACTGTTACGCTCCCTGAGAACCACCCATGCATACTCAGACACACACATACAGACAAGTAAACTGGATTTAGTTGTATTTTCATCATTTTCACTAAATAAACAGTATAAAAAGAGGCGTATTACATACGGCAGACTCTGTTTCCTCTCTCCTCTGCTGCAGGAATACCACCAGAGCCCGGAGACATGGAAAACAACACATCTATTTACTGTTATTTGTTTACTCGTTCATCTGTTTGTTATTTTCAGACTCTGTTTCTCACTCCCGCCAGGCAATGGGGTATTCGGTGATGGTGATGCTATCTGCGTGTGTCTGTTTGCTTGTTTACTTGTTTGTGCTCGCATAATGTCCTTCGGGGCCGCAAACAAGACCAACAACGCTGGAAAAATAAAAAACCTTCACGGTCTATGAGGGCATTGCTGGACTAAAGCAAGGACACTGCAAGTGAACAAGAGCTATGCAGCCTTTCAGACATATTACAGTCAAAGACAAAGGTGAGTGTCTTAGTCACTGTAATCTAATAACATTCTCTTTTATGAATGAAAAAATAAAAACTCCTCAGCACTTTCATCCAGCACTTTCGATTAACATTTAAGAGCAGGCTTTGTGGTTAATCAGGGGTAATAATTATCAAAGTCGACAGGTAATTAAATTAAACATAATTGGCTACACGAATTGGCTGTTCTACAACATTTTTTTCCCACATAATTAAAGAGAAATATGTCAGTATTCAGAGAGAGAATGGTTTAAAAACAAAAAGTGTTTAGTCACACTAGAGAAGTTGATGTTGAGTGTTAAAACTGATATAAAGTAGTTAATACTGGACTTGCGCAATCTAATTTAGTCTGTAAACAGACAATTTAATGGAATATTCTGGGTTCAAAACGAGTTATGCTCAATTGACAGCATTTGTGGCGTGACGTTGATTACCACAAAAATAATCTTGGCTTATCTCTTGTTTTCTTCCAAAACGGAAAAAAAAAAAAAAAGCTATCAAAAAAATCAAGGTTACAATATGGCACTTAGAACTGAAGTGAATGAGGCCAATTTTTGAGAAATTTTTAAGCATGATTGTGAAATTTTATAATATTATAATATTACAAAGATATAGTTGAATTAATATTTAATATTTTGTTGCATTGCCATGACAACAAAGTTTTAAAAAGATTTTCAAGATAAATAAAAAAATGTATGAATTCTTAAAATCATGTTAACATGCATGTTTAGGTCTTCTGGATGTACTATTGAAAGAAGTGAGTATTTAACATTTATGGATTGGTCCCATTCACATTCCATTTCACTGTAACTCACAATTTAGCTTTATTTAAGTAATGAAGCTGGAATTTTTTGTGTGTGTGGTTTCAACATTACATATTCCACAAGTGTTGTTAATTGTATAACCATCTTGTATTGAACCGAAAATATTCCCTAAAGTCTTCAATATCAGTTGTTATATTCAAAATATTCAATTCAAATGAACAAAAAGTATGGGGTTGAAGAAAATGTTGGGGTTATTTATGCAGGTTTGGTGTCATAATCAGTGCTTGAAGTATTTTTACCTTTAGTGTACCACCAGTTTTCCTTGCGTGCCGGCATTTCCGACATGTTGCGCGTACGGAAGCCCGCTGTGCCCTCCCTTCTTCTGGTACGCGTTTTGAACCGAGCATCAGAAGTACCGGTGTTGTGCCAAATTTTGACCCCCCTGCCAAATTATTACCCCCCTAGTATTGAAAGGTTTAGGATTAGGAGTAAGGGAGGGATTAGGATTAGGGGTGGGGTTAGGATGAGGCAATCAGGTAGCGATTTCAACAAGGGGGCTAATAATTTGGCAGGGAGTCGAAATTCGGCACAACACCGGTACTTTTATTTTTCCACTTCAAGCACTGGTCATAATCTACATTTAGTGAGACTAAGCAAAAGCTATGGTCACTTGTGAAATGTGCCAATGGCCAGTGAAAGAGACACTGCGCAACAGATCTCTCCATCACACACACACACACACACAGGCAGGCAGGCCAACTCAGTTACAGATGACACAGGCCGTTGCCTGAGGATGTAGAGCAGAAAGTTTAGAGAGTGTGTCTGCGTTTATGCTAAACTGTATTTGTGGTATTAAGCTCAAAATGCTTTAATAGCCACGTGGGAGTAATGTAGTAAAAAATGAACACTGTAAAATAAAATAAAAAAATGATTAGTGTTTACAAACATACCCTAAGGTCCTTACTGGCAAAAGAAATTTACATAGAACCAATTACCCTTCAGACTTCAGGGGAAAATGGGAAGAAAAAAAGTCAAAAGAGCTCTTTAACAGTATAGAAACTGTACCTTAGAATAAGACACTATGATGACAGCTGCAAGCCACTGTTTACACCACAAGACAGTGGCAGTATATGCAATACAAATTACACCGTTTGATTGGTGAGGAAGATCATAGACACACCAGCATATTTTCATTAAATTGTCATAAACGTGTTTACAGGCACAGCTGGCTTTAGTTAGAGGGTGTTAAATAACACAGCACAGTATTGTTTACTGCTCCACCGCTGTGTTCTTTCTCTCTTTCTCTCCCAGGTCTTTCCCCTCACACTCGTCTTTTTGTCAACACTGTATCCATCCTCACATAAACCACATGGCCGAGCTGTCTTCGGGGAGTGGTAACCGATCCTAACGGCCCATGTCATGTGAGGAACTTCATCTTGAATAAAGCTGTCAAAAAAAAAAAAAAACAGATCAGTCGGGAAGGGAAAAAGGAACTGGGATGAGGCCGGCGTTTAACGAGCTGTTTTAAGGTGCCGCGTTTTTCAGACAAAAAAAAAAGTGTTCAAATCTTGCCTGGGGCCACTTAGGAGGAGCTGACTGACTCGGCCCGGCTCGGCGCAGCTGTAGCCCAGCCACAGAGGCTCTGCGAGTGGGCTGAAGTGTCACCTGGCTCCCCTGAGAATAGTGAGGGGGTGATGGGAGAAGCAGAGGGCTGCGGGATTGTGGGAGGGGGAGAGGAGTTTGCTAAGTTTTCATTCACCGAGCGGCTCAGAGGTGGAGCCAGCGGCGGTACATATGAGGAGAGCTGCAGATCGTACAAAAGGAGGCGGCAAAAGGGCTCTTGTTGAGGCGGTGTGTCTGTACACACACACACACACACACAAACCCTCTGCTCTCTTCCTCGGGTGCGATCTTGTATCAAAGCAAACAAATGACATGCTGTCTCCTTCCCCCATTTTTCTTTTTTGATCCGGCATTCACTAAAATGACACTCCATATCTCAACCGACTGACATTATCAATCTTCAGTATGCTTAAATCTTCCGGCCAAACTTGCAGTTCCCAGAGGAAATCTAGCAGCATTGTCCTTTGTTTGCTTTGAGATCCCACAGGAATCAGCCCTGACTTTTTCACTGCGTGAGGAGAGCTGTCACGCAGGCGGCCTGGCACGCAGGATGCTGGGTTAGGATAGGCACTGTCATCCCACTCAGATTCGCGCCTCTTTCAGGAGCTGTAAGACAGCGCAGGCCGTGGCATTTCCACTCTCAATGCTGGATTTGGCTTCAATATAAAATACATCAGAGTTCTGTCTCCCTGCGCCGGTGTGAAAGAGACATCTGGATCTGATATGAGAGACCACAAGGGGAGCATTTATTGTTGGCTTTTACCTATAGATAGTGTTGACATATTCTTTATTTTATAATTTTTCACAGGAGGGGAGAAAAGAATCTTGCAGTTGCCATATCTTTGAATGCATCCACAGCATTAACTTAAAGAAAGGTTACATTAAATGTGACAACTTTCACTATTTCACTATTGATAAGCCCAAACTAATAATAAATAACTATAATAACAACATTATTATTTTATTAATAAACATCTACACTATTTATTTTTCTATAATAAAACATATTTTTAACTTTCACTCTATTTCTACTAGGCCAAATCTAATAACACAACATTACAAACAATAAATAAACAAAAATATTATATAAAATCACATACATAAAAATAGAATTATATATAATATAATAAAAAAAAGGGAACCTCAGAATAAGACACTATAATAAAAAATATATTTTCAACTTTCATTTCTACTAGGTCAAATCTAATAATACAAAATTACAAACAAACAATATATAAATAGGATATAAAATCACATATATTAAATAAATAATATAAAATATATATTTTTTAAAAAATATATATAATTCTATAGTAAAACACATATTAATAAAACATTACTACTAGGCCAAATCTAATAATGCAAAAATACGTACAAACAAAAACAAACAAACAATGAATACATATGATATAAAATCACATATATAAAATGTATACCTAGTGCCTTGCCTAGTATACAAGTTTTATTAGTATATGTTGTATTATGGAATTATATTTTAAATATAATATATCATTCTATAATACAACATATACTAATAAAACGTGTATACTAGGTAAAAACTAATAATCCAAATTTACAAATAAAAAACAAATATAAATATATTACATATATATATATATATATATTAATGCCAAATGAGTTTCCTAACACATCTATCACTAAAGTATCCAGGCCTTAAAAAAGATGACCGCAAAACACACTCCAAACTCACTGTCTGTATTATGAACAATTTTATAGTTTCAGAACAATTTCAGAGTGTGACTGGTCATCAGTTTGATTCCTTCAAGAGTGAATCCTTGTTTAAATTTTAATCAAAAGTAAATTATTTTCCCTTTTTTCTTTTCTTTCTCTCCCTATCTATCTTTTCCTCTCTCTATCTCTTCCTTCTGCACAGAATTCACGACCTCTGCAATTCTGCTTGTCCTTGAGACCCATAATGAATATTCAGCAGATTAGAAGACAGACATGAAAGTTAACATTAGCCATATATTTAAAAACCCCATATTCAGATAATCCGCATATTTGTCAAAATCAAACACAAGAGAAATATAAGAGGACAAATTACATAATGAGAGGATGGGGATACGTCTTGCGGACAGGGAATTAGATAAAGACACATTTGGCTGAGTATGAAGGAAGGAAATGTCCTTGAAGATGGTTATTGAAATCCTGCCGAATGGACAGAGTTTGCCGTGAACCTCGATCTGATTGTTAGGGGCTAGTGATGAAGATCTACACAGGCAGATGTTTTAAATTTATTTGGTCTAGACCATGTGAGAAAGTAAGTTAATTTGAGTGCCATGTCTTTCACTGTGCACACACACGTATCTGACATATCTGAATGAAAGCAAACTTCATCTGTTAGTGTGTGTGTGTGTGTCATGTGAGGTTGTCTGGCTTTTCACTTACCACCGATGCCAGTACTAACAACCCCAACCCCCAAAATCCAAAATGCGGAAATGTGCATTATGTTCTCCACACCACTACTTTCATTTCTTCCTGTGTCTCCCCCTGTCTCTGTATCTCTCTCTCTCTCCCTCTTTTTCTCATTTATGACGAGTCATTACCGTGAGCAGTGGGATGAAAGCTTAGGATCTGGCCGACCCGCTCCCTCTGACTGACGCATATTCATTTAAAAATGAGCCACTTATTACCCGTCCAAACTTTTTACAGCCCCACAGTGCACAGTAGAAGACAGCTTTATTCCCACTGAGCCCGAGTGTGGGCCAGAAAGCCTTGCAGCCTTTGATGGTTATATATGTGCACAGGCCGTCGCCTTGGCAGCCACTCTTAGAAAGCGCGCCATGATTTGTAATGTTACCTTTACAGCTTTAAACTCCATCAAACAGACTTGAGACCTTTTTTACTGGGCTAATGTAGGGTTCTGACATATCATTAACAAATAAATTAATAGATACGTAGACACGTACACATACAAACTTGGAAAAATCTGGAGCTTCACATTTTCAGTAGTTTCAGATTCAACATTCATTAATAAGACATGTTCATTTTAGTTTTAATGGAAAGAGAGAAAGAGAGAGAGAGAGAGAGAGAGTGAGAGAGAGAGAGAGAGAGAGAGTGAGATAATATTCAAGGAAACTTAAAAGCCCATATTTTATATAGAACTTTATATTTTTAAAATATATATACACACTATATTTATACACTACCGTTCAAAAGTTTAAGACATTTATAATGTAAGAGTTTCAGTATCAAATAAATGCAGTTAATATATTATATTCTAAAATATATTTAAATAGAAAACCGTTATTTTAATTTGTGTTAATATTTCACAATATTTCTGCTTTTACTGTATTTTTGATCAAATAAATGCAACTTTTTAAGACATTCAAAACATTAAAAAAATATATCATTGACTCCAATCTTTTCAATGGTTGTGTGTGTATAAATATATATAAAAAAAAAAAAAATTATATATATATATATATATATATATAAAATTAGCATATAATAACATAATATATAAATATATATATACACACACAGTATATATACAGTACGTGTGTGTAATTAACATATAATAACACACACACACACACACACACACACATATATATATATAATATAATAACACACACATATATATATAATTACCATATAATAAACATATATAAAATTATAACCGTATTTAAGAGGTATTTGAATTCAGGTAATACCACATTTATTTACAATTTCGTCAACTGCACAATAAAAAAAAATATTACAAATATACCTCTCACATTTATAAATTCCATAAGCAGCCATAGGCATGAAGAACAAACAACAAACATCTCTAAGTAAACATCTACTTCATTGCTTCAAGCTCGAGGACTTGTCCTTTCTCTCTCACACATACCTGTTCAAATACAAAGTGCCACACATGAACACAAATGTGTGATACCACTCTAAAATCTAAGTCCACTTTAGATCCCCTCTAGAGGCTGGATCTGAAGGAGCTCACAAGAGAGACAGAAATAAGGACAGTCCTCTGGGTGTGTATGCATGTGTCTTTTGTGTATGTAATGATATAAGGCCCTGTGATTGGCTTGAGCGGCCGGCAGACTGGCAGATTGATTGGTAGATTGATGTAAAGCCCGTCGAGGTGCTGTACATCTGTGCTGACTAATGTGGGCCAATCAGGCTGATGTAAACCAATTTGATTTGATTGAAAAGCCGATTGATTGAAGCTAGGACATGTAAGCCATCAGCCAGCGACCAGCAGGGGAAAGAAAACGGGCGTGAAAGAGAGGGATTTGATTGATTAGCTGATAGATTGATTAAGTGAGGTAGATGCTAAGCTAAAAGAGCCATCGCTGGCCCCTTTATATGTGTTTAACCCTGCTCCCACACTAACCTTCAGTCTTTAAGCCGCTCAGCGGGGTCCATTACATCAAGGTGTGAATAATTCATGCCCTGGATGCTGTAGCATGGTGGGTAAACACATGTACACATGTTTAGTTAGACAAAGCAATCTACGGGAGGCAAGGCTAGTCCGAAACCTTCAGGGCTGTACATCACAGCCTGTTTAAACTATAAGAATTCATTTAAAGCGACACCAGAATGAAAATGCTGTCATCATGTGCTCGTTGTTCCACACCTGTAAACTGTAAACCTTAACGCTCATAAATAATTAATTGGTTTGAATAGGGGAAACTCAAATTAAACAAATTAGTTCAATCAATTTAACTTTTATGAGTATTTAGAACTTTCTTTTTCTTTTGAGTTCACGAAACTGACACATTTAAGTAATCCGAATTGTTTCATTGTTTTGAGTTTTATGAACTTGTTTCTTTTCATTTCGACAGACTTAAATTTACCTGAAACTGGGCTGGGATTTCCATTTCCATGGTTTGCCATGACACTTGAAAGGGAGAATAAATGCTAAAATTAAGTGTTATATAATGTTTTTTGAGCAAGATTAATGTAAAGTGGGGGATTTAGTGGGGGGTTACCATCATGATGACGGGTGGAGCATGGACTTAGTTTGAGAACAGGTATTTCATAAATGTTATATATTGCTGTTACAAGATAATTTTAAGTTTAATGTATGAATTAACTTACTAAAATATTTCAAGTTAAGAGCAATTAAAATGTATGAGTACAAAATTGAAATCTACCAGTTCTGCTTACTTAAATTTTGAATTTCTTAACTTAAAAAAATTACTACCTCAATTTTTTTGAGTTTTGCCAACTTATTTAGGTTTACAGTGCATGAGTATCTTTTTTTTTTGTTTTTTTTTTCATTCACTGTTCTCAGTATGTTTCACAGAAGAATGAAAGTCATCCAAGTTTGGAACGACACAAGGGTGAGTAAATGATGAAAGTATTTACATTTTTGGGAGGATGAACAATCCCTTTAAATGGATAGTTAACCCTGTTTCATTACGAACAAATATTTTTCACGTGAGATATTTTCGAAGAATCACATGATATGGTTTCCAAAACCAGTCTGAATGATTCATTCTTGCGTTCAACTCACTTAATGAATCAGTTGCAGCAGTTAAAAGCTCACTGTAGGAGAATCAGATTATCAGTGAATGAATGATTTAAATTTTAAGTTTGTTGCTCACGCAAAGCTTGAATGATTCTTATTTTTGTGAACTGACGAAACAATTCATTTAAAAGTTCTGACACAAAAGACTGATTTGCTCATGATTCAAATCGAATAATGCTACTTCTCTTATGAACCGTCGTCAACATTCCAAGAAGAGCTATGGTACTGTAGATTTTTAGTGAATCACAACTCTTACAAGTCAAATAACGAATCTTATGACTTTTGAAAACTTCGTGGATGTATTTTTAAGTTGTTTTGGATCGCTTTATAAGCTTTAAAGTTCCAGTTCCCAAAAGAGTGACAACTGTTTTCAGTTTTTTTACAGAATAAAAATATGGGCCATACGGGTTTGAACAACAATAGGGTATATATAACAATATAGTAAATAATAACAGACTTTTACATTTTATGTGAACTATCCCTTTAAAATGCCATACATAAGTGTACACATGCACTTTAAACAAAACTTTCTCATTTTTTGATGCATGGTATGGTTATTATTGAAAAAGAAATCTCAGGCATGGGAATTTTCAGCCACACATGCATATAAAAAGAAAATCAAGCTTATTATGTGTTATTATTTTACAGTGTGCAGATTCAGATGCTCTGGCGTCTGGAGGCTGGGATCTGCAGCATGTGTTTCGTGTGAGAACGCTGGCCACTTCTTAACTTGTGTTTGTGTTCGGTTGCTGGGTGCCCAGCTGATGAGAAGGGGCCTCAGCAACCATCACCGTCCGCCTACGCCTCATCATGGATGGTTCTGGGTTTTATTCTTCCCCCCTCTTGCAAAGAACTGCACGCGTTAACGTTGAACGTAGAGACGGATTGAGGAGGTGGTGGGGGGGGAGCATATGAAATGGCAATTAAACCACGATGACCCCCGTCGCCTCCGCAGGTCGCTCTCTGTCACGGTGTCGGCTGAAAAGAAGACAGAGGATGCAAACAAGCGCACGGCGATGGATATGATACGATGTGTTTCTCCAACAGCTATAAAACCTGCAAATCTTACAAGCTTCTCAGAGCGTCAGTTGATCCCAAACAGTGCCATCTTACTTTTGTGTACTAACAACAGAATGTATCCAGGGAAGCAGGGCATGTTGGGACGCAAAGAGGCTGTAACAACATCGCAGAATCATCCTTAAATACTGCAACAAGCACTTAGTTTGACAAGCCGCTGACAGAAGCGTACACGACTCAAGCTTAACACAGTGACAGCCTAAACTGAGGTGTGTTCACTGCCTAAGAGTCAAAAGACACTTAAGGGGGAAAAAAAAACATTGTGCTAGGTGTGTGATATGAGATGATGCTATTTGTGCACAATAAATGTTTATAGGGATTTATTGCGCTGCTATGACATCCTGGCTGAAAGCTTTCGGTTACTAAATGAGGGTGAATTAACTGTTGCATTTAGAAGCTTTAAATAGCACTAAGGAGGGAGGGAACGCATAGGCAAGGACTTGCACATCTGACTGCATGTCTCATTTAAAGTGCACGTAAAAAATGTGCATATATGTGCGTATATCCAGCCGCAATGATACAGTATAAGAAGACCTTCAAAATTCTGCACTAATGCCAAAGAATAGGGGATTAATGAATGATCCATGACCTCATTGGCCTCGAGAGAGTTTTTCAAAGTGACTAAATGCTCTAGAGCACAATGACAGGCACCGGCGCACTGGATGCTTCTGCCATTTATTAAATTATTCCCTCCAATCTGTTTGATGATTTTCATTATTCACACTCAACTGAAATATTAAGGCCTTGAAAAGCCCTTCACTCTACTTCAAAATGCAGTGAAGAAATGTCTGAAAAGACATTGCAAAAAACGCAGAGAATTGGGAATGCTCAGGTCAAACTCTCCAAAGAATTGAGTTTTTGATTTTTTTTTTTTTTTACATCTTTTTTAATTTCCTCACTCATATGTGTTAACTTTGTACAATGGTGAACCAAATTTAATATACAGGGGGACAAAATGAGAGTCCTCAAATTAACAGACAACTAGGATGCCGATTATAACAGATTCAGTCAAATTTTGTACTTATTTAACAGTCAAATGTACTTAAATTCCTAAGAACTATGGAGAAGAGCACAATAAACTTAAGGTAATTAGATTAGATAAATTTTAATACATAACCATGTTTATAGAAAGGGGTGCACATAACTTTTTTGGTCTGGTTCTCAAGGTAGCACCTGGAGATGTTGCTTGGTATTCACACTTTATGTGACACACTTATGCTAAAACTGTCCTCATCACTTAGCTCCTGACTGCTCTCCTCACTATCTTCTTTTCTCTCGAACATGGTAGATGATGATAATGATTTTTTTTAAAGTTAATTTTACTAACATTAATGACACAGACAACAACAAGAAATTAGGCTGCTGTCACTTTAAGAAGGAAAGCACGGACCGAATAACTGACACACATAGGGTTTCTTTCTCAACTGTTCACTTATGACATAACCGAAACAGGTATTTTGACATAATTTTGTGTGTACGTGTCCGTTCAAGCGCAAGTAAACACGAAAGAGGAATTAATTCGGTGTTCGAGCGCTGACTCTCTTTCTCTCTCTCTCTCTCTCTCTCTCTGCGTGCGCGCGTTTCGGGGGTCTGAGGCTGTGCGCTCAGATAACAGCTTGCAAGTCCCGATTTTTGCCTCTTCTTCCGCTTTTAAAATTGTTTGAATATGTTAATTGGCAAGACAAAGCACGTCCAAATGATAAACTTTCACTCTATGATGGTTAAATTTAGCAGTTAATCCGCGAATCACATGCGTGCCGAACCGATGGACCTTATCCGTATGGATCACAGATTAACTGCGATCTGTTGCACACCTAATAATTAAAGAACACACTTATCATCATGATTGCTATCTTACCAGAGATGGAGAAAAATCCTACTCCAGTAAGTAAACGTGTCCCTGTGAACCGGTTCTTAAAAATGTTGGTACTCAAAAGCGCTTCCCTCCATGTTTTCTGGTGCGCATCATTTATTTTTACCGCGCATGCGCACCTGCGTGCCACTTATGTTTATAGATGTACAGAAATGTGTGGTTTCGTTTTCAGGAAATTAATATAATATATATATATATATATAAAAAATGAATAATAAAATTCAGTGACAAAATAAGAGTCCTCAAATTAACAGACAACTAGGATGGCAGTGAGCAGATTCAGTCTAGAAATTAGTAAGGAGAAGAAAGAAATGCATCATTCTTAAAAATGTAATTAAATAGGCTGAGTTGAAATATTTCAGCATGCTTCCAGGAAATTAATTTATATAATACTAAAAAAAATAAGCTGTGCCATATGACAGAATGGGTTAAATTTGCACTAAGCAGCCAGGTGTCTTGGGGCGACGTGCCAATTCAGATCCCCGCTCTGCCAACTTCTTGTTGACAACGTTAATGCCGATCATTTAAATGTGACATGTTCTCAACAAGAGCAAATTGAATTTGTAGCGCACTCAAACAAACGTGCCTTCAGGGGTTGTGAGTCTGCTATTGTGCCTTCCCTCAAGGCAAAAGGGAAAATGAAGCTCCATGACCTCTCGCTTTCTCTGTCTTTCTCTCGCTCTCCCCTGAGGAATAGCAGCATGGATCATCCCCACAGTTGTGCAGATTCTATTTAGCAATCGCTCTGTCTTCCACCATTGTCTCCGCATTTCCCTCTTTAACAAGGGCTCGGAAAATTTTCCCCTCATGGCTCTGTAAAACATAATCCCCCAAGGCCTCTTTCAGTACAGAAACAAGTCCAGCTGACCCGCGGACAAATAAACAAATAGAATGCTGGAGCGCTGGGCTGGAGCGCAAATTCATAAAAGGACTCTGGGATCAGACAGCCAGTATATTTGGCAGGGGAATATTATTATAACCCTGTAAATCAAAATAAACTAGAGAGTTTCACCCAACCATGCTTAGCTCCAAATAAGGGTCAGATTTGAACTAATATTACTCATGTAAAAGTCCATAGGGGCTTATAGAAAGCTTAATTATGCGCTGAGAAAACTGTCATGATGCTTGAATGATGCCTGACTGCTTTATACTAAAAAAAAAAAAAAAAAAAAGAAAGCCACCAGAGATGTGCCTTACAATCATTTTAACACAGGTAAGCTGTGTTCTTACACCGTGTCCTAACCAGATGGGACAAGGCATTTTGTCTTTGTTTTTTTGTTTTTCGTGGATATATCTGCCTACTCAGGTTCCATAAAGGTG
Organism: Ctenopharyngodon idella; assembly: GCF_019924925.1. Lineage (NCBI taxonomy): Eukaryota > Metazoa > Chordata > Actinopteri > Cypriniformes > Xenocyprididae > Ctenopharyngodon > Ctenopharyngodon idella. Next base: position 8,534,468 of record NC_067230.1, on the reverse strand, counting down.
AAAAAATATATATATATCATTCAAATGCTGTTATGTGAAGCATCACAAATTTCATGAAAATACAATGTACACTGCAGTTTAAAAGTTTGCCACTGGAAAAAAAGTCTCTTATACTCACCAAGACTGCATTTATTTGATCAAATATGCAGTAAAACAGTAATTTTGTGAAATAGTATCACAATTTAATTTAATTTAATATATTTTAAAATGTAGTTTATTCCTGTGATGGCAAAACTAAAATTTTAGCATCATTTCTCCAATCTTCAGTGTCACATGATCCTTCAGAAATCATTCTATTATGCTGATTTGCTGCTCAAGAAACATTTCTCATTATCATAAATATTGAGAACAGTTGTGCTGCTTAATATTTTAGTGGAAAACTTGATAGATCGTTTTCAGGATTCTCTGATGAATAGAAAGTTCAAAGCAACAGATTTTTCTTGTAACATTATAAATGTCTTTACTGTCACTTTTGATCAATTCAATGCATACTTGCTGAATAAATACCTTAGAAGAAGAAATTCATTTCTTCTTATTTTTTTCTTTTTCTTTTTTTTAAATGTATGACGCTCCATTTTTAAATTCCTTGTGACGGGTCAAAAGTTAACCAGGGCTCAGGATAAAAATGACACTAAAATTGACACCAAAAATTCCCAACATGTTTACAATGTGAGGGCAAAAATTCCCCTGCAGTTCATTCCTCTTAAAAAAAAGGTAATTATAGGTGTAAAAAGTTGTGAAAATCACTAACCTTTGACCTTGAATGGCTTTTGCTCTTATAAAATGCTAGCATCAGAAATATGATAAAAGACACCAATGTTCTATTTACTTGGATGTGGTTAAGGCCTATGGTTGGTTTTGAACTAAGGCGATTTAGTCCTTCCTCAGAATAGTTAAAAAGGGGGGAGAGTCAGTGAGAGCCTAATCAGGCCCTCATGCAGAGTCTTTGTGGCCGGTTAGAGCCAAGCTTCCTGTTCTGAGAGGCAAAAGGTGCCTCCGCTATTGATGTAGGGCACTCAGACAAAGAGTGCACATCAGAAGAATGCAGAAAATTCAAAGGCAGAGTGGTAGATCTCCACTGGTATCAGCCATTCAATAGAACGATGAAGGAAGAAGCCACAAGGAAGCCATTTAAGACAAATTCAGAATGGCTATTGTCAATTAAGGAGGAGACTGAAAGGCCTTTATACACTGGGTTTCTTTCTGCATGGTAACAGATGAATATCTAAATCTAATATTAGCCTTCCCTTAAGACCTAATAAGTTGTAAGCTAACCTGATACCTCAAAACCATCACGCTCCACCACTACTAGCAGCCGAACCTCTGCTCTGAAATCCAGATGATGTGCACCTCGCCGTTCCAAAGTACCTTTTGTTGCTCTGTGCGCCGATGCCCTCAGAAGTCAAAGTCGATTTCTTTCTTCTGCCAGACAGATACAATCTTGACTAGCCTATTCAGAGGCCACTGGCTGCTCCTCGAAAGCTGGCCTATTATGACGCTATAATATAACCTCTGGCAACATCATCACTGTAGTATCACAAAGGTAATGGGCAGAATTGAATGAAGAGATGGGCCTTTATGCTTTCTCACTCAAACATAATTCTCTTCTCTTTGCCATTTTGACACCATTGTTCTTTTGCCCTCCTTCTTTTCATTCTTCATTGAACTCCATGCTCACAATACGTTTATTTTTTGCTCACTATAAAGTACACAAAATTCAACCTCTCTCTCTCTATACACACACGCACACACACACACACACACACACACACACACATACATATATATATATATATATACAGTCAATATATATATATATATATGGTAACACTTTATTTTAGGGTCTTTTAACTAGTTGCTTATTAGCATGCATATTACTAGAATATTGGCTGTTTATTAGTAATTATTAAGCACATATTAATGCCTTATTCTGCATGACCTTATTCTGCATTCTTAATCCTACCCAATACCTAAACTTATCAACTAACTTACTAACTATTAATAAGCCACAAATTAGGAGTTTATTGAGGGAAAAGTCGTAGTTAATAGTGGATACTTCTTCCCTATTCTAAAGCGTTACCATATATATATATATATATATATACTGTATATACATACGCATACACATACATACATACACACACACACATTTTTTGGTCTTGCTCCCTGTGTTTTTTGCCATTCTTTTTCTTGTTTTTTTTCTTTTTTCAAACTTCCAAGGTCAGACAGGACAACGAATGCCACTGGTGTCTGCTTGAATTGTGAACGCCACTGGCGGCCATTGCCTTGGTTTCCACGGCAACACACTAACCATTAATTTTCAATTAAAGCAGACAAAGAGCTGACAGCACAGGCTCTATGGAAGATGTCAAGAATCTGTATTAATATACGACAAGTGAGCATAATTGTGTGTCCATTTAAAAATAAAAAAAAAAATCATCTATGCTATCGTTGAAATGTGAATGCTGTTGATAATTTGAGGGGTGTGCTTTGTGTTTTTTTCTCCCTTTAACGGAGACATATATCATGGGTATTTCAAAAATAACATTTGCCTATTCCATCACCATTTTTTTTTCTCAAAGGTGGCAATTATTTTTTATTGTTTTGCCGTTATGTCTCTACACACTGAGATCTATATTGGTTTTGAAAGGTGGACAGGTGGGTTGATGCCGATCTGACCAGTCCGTAGGTAGTGATTTCCTGTCTATCTCGCAAAGCTTCTCCTATATGCGGTATGACAGACATGTCAGGTAAATATTCACCTAATCATTACTACATGAAGAGAGCAGCTGCTCTGGAGAAATGAGGAATTTTTCAAAAACACGTCTTTCTCATAAACATTCTCATAGACAGTCAACTATAAATAAAAAGGCCTTAAAATACACACACACACACTTTAGTATAAACTTCAAAAGTTTGAGGTCATAAAGATTTTTTAAGGTTTTTTTTTTTAAAGAAGCTCACCAAGGCTGCATTTATTTGATCAAAAATACAGTAAACATTTGAAGCAGAAATATTTACATTATGAATAGAGGTATTACGGTAAAACTTTGTCTAAAAAAAACAACATAAAACCAGCAATGCAGTTTTTGTTAGAAAAATAGCATGTGACTGAAAAAGCTGAAAAAGCGTTACTGTCGCTACAAGTAGCTAAGCTATTTCACTACTTTTAGTTAGCTATTTTGCAACTGTAATAGAGGACTGACTAAAAACCATAATAAATGTTAATAAATGACCCAAACTTGCTAATAAAATCAGACTTGCTAATAAATGGCTCACGGCTTCATGTTCAGAAAGCTTGAAGCACCTCTGGCTTTATCAGCTGTTTGTTTGTTTCAAAGAAAAAGGCAGAAAAAAGCCCTGTTACAAAATGTTATCAAACTTTCACCTGTTTGACTCAATTAGGCCTCTGTGAAACAGGAGCCCTTTTTAAGGAGCTGTTATCAGACGTGCCTGCATGTGGGCAAAGACGGCAGGGAGGAAGTTGTGGCGCCCAGGGATTATTTTCAAAATCTCCACCTTTGCATTTGTGTGTTACTGTAGATAACAAGCGGAGAGGCAGGCAACTCACAACTAACGACAAGGCCGAAGGGAGGGTCAGGCTGGAGGGCAAACCAATCACTTACGTGATGTCACTGAAGACTGATGACAATGGCGAGTGATGTAAGATACTTTTTTGATTCTAGAAGGATTTGAGAAAGCACTGATAAGGTGAGGGGAAAACAATAGGGCTACCTACCACCACCCGATTTCTCAGAGGAGAGAGAGAGAGAGAGAAAAAAAAACATTGTTTCAAGGCAAAGACAGTCAAAAGGCTTTCAGAGACTTTCAGGGAACAAGAAGAAGGAAAAGAGATGGTATGACAACTACATAGCGCTCCCTTTGCCTTTGCTGCCTCATTAAATCAAACAGTTCCAGAATTGGTCCATAAATGACTCCCGCACTTCCCTTTTCTCCCTGTCTTACTATATTAGAGCTTATAATTAAGGTAATTACTTTCAAAGAACTCATAATAGGATTCCTCTTCTTTCTTTTTTTTTTTTTTTATTCCTCACATGGCACAGTAAATACAATTAAATATGCGTCGCCCCTTAAACGACAAACTGACCCACATTTCTCAGCTATTCGCATCAGAAAGGAAGAGTAATCGGGGAGGGAGGGAGGCCGTAATGGCCAAGATGAACTGCTTTATTATTTATCAAAAACATGGAAAATGAAGCAAGGCGGTTTGGTGATTAAAGTCTGAACTGAAACCTCTCCGAACAGTTTGCTTAATATTTAATCACCTATTAGCTCCTCTTCTTCTTCCTAATTAATTTTATGTAACAATCATTTTCAATTCACATATTTAATTTCCCACCAATGTACCTTTTCATTTAACATGTTTTGAGTGTTAATATGAAAGCCCTGGAAGTGCAGATGTGCTGGTAAAATTAGCAGATGGTAAAGTACCTTCATTTGTGAAAAATATTAAATAACTTCTCTCTCTCTCTCTCTCTCTCTCTCTCTCTCTCTCTATATATATATATATATATATATGAATGAGGATGTAAGTCATCTACTGCACTTTTGTGTGAGGTAAGCTAGCAAGCTAATCATTAAGTAAATATGTATTTGCTTATTACAGACAAGTGCAAGCAAACTTGTAGATCAAAGTTCAAATGTAAATTTTAGTCACTTCCTTACAATTAAAAAAAATATTTTAAGTTTATGACATGACAAAGGTAAAAAAATATATATATTAAACAACAACAACAAAAACAATAATAATAGAATATGACAGATGGTACAATCTGGTATAGCCCATTTTTATATTTATAATATACTTAATAACAATATTTACATTATGAATAGTAATGCTATATATATATATATATATATATATATATATATATATATATATATACACAGTCAAACCAAAAATTATTCAGACATTTTTGATATTTTTGATATATTTTTACTAGTGGGTGCAGGACACTGTAATTAATTTATGTAAGTGAGGATAGCAAAATAAAGTAAACTGTGACATATTATACCCAAAAATTCTTCATACAGTGGACTACCAGTAAAATTGATAAAAATTTGGAACCAAAAATTCTTCAGACACTTTGACCTGACCATGTTTTGCTTAAGTGTTATCTGACACTTAAGATTAATATTAATTAAGATTAATATTTTTCTGACACAGTTTAACTCTTGTCATATTTTATTACCATTTTTTTTATAGTGAATAAACTGTATTAATGAATGAAATGTTCAAGGTGTTGAATACATTTTGGTCTGGTTTGACTGTATAATATATATATATATATATGGGCAAGATCTGATAATATTATATGTAATACCATTTTCGGACCAATCAAATGTCTTTAACTATTTTGTACTAAAATTAAATTAATCATTTGATACATTGCACTTATTTTGTACATGTTTTTACACTTATATTTAAAAATACCTGCATGTAATTACATCTGTATTTAATTTCTGTAATTACATCTATAATTACAGTGTTGACCCTTTCTTTATCACGACTTAACCAACTCTTATACCTAACTGTACCACCAAACCTGTAACTAACCTTACCTGTATCCCACCTCAATAGCAGAAAAAAGTGTTTTGCAATACAACATGAACACAATAAGTACATTGTACCTAACAATTCGTAGTAGTTAATGATAACTAATATAAAGTGGAAGCTTATTTTCAATATTATTTTTCCATACAAGCAGCCTGGAATAGAGCCATATTTAGCTGTATTCTTGTCACAAGCTCATATTAGGTGGGACAAATGGGGGTGACAGTCGTGACCTACTTGGTGCTCTATGTAATATAATATATAACTGAGGGGAAAACACCTTTTAATAGCTTAGTAGTTTTACATTCGCATGTTTAAGTGGGCATGTTTAAGAGATTTTCTTAAACATGCCCAAACAGTGGGCATGATGCATCTTCAGTTCTTCACACACAAACATAAACACAGAATCGCCAAACACACCAACAATCATGTCTCTAATTCCCCCTCACTCTTTTCTCTCTCTCAGTTCACCTCTTTCTAGTCATCAGGGACACTAACCATACTCTGATTTGCATGCAGGGCCTGGACGTGGAGGAAAGTGCCGTCAGGCCACAAAGGCACCTTGGCAGATAATGAGTGGCGTATTCCAGGTACAGCCCCGGAGTATCGCTCCTCATCAGGGGAATTTTCAATTAAGGGATGCAGATTAATAAAGCATAATTGTGAGGCTCAATCTACCCATGGAGAGAGTGGGAGGAGGAAGACATGAACACGCTCTGCCGGCAGAGCAAAGCTTTCCAGACAAAACCACACCATCCTTTGCTGCAGTCAATGAAATTGTGTGGCCAACGTTTAGCAGCAATGTACAGAAGCAGTACCTGCGGTTATGTAAGATAATGGCTTGAGCCTAGTCACTGAGGTGGTGGCTTCTGAGGCCATGTGTATTCTCACTGTTTATCTTGTGAGTTATGAACGAATGACCCACACAATATGCATGCATGCTCTGTTTGAACAGGAAAGAGTAAACAACACTGGTGTGCCTATATCCGTCTTTGAGTTTAATGCATTGTTATTGTTGTTAATAATCTTAAAAATGTCAGGTTAATAAATCTTTAAAACAGGTTAATATATGCACTGTAAAAAAAAAGCAACTACATATTTTCCAATTTACAAAAACATTTTGAGTTTTAAAAATTAAACTACATAAAAACCCATGTCAGACCAACATAATTGCCCTAAATGTTGTCCCAACTAGTCAAAAAACAGTTGTCTGAATAAAGAATTTCATATGGCTGAAATGTTAAAGGTTTGTGAGTTCCCAGCATGCATTGCAGCATGAATAAATTATGTGGTTACTGTTATAGGATTATTTTTATTTCTGCCGTTTGATGACTTCATTTAAACATTTATTTCTCATTATTGTTAGTTCTTTGTTGTGTTGTAATGTAAAGAGCTCATCATTTTACATTTGTTAATTGTCACCGTTCATGAGGTTTGTGTGTCAAGTGTTGAGGCCTAACGTATATCCAACCATTTAGAACTATATCTATGTAGGGATGATTGTTCTTCTTTACAAACATTGCATTGTTTAACATATTAAGTGTCCTACAAGACTATACACTGTAAAAAATTATTTTCCCGATTTGTTATCACAACATTTTTTCTTTTGAACTTAAATAATTAATGTGGTTCGGATAACA